>NW_015090880.1:462469-464699 GCF_001431845.1 Calidris pugnax
GGCGGGCGGCAGCGGGGCCAGGTCCCGGCTCCGGGGGGCGGCCAGGGGTGCCCCGAGGACCGGCCACTGCAGCGGGGCCTACGCGGGAGAGACCTGGCTGGTGGAGACGGAGGAGGTCTCTGTCTTGCCAGCGGATGTGTCCTCGTCACCCAGCGGGTTCTTGCCGCAGCAGAGGGTTGTGATCATGCAGTTACGGAACTGGAGGAGAGGAATGGACGGGGTGAGGCCAGGGATGCCAGGGTGGCTCCATCAGTGGGGATACCTCCCAGCCCGGCAGAGCAGCTTGGAAACACCCTGCCCGCTGCCCACCCTGCCTGCTGCTGGCCCAGACACAGCCCCAGCTCCTCAACCAACCCAGCACCTGGATCATTTATGGGATTTATGCAACGCCAAGGATGAGCTGCAGTCACCCTCCTGCATTGCTGGATCAGTATCATCACCTGGACAGAACCCCCCTCCCAGCCCACCAGTACTTTGAGGTGCTGTAACTCTCTGTTATAAAGTAAACACAAACACGGAGCTTTCCCGGCCTCTGGCCAGTTACCTGTTTGTTCATTACGATGTAAATCACGGGGTTGTAGATGGCAGAGCTCTTGGCAAAGAAAGCCGGGATGGTCATGAAGATGGGCCCGAAGTCTGACCCCTGGTTGGTGAAGATGTAGAAAGCGACGCTGGCGTAGGGGACCCAGCAGATCAGGAAGGCGATGACCATGATGATGACCATGCGGGTCACTTCTTTCTCTGCCTTCTGGGTGGTGGCGGACTCTTGCTGCTGGGCAGCAGCCTGCAGGCAGAGAGGGACAGAAGTGATGGAGGTGGGGAGGGCTGTGCCGGCACGGGCCACAGGGTCAGGGCTTGGGGGAGCTGAGCTGTGCAGCTGGAGTTTGCTGATTCCCCTTGCTGGAGGGTCAGCCTGTCACCTGGAGACTGGCGCGGGCCCCTTCCCAGCACGGGGTGGCCCCCAGCCCATTGCCACCGGCAGGTACCCACCTCCTTGACAGTGCAAACCAGGTTCCCGTAGCAGAAGAAAATGACCATCAGTGGGATCATGAAGTGAACCACAAACATGTAGATGACGAAAGATTCGTTGTTGATCTCTGGCTTCAGAGTATAATAGTCGATCCCGCACGAGCACTGCATGCCCTCGGGGATGTACCTGCAAGGGGAGCCAGGGTGGTCAGCGGCCAGCAGAGGACACCAGATGGAAGTCACAGCTTAGTCGCTGCCAGCTGTGCTCCCGTGGTCACAGGCCCTGGGCACAGCCCTCCCTACCTGGACCAGCCAAAGAGCGGGGGAGCCGCACATGCCAAGGCCATGATCCAGGAGAAGGCAACGCCCATGATGGCGTGGTTCTCCCCGAAGCGGAAGTTGCTCATGGGCTTGCAGACCACTACGTATCGCTCGACGGCCAGGACAACCAGTGACCAGAGAGCAATTTCACCTGCATCAGGGAGAGAGAGGGATGGGGACACAGAGACCTTGAGCAACAGGAGAAAAACGTGCTGACGCCAGCACGAGGCCTCCTCAGACTGCTGTTCCTGAGAAGGACCCCTGGCCGCAGGTAAGGCTCTGGCCAGGGTTTGGGAAGAGAACTGAACACAGGCTAATTGCATGATTAGGAAGGCATGAGAAGACAGCTCTCTGCACTGCTGACCCACAGGAACCACTTTGCTGCTGTGTTCTGAGATCCACACCGGGATCCTATTGCTCATCCCAAGCGGCACTGGCACCTGCAAGCCCACAGTCCTGCTCCGGGATACAGCAAGTGCCCCTCATCCCAGGATTTCTCCTTGCCACCCACAGCTTCCCTGGGAACTTGTGCCACCAGGATCCAACCAGTGAAACAGCTGCCTGTGGCTGAGCTGAGCACAACTTTTATTTAACATCTGTTTCGGTCAAAGCCTGGCAGGCACAGGGAGCAGAGCCTGTGCCACCACACACCATGTCAGAGCCAATGACAGCCCCACCACAGAACAGGAGGAACAAATTTGTCATCTCTCCAGTCAGAAAGCCAGCCAGAAAGATGTGCAAACCCAACAACCGCAAAAAAAAAGGGGGGGGGGCACCAGCTCTCAGCAACTCGACAGAAAAGCACGGATTTACGCCAGTGGAGGAGCTAAGCCTTTGCATTTTAATTACAAAACGTGTGTACACATTTACAGCCTTGTTCCCAGGGTTCCTAGTGCCAGGAGAGGAGCCCGCCCCGCGGGGCCGTGGCCGTGGTGCGGCG
>NW_015090880.1:466046-503112 GCF_001431845.1 Calidris pugnax
TTGGGAAGAGAACTGAACACAGGCTAATTGCATGATTAGGAAGGCATGAGAAGACAGCTCTCTGCACTGCTGACCCACAGGAACCACTTTGCTGCTGTGTTCTGAGATCCACACCGGGATCCTATTGCTCATCCCAAGCGGCACTGGCACCTGCAAGCCCACAGTCCTGCTCCGGGATACAGCAAGTGCCCCTCATCCCAGGATTTCTCCTTGCCACCCACAGCTTCCCTGGGAACTTGTGCCACCAGGATCCAACCAGTGAAACAGCTGCCTGTGGCTGAGCTGAGCGGAGGAGGGCATTTTTAGACACACAACTTTTATTTAAGATCTGTTTCGGTCAAAGCCTGGCAGGCACAGGGAGCAGAGCCTGTGCCACCACACACCATGTCAGAGCCAATGACAGCCCCACCACAGAACAGGAGGAACAAATTTGTCATCTCTCCAGTCAGAAAGCCAGCCAGAAAGATGTGCAAACCCAACAACCGCAAAAAAAAAAATCTGCTGCTGGTTGCTTTTCATCACTGCGCTGCTGCTCTCAGGATACTGAGCAGGTGGCTACCAAAATAAGGTCAAAAAAGAAAAAAGAAAGTGTCATTTGTCACTTTCTTCACCTCCCACCCTGAAACACCGACACTGCCTCAGCCCACAGCTGCAGCACACCAAGGACCTTCCACGTACCACGGTTTTCCAAAATCATCCTGGCATCTTCCCTCCCCCTCCTAAGATCTGGGGCAATTCCTGGCATAAGTTTTTTGAATATTTGGAAAACTCACCGCCCAGAGTAGCAAAGAAGCCTTCGATGTAGCACCCTGTTACTCCAAAGACAAAGTACCCGTTCATCGAAGTGTACATGGTGGTCGTGAAGCCTCCAAAGACCATGAAGAGGTCAGCGACCGCCAGGTTCAGGAGGATGTAGTTTAGAGGCGTCCGGAGCTTCTTGTGCTGGATGGTGACATACAGCGTGAGGAAGTTGACGGGGAAGCCCAGCAGGATCAGCATGAACATGTAGGCAGCCAGCGCCGAGAACTTCCAGGGCTCAGCCAGGTAGTACTGGGGGTATTCGAAGGGGCTCCGCACCACCCCGGTCTTGTTGGACATGGGCACGTAGAAGTCTTGGCCTTCTGTCCCGTTCATGGTTGCGGTTCGTGAGGTGCCTTTGGCTCGTACTCAGGGGTGTTTTCGGAGCGCAGGGGAATCGCCTCTGAAGTGGGGCTCCCGCCACCTCTCAGCCGTCGCTGTCACCCCGAGGAGAAGTGGCCACACTCACCTCCGCGGGGCCGCCCTTATAAAGTGCCCCCTGGGGTAAGCTCCGGGCACCGGTGTCAGCGCGATTAGGGCTTAGAGAATTATTAATCATAATCATCCAGGGGTAATTGGCTTTCCTGGGAAAGTATTAAGGTGACACCTGTTTCTGGCGCGCGCTGTCATTGTTGGAGACCACGGCTCATGGTCATATATAAAGAGGTAACTCTGCACCTGGGGGAGCACAAACTGGAGGGCAGCTCCGCTCCCACGGCCTCGCTCCCCAAGGAGCAAGGGTTTGGGGTGGGCCCTGCATCCACGGCAGCAACTGCACCCCACAATCCAGAGCTGGGAGAGGCACCCGCTCCCCCCAAGACCCCCATTACCCCCCCCGTGCGACATGCCTCCGTTTCCCCACAGAGGGGCATGGGGGTCGGGCTGCATTACCACCGGGGTGCCAGGCGGAGGGTGCCAGCCCACGGGGACCCTGCCCCTGGTTGTGCTTTCTCGAGGCTCCCAGACAGGAGCACAGGGGCTCCTCCCTGTCCTCCACTACAGGGGGGAAGTTGGTGGTTCCAAACCCCACGGTGGTGGGTTTGGGGGCAGCAGAGGCTGCTGGGCTGGGCTGGGCTGGGCAGAAGTGGTGTGTGGTCCATCAGTGACAGAGGGGGGTCCCAGAACCAGTCTTACAAGGGGACAGTGGGTCCATGACACCAGGTAGTCCCCACCAGAGAGCCATGGCCACCACAAGGGCCATTCCTGCAGAAGGGTGCTCTGGGCAGCACAGACATCACCAGCCCTTCATCCACATGCTCTCAGCCACCTCTTTCTGCCACAGGACTTGGCTGAGGAGGTGGAACCCCCCCAGTGGAATGCTGACCCCGCTGGCAGGTTTCCAGTTGTACCACCCCCTCTGTGCCTGGCTTTGTATGTGGTTTGGGCCACACTAATTGCATCGGTAGCACCTAATAAATAACCTGGTCTGTCTGTCCTGGTGCTGAGTCAGTTGCTGCACGAGGGCACTGAAGGGAGGTTCTGAGCTGAAGCCAACACTTGACTCCACATGCTGCCTGACAGACACCCTCAGTCTCCCTGAAACCTTGCAGAACCATCAAATTCCACGGGGGAAGCCATTGTTGGAGCCTCCCATGTTCTCCGTGTCTCTCTGCCTCCCCACTCCATGCACTCAGTTGTGCTTGGGATGTTCCCGGTGCCAGCCAGCAGCACAGCTCCACACCACCTTTCCTTAATCTGTCAGAGGTGGTGGGACAACATATAACAGGGTGAGTGCAACAAAGCCACCCGTAGAGGATCTCTCTTCTGGAGAAAGTGGTTCCTTACGGTTCACACCATTATGATCAATCTTTTAAGCTTCAAAGCTATTTTTCCCCATCTCTTCTGTTTTTCTCCAGCCACTGTTTATCACCTTTCCCATTAGCAAGCAGCGGGGTTCCAGCTGGTTCCCCAGGGAGGCTCAGCAAGGCCTGCCTGCTCTGCCTCCCTCAGTGGGGACAGGCTGGAGGGGACATGGGCACCTCCCCTCGCTGGTCTGGAGCAGAGCCTGGGGGAACGGGGAGCTCCTCATCAGCACAGCAGGATGTGCCGGAGCCGCTGGAGCTCATGGCTGCGAGGTGGGCAGCAGCTCACCTCCTCTTGGCCTTAATGAACCTCTGTCAGTCCTGGCCTGGTTTTTGCCAGTGTTCCCTGTGGGTTAGTTTAGCCCACGGAAAAATTTTAAAGGAAGAAAGCACAAAGCTCTGTTCCCTCTAAAGAAGAGACCAAGCTGGGAAACCTTTGCTGGAAGTGGGGAAGGTCTAAAGGACCTCAAGTGCTGGCATCACTGGCAAAGGATGAGGCTGCAGCCAAAGGCAGCCCACGATCACTGTGGCCAGTCCCAAAGGTCTTCCTTCAGGTTAACATGAAAACACCACGTCCTCACACACACCCCACTCCTCCTAAGTCCCTCTCCATTAACTTTTCACACGTGTTGCCAAGGCCAGAGCGGTGCCACCATCCAAGTGCAAATGCAGCTGTTGAGCCCCGTTCCTGGGCACACAAGCAGGATTAAGGGTTTATCTCCCCAAGACACAAATTTGCCACCTTAAGCTCTGATGCAATAAGCCACTGCTGAGGTCGGCAGCTGCTGCCAGGGCTTAGGGGCAGGCGTGCGTCACCGCCGGAGCAGCGCCGCGGGACCGGTGGGCAGCAACGAGGTGGAAGAACGATGCAAAGCAAAGCAAACAGTGGGTGAAGGGCTCGCAGGGGCTGCAGCCCGCGGTGCGGTGGTGGGGCTTCTCCCACCCCCAGGGAACCCTCACCATGAGGTTACCTGGGAGTCCTGGCAGCACAAGGCAGCTGGAACCAGACCAGCTTCCCAATGTTCAAAATGTGGCCCCTGTGGTTTCGCCTGGAAAAGCCCAATACGTTTTTCAGATCAAACTGTGTTCACAGAGCTGTTTTTAAAAAAAAAGAAAAAAAAGCTTCCTTGCTTGATCCGTTTTGCCTCTGCGTCACAGCAAACCCTATCTATTTATTTTTATAACTTTTCATTCCCACTGGCTCTGCAAAGGCAGCTCAGTTCCGGGAGAAGGAGCCCAGTCCCATCCTGGCTCAGCTCTCAAACAGCATTGTTTATCCATGTCAATAGCAAAGTCTTCATTGCAAACAGTGACAGATGAGTCAAAACGCAGCCGAGCAGTAATTAGAACAGAATGTTTTTAAAGCGGTAAGTTAGCAAACTTGGTCAGGAACCATAGGGGGACTCCGAAAGCTCCTAGTGCCATTGTGGGGTGTCACTGTTGAGGGGAACTCAAGCAGAAACGGGGACATCACCCGTTCCACGTGCAAAGCGCTGGGTATGTGGCTTCACCAGCTCCCAGCAGCTCATGGCCAGGAAGCAGAGAACCATTCCCCACTCAAAACAGAGGGAGGCTGCGACAGACGGGGTGTCACAACAACAACAACAGAGCTCATGGTAACACGGGCACAACTTCCACTGCATTGAAGTCAAGAGAACCTATCGCTTCCCAGCTCCAGCCCCGCTGGGTTCCTACACAAACTCCCAGTGACCATCCTTGGGAGACCGAGCCCAGGAGCCGTCTGGGGGCAGCAGGGACAGGGTGAGCTGCCCCCGCAGCAGCCGGGTGCCGTGCTTTGGATCTGGGTCTGAACCAGTGCTGGTAACGCACTGGTGGGGTGGCCGCAGCCAGCAGCGCCTACACAGCACTGAGGTGGCCTTTGTCCCTGCTCCACTCCACCCAGGGATAGGCCAGCACGGGGTGAGAAGCGGTGAGGGGACAGCATGTGGACAGCTGAGGATAACTCTACTCGTGCTTGCCCCTGGCTCTGGTCTGAGCCTCTGCTGGAAATGCTCCTGAGAAGCGTCGTTAGCACATCCCTGTGCTGGTCACTGCTGGACACCGTGATCTGCAGGGCTCAGACAGGCATGTGCCCACCACAAAGGGACACTACGTGGGGTCAGACACCACAGGAACTGACAGGACACCAGGAGCAGTGGGACCTACCCTGGGACTGCAGCACCCCAGCTGGTCACGTCCCTGGGGATCATCTCCCCAGCGAGGAACTCTCCTCTCTCGGGCACAGAGGGGGTGCTGGGGACACCACAGACTGACGGAGCCCTGGGCTGCTGTGGGATTCCTGCTCAGCACCTACAAATAAGTGTGCAAAGGGATCCAGTTTAACCCATAGGGCCAGTGGTGTTTCTTCATGAGCAGCAAACTGAGGTACCTCTGCCTGGCCAGCGTGAAACACTCCCAGCACAGCCCAGAGGCCAACACTTCAACAAGGGACAACTCCACACAGATGAAAAGCTTTGCAACTGCCCCACAGCGTGGCTGTGAGGTGGCCCCTGATGCCAAGATCAGTGTAACTCTTGAGATGACATTTTAAGGGCTCTAAACTCTAACGCTGCTCTTGCATAAATGGAAAGAAAAAAAATACAGAAGCTCAGAAGCAGCAGCATTATAGCAAATTCCAAGACAAAGAATAGTGAAAAACAGTCCCGTTTATTTGAAGATTCGTCAATAATGGGTACATATTAAGGAGCAAATCAAGTCCTAACACAAGCTGGAATAAAAACAACTATGACTTCAAGGCTGAACTTGACCCTAGAAACATTCCTGTAAAAATCTGTGGCACTTCAGCGGTTTGCCTGGGAAACGTAGAGGACATTCACAAACAAGACATTTTCATTTTAAAAAAAATAGTTATATTTCTTCAACTCAGTTCCACTCTCATGTACAAAATGGAACAAGATGCCTGAACTAAGTTGTTATGAAAACTCTACGAATCTAAGAGGGGAGTCTGTCAGTTGAGGTCTGAGATTGTTTTTCTTCATTGGTTTGACTCATCTATTTGCCGTCGACAGAACGGACAACAATTATGCTGGAGCACGAGAAGCTCATAGTCTTCTGTGTGAAACATCTGGTAATTAGAAACAGATTTAGGGACAAGTTAGCCTGTGACTAGCTCACAGAAAATGCAAACTGAGCTCAATGGCTTCTCCATGGCACAGACATCTGAAGCTGCCACCACAAGAGAATCGACCCCCTTTCAACTGCTTGAGAGCACCATAACTCAGAACAGAGCAGCGTTTTGCAGGCCACTGCCAATGCTGTTGAAGAGGCACAAACCAATTAGTTACTTCTGCAGAAGGAAGGACAAAAATTAGACAGCTTCTGTGTAAGCAAACGTGACTGAATTCCATTATTTCCAAAAGCCATTCCTGAGAGGGGAAGGAGAGGGACTGAACCACAAGCTCGCTTGGTTAGGGACCGATTTCCCCTGCTAAACCAGGCTGAAAGTCAGAAGACGGAGCAAAAAGAAATAAATACAAATCAGCACTTGTTGCTCAGCCAAGGTTTGCTTGAGAGGCTCTGACTTCTCTCCGTGCAACGTCTCAAATGCAGCTACCTCAAGGTTTTCAGAAGGCAGCTGCTCCTCCATGCATCACATAGCTCAGCTTCTGGCTTTTGAGGCCTTCTCTGCCTCTACATCATTCAAGAATTTCTTGAATACATTTTCAAGTATAAGGTTTCAATAATTAGAATTATTCCAACCGTAGGGTTCCAGTAGGGTTTTGTGTTGTTGTTTTTAAGCCTCTCCATGCAAACATTACCTGAAAGCAGGAGGGGCACATGGTGATGGAGGCGTCCGGCAGCAGGGAGCGGTAGTACTGCCACCGCAGGGGCTTCGGCCACCGCTTGATGAGGACGTCCCTGCGGCTCATGGACTGGAGAACACTGCGGTTCACAATCACCGGGACAAACTCTGAGCCTCCTTGCTGCAGAAGAGTGGGTTCAGAAAGAATTACTGTTACCAGCTGCAGAGCCCTCTGAGGGTTAAGATGTTGCAAGAAGCACAGTAAAACCCAGTAGAAAAAGCTAATGGAGAATTGGGCTGGGTCTAGTCCCACCACACGCCCTGGCAGTTTTAGCAGCACCTCCAGCAGCAGCAGCCACACCTCCAACGTGGCTTCAGTGAGTCTCCATTACTCATTTAACACTACTCCTCGTGAGTAACACCCATGCCCACAGCCTTTATTAAACCCCCACAGTTCCAACTGGTTTATAGATACACTGCCCAGACACATAAGTACCTGGGGGACAGCCCTGTTCCATCATGGTATGATGATAAAACAAAATTCCAGGAACATTTACTTTAAGATCTTTGTTGTTTTGTGGGGTTTGGTTTTTTGTTTGTTTTGGTTTGTTTTTTTCTGTTGCTGTTTTTGTTCTGTTTTTTTTTAAGAGAGGAGTTAACTGGTAAATCCCTTTCCCTCTGAAGAGCCACCCCTCTCTCCCAGTCCCCTGCTTTGTATCTCTCTGGTGGCAGTCCTTGTAACACACACATGAACAGCAGCAGTGACTGGAGTGAAAATTTTCTATTCACTTCTGTTGGTAGCAAGAAAGGAACAACTGGGAGATATGGGTAAGGTTCTTACCTCAAAGCTCAGTTTTGCTGTAAAGGGATCATCATCTTCAATAATATCTGTACTGTCATCAAGCCTCAAGCTCTGTGCATCTAGATACATTTGTTAAGGAAGAAAAAGAGTTTCTATGAAGTTAGCTGTCCTCACAGAGAAAGCATGAAAGCATTACCAGCAGGACTGGTGTCCTTGGTGCTCCAGAGCATTCTCAAACTGCTACACAGTGCCTGGATTATTATAGAAAGAACTAGAGAAGGGTTTGCTATGAGTCACAGGGACCAGGGTAATGTATCACCACAGCTGCTGCAGAATGGCAGAACTGACCACAACCAAGGACAGCACCAGCTCTGCCTTCCTTCCCTCTTCTGACATGACAAAAAGCAAGTGAAGCAACCTATTTAAATTATGTTTTTTAGCATCTAATATTATATGGCCCCCACAGCAGCTGGGAGGTCTGATGCCGAAGCATTACAGAGCAGATTCCAGCAGGAATGGTATGAAGCAAGTCCCTGCTGGTTCCCCTTAGCTGAGAGAAGGCAGCTTCTAAAGCAAGCTGTTAAGGGAAGACAGTAACATGCTTCAGATTCTCCCCATTCTTTACAAAAAGCAGTTAAAATAGATTAAGTAAAGCATGGCATTCCATTGTTAAAAAGAAATATTTTACATTATTAAAAACAAATTTTCCTGGTGAAAAAGCTTTATGAGAATATTAGGCTTAGTTAAAACATTACTTTAGTTGTTACACTGACTCGAAAGGGAAACATGATACAATTGTACTCCCATCAGTCATATGACAGAATTTTAAACCTAAGTGGGGGGGAAATGTCAAGATTGTTGCTTTTTTCCCTAAGAAAGGGACCAGAAACTAGTTTTAATCAAAAGGATACTGTCGCTCATCATCTCTTTCCATTTATTCTCTCTTTTATTCAATCTTGGAGCTTCAAGATCAATGAGAGCTACAGCTTCTTCATCTGTGATGCCATCTTCCAGATAGAACTCAACGAGATGCAGCACTTCTAAAGGGGTGGGGGAACAAGGAGCATTTGATGGGCAAGAACTCAGAAAACGCCTCCTGGAAGATACCAAGCCCCTTAAGAAACGAACACCCTCTGGCTTCTGTGACAGTGCTGTTCTGCCCACCTGTTCCCATGAAGCAAGTTATACACAATTAAAACAAACCCCAACCCCCTCAGCTTCTCAAAGGATTGCACCTGTGTTAATGAAACACTTTATACATTCAGTGTCTCATAATAAGCAATGCTTCCCTGCTGCCACAATGAAATCCAACAATCTCTGCGACAAGAGGCAGCCACTTACTCAGATCTAACATTAAAAGGATGGATTTGTTTGCCCAAATAACACTGCAGAAAGAACAAATTAAGTACTAACCTATTCTGTTCAGTGAACATTTATCTACCTGAAAAGCACAAGCAAACACAACATTGAAACACACCGTAGGAGGAAGCGGAGAAGACGAAGGGCTGCCGGCAGTTAATGCAGACGTTCCCCAAGTTATTGAGCAGAGGGTTGTTGGTAGAGCACCTATAGCACAGGGGCACAAGCTCCTGAAAGACACACAGGGAGCACGGTAATCGTAAACACAACAGCACAGCCTGAACCCTTTGTTTCCCATTAAATACAGGCTCCTTCGTTTTACACCACTGATACTACATCAGCGCTAATCTGGAGAAATGCTGCTGTGAAATCAGATCCTTTAACATCTGAAAATGCTTTCCCTTTTTAATAAAACAGCAAGTTTTCACATTAAAAATAGCTGTCTCCACCATTCTAACAATTAAATTTCCACCTTGCCTTTGTGGTAACAGCAGCAGAATTCTGTACCAAATACACAGTGACAAAAGAACTCGAAGAGAAGGTTACTGAAACAAAGTTTTTTGCTCTAAGGTTTGGTCAAATTCAAGTTCTCCAATTAATTCATCTTTCTTCAAGAGCACAGTTATTTTAGGCAGTTCTTAAGATTGTGTTTCTATTATTTCAGGTGGCCAGGTGCATGTTCACTTGCACAATACAATTTATTTTTAGCGAGTACTCCATGAGACACAGCTTTATAGAGCACTGCAGAAAGTCAGACTTCAGTTAAAGAAGAAAAGGTGTTAAAATAAGACTGAAGGAAGGGAGGTCATTGAAGGGATCGGGGAAGGAGGGCCAGGAGTGGGACAAATGAAAGTGACCTCCAGCTGGAGAGGGAGACAGACTGTGGAGTAATTGCGTGTGGATGGGAGAGAAAAAGGCTTGGAAGAATTAATAGGCGCAAGACAGGAGAGGGAGGATGGAAGCTGCCCATGAAGAAAGGACCGATTTTAATTTGTTCTCAGGAGCAAAAGAAAGCCTGACCTGAAGAATAACAATAAGAGGACTGTGTTTCCAGCAGAAATATAATTATATCACAGAGCTATGAATAATATATTTCATATTTTTTTCGTGCATGCAGCAACTCAGGTTCTTGGATTAGGCTGCACACTAATGATTAACATGAAACACATTACAGCTTACTTACTTCACTGTCATGGAATGGCTTGGAACGGACTGTCAGGCTGCCCAGCTCAATGGATTTCTGGAACCTGGCTGGGATCTGCAGCCCCTGCAACTTCTCATAGGCATGACGAGCCAGCTTATATGCACCTAGAGCTTTACTCTGCTTTGCCAGGGCAAATAACGTATTGCTATAATTTAGTTAAGGAATAAAAATACATATGGCATTTAGGAAAAAAAACACAATACTTTTTCTAATCAGAGAAGCTGCACGATGAAGCGTATCCAACACTGGGACTTTAAGCAGCTTTAACAGGAGAAATTTATTTACATAACTTCATTTGAAAACAAGTGTGAAAGGACTATCAGAATGTTTGGGGGCAAATATTAGCAAGGTAAGGAATTAACCCTATATAAACATTGCTTTGGTTAAATATCCTGACTACACTTAAAAAATTTCGGCATTTTTAGGGTGAATGGATTTTTCCCCAGGCAAAAAATAGAAAAAAAAAAAAATCTTACAACACCAGCAACCCACTGACACCAACTAAATACACACAATCTTATTGGAAATAAAGCACACACTGTGTCACTGATCAAGGGTTGTCTTTCCCCTTCAGCAGTGTGTAACAGCAACTGCTGCTTAGAAAGCCACTGATCACAAGGCATGTTATGAAAGATTTTATAAGACATTATACATTTATAAGTGAGGAAGTTATGAAAAGGAAAGCTAACATCCCATTCAAAGACAAAAATTAAGCGAAAAGAAGAAAATCCGGCCTCCCTGTGGTGTCCAGTGACCTCTTACAGACGCATTTCCACAGGGTTCCTGGAGAACTCTCGAAGATGCAATAGGCACTAACGAAGCTGTCCATCGTTAGCCTGACTGACCCCACCCAGCTACCCCAGCCTCTGGTGCAGCACCAGCTCCTGGTCCCCTCGCCCCATCTCAGCACCATCTCCTTTCCACGGCGCTGCCAGGAGTCAGAGCCAACGTCCTGCTGCAGCGACTGCGACCCGAGAACTCGCTTCTCTGACAGAGGTGACACCAGACTGGGTGGGTGCTTTGGAGAATTACATGTTAGTTGGCTTGTACAGCTCTCCAAAACTATCTTTAAAAAAAAAAACAGTGCACAGTTAAACACACAATGGTTTGAAGATGCTGATTATTTCCTTAGGGAGAAAAGTAATTTTCCATTAACTATAACCAAGAGCTGAAACTGAAGACACCCTACAGGAGATCTCTGCACTCTGGATGAACATCAATTATTCCTTTCATGTATCTCACAAGATCATGTCTCGACTTTGTACTGTATTGGAAGGATACACTTTTGAGATCCCCAGAGGAGTCTCCTTTGTTAAGCTGTGAAGCAGAAACCTGGAAATATTGAAGAGGGTTTCAGGCAAGTGGAAACTGAAAGGCTCCTCCTGCAGTATTAAAAATACAGACACATATTGCCAAGCTGGAAAAACAACAGCTCCTATCACCGAGCATCCCAGCGCCAGGCATCTCAAGCACTGTGTTTCCTTCATGCAGTTGCAAAAAGAAGAGGTGCTGACAGAATATAGCAAGCGGATTTTGCATGTCTTTATCACCAAAGCTGATACCTGCGACATGCAGTAGGAGAGAAAAAGATCCACGTAGCTAAAGCAGCCTCCTCAACAGGCTGTTTAAAAACGAGGGCAGACTGGCCAGCAGCAGTGTAGTCTCCACCCCTGCAAGGCCTGAAGCAGTCTGACCAGCAAAGACCTCCCCAGGACAGAGCTGCCTTCTGGGCAGGGAGCGGGGATCTCAAACGTTTTACAAAGGTATTTCCAGCAGCAGTGGTGGCAGCAGCACTGCAACTGCTGGGAGCTCCTCACGGCTGGTTGTGCTGCAGCAGTTCACACACATCACCACTGACACACGCCCCACACTGCTGAACCCCTAAAGCCAGGGTGCTGCCTTCTGCCCGGTCTGTCTCCCCACAACTGAAGGAACAGCCAGCTGTATCCTGTGCAGGACCAGGGGCTGCGGTCACCGACACCAAACCGACAGGGCTGGGGGAGGGAACGCAGCCATCGCCGTGTCTTCAGCCCACACTGAGGCAAGCATGGAGCTGCTAAAACCACTGAGGATTTTAGGAACTAAGACAACAGAAGTTTTTGTAGAGTACAGCAGAAGGCAAAGAAATAAATAAAGTTATGATACAGCATCATTAATCTACACTCAATATTTAATTGCCTGAAAAGTTATTAATTATTCCTGGCTATTTATGGACTCCTTAGAGAAACATGCTCAGGAAGCACAAATACACAACTTGTAAAGTGAGTCTCTTACAGTGTATCTTTGAATAGAGTGATAGACATGGTAGATTTCTGCCAAACGCTGGAAGTGATGAAACTTCTGTAACATTTCAGTCTTCTGCTGGTCATTCTCTGTGGGAGGCAAAGGCATTAGCGTAAGTCTCTGAGACGAGTCTGAGACTCAGCTGGAAGAAAACAGCATATTATGATTTTAGCACCAGCACTTCCAAGAGAGGTATGTTCCAGTTCAAGTGTGCCCCATCTACCTGTGCAAACCACACATTATACAGACTTGCCGTTTTCCTGAGCAAATTTCTGGTCTAAAACAAGCATGGTAAAACACAGAACAGTTGATGCAATGGTTTTAATGTAGCTAGAGGCTGTAGCTTAGTTAGAGGTAGAACATAGTAGGTGTGCATCACTGGGAACCTCATCCATAGCTTTGGAGTTTACAAATAAAAGGAGTTTTGAAACATTTGTTTCATAAATATTAAATATATTACAAAGTCAACTGGAAAAGCCTGCATCTCTATAAAATACCTGAGGGGTAACAGATCAGCACTATCATGCATCAGCTGAACTGAAAAAAAAAAAAAGGTACTTAGAGTACCATGCAAAAGGCAGTATTGCCAATCTTTTGGTAATTTTTATTCATTATTACTAAACTACACCCAGTAACTACAGGCTCCACCTCTGTCCCAGGGAAATGCTCTCAGAAGACAAGATGATAGCTAACGAAAAATTTAAAAAGTTAGAAAAACTCTGTAAATACCTCCCCAACTTATGTTCAAATACTAGACGTATCTTACACTCCAAGATCATCTTTTATTTACAAGTCCGTTAACCCTCCAGTCACTTCTCCAGTTCAAGTGCATTGGGGGAAGGTACATGAGGATACAGGGTCCCAAGAGACAGGATTTTGGTTCCAGTCAGATTTCAAAGGAAGGCTTACGCATGCTGATGTTGCTGTTTTGCTTACTTGTTATAAATAAGCACATGGGAAAACCAGGGGGACTACAAAAATAGCACAAACCAGAGTTACACACAACATTAAAAAAAAAAAAAGACAAAACAAAAGCAAAGGAAAGCAAAGACACACAAGAGTGAAGTAGCTGCAGCAATGCTATCACAATTTAGTCATTGTTTGTCTACAGGCACAAGGAGGTAACAAATACAAACTTCCTTTCAGTTACTTACCTTGGGCTATATCTAAACACTGCATGGAAAGCATCCAATAATAATAGGCTGCATCGTTAAATCGGCTTTCAACAACGGCATTGTGCGTTAGCTGCTCCAGCACCCTCACAGCCTCACGCTGCCTGCCAGCCTTGTGAAATGCTGCACAGAAGGCCAAAACAAAGAGGATTTTACAGTGCGATTATATCAATTAACTGAAATTAATGTTTTTAAATTAAGAGCACTCTATTCAGCCAATATCAAATAGTCTATCCAGGGCAGGATAAAAAGGATTATACACTGGCATTTTTCTCCTTGAAAGCAGCGACACTAATGGAACATGAGAAGCATCTTTAGGCATTTTGTGGCTTCCACACTCTTAGCAGCTCTTGAGCTCACAGAGCTTGTACAACGGTGGTTGGTTTGTTTTTTTAAACATAGAAGAGAGCAAAAACGCTATAATGATCACATCTCTATACAAACAGTGGTATTTTCTGAACACTGCAAGTCACAGCTTTATTAAAAACTACAATAAACGAATGTTTGAGGTTAGTACTGTGGTTTGTAGTGCTGAGTGTTTTGAAGGAGTACAGCATTTACAGTTGGCCCTTCCAGCAAACAGTCACACCCTTCCATCCCAGCTCAGGAACAGCAGATGCAACAGTTTCGTGGAGCTACACCCGAGGGAAGGAACTACCCTACAAACGTGCTGGCTCACACGGAGCTTGCTCCAACATCTCCCTGGCCCTGGAACAGCTCGTGAATTCAGTTTTGAAGGCTGTCCACATGATGTAAGGCTGACAGTTCTCTTTAAAGGTAATTTTATAAGCCTAAAAAAATACATGAAAATTCTCTTCAAGAAACAGGACAATTTTACTCGTACAAACCCAGCAATACCTAAATATAAGGAAAGACTATGCCTTCCACTCAGGTTGATATGGTGGTCACCATATTTTTAATTCTATTGTGACAAAAATATTAATGAAGACAGTTCAGATTACATGCTGTTGCCACTGCCACATTCGGATACACAATGCAATGGAAAATCTGGACCTGTATTTAGATGCCACCATTTTTGATAGATCGATTGCATTTTCTTTTCAAATAAGGAGACTTCCAGCTACTTTAAGACCAGTACGAAAACACAAATTCTATTTGGTTTTGAATCCTACTGATAAGAAACTCTCCAGGGCAGAGAATGCATATTCTGTATCAGAAAAGTATGGAGTAAATGTCAAGTGACCAGTGATCAGTCAGGGACATTTTTACCTTTCTGGGCTTCTTCAAATCTATCATTCTCTGCCAGCCACTGAGCATAAGGGACATAGACATCATCTTTGAATTCAGGATGCTTTTCACTCAAAGCAAATGCCTGAGGTAAATTTAAAAGAAAACAACAAAACCACAACACTTATTTTTAGAATACTGCATGGTCTAAACAGTTAAAGGGTTTAGAATATTCCATGGGATCAATCCTTTAGCTTTAAGTAAATTCACAATAAAAATACATAACCAGAATACAAAGTGCAATCCATATTTTCTCCAGTGTGAAACTAATGTATTTTAAAATAAAAAGCAATCAACAGCAACAGAAAAGAAGCTAAGCATAGTAACAGTCTGGTTATTGAAATAAAGAAACCTGAAAGTGATTATCTATAAAATTTAGCAGGTTTTACAGCAAGCAACAAACAATATTTTTATTTTTACTGAATATATTTTCTAAAGAAATTGAATTAACACTGTAATTGCAGTTTAGATTCACCTTCTGAACTCGCAAACTAGTCAATAAAGGACCAAGTCTGCAATTTTCTGTAACTGGGGGAGGATGTTTGTCAATTCCAGCAGCACTTCCAAAACATTTCCTTCAGAAACTACACCTATCAAAAACTTAATGTGAAGCAACAAGAACAAAATTAATGGCGACTCCAGCTGTGAAGTGGGTGGTACCCACAGACCCATGTTTTTATGGGAAAAAAAAGTGCAGTCAGAACTCTACCTAATCAGAAGCATAAATGCAGTTATGGAGCAGAGTCCACACTACCACTGCACGCCTTCATCAGATCTAAGTTATGTGTAAGGTATTCTCACTCAGGTGTGCCCAAATTAGAAGTAATACAGTTCAAAACAGTAATTATATCATGGGAAGCTCTATGTGTTATTTTTATTGGGCTAGAAGCATCCCACAGGTTACCATAAGAGGTGGGCAACTACAGCTCAACAGGCAAAAAAAGACACCCAGAAGCGAGACCAAGAAATATTCAGCCAGGAAACTAAACAGACAAAAAAAAAAAAAAAAAATCAAAAAAACCATTTTTATTGGGCTAGAAGCATCCCACAGGTTACCATAAGAGGTGGGCAACTACAGCTCAACAGGCAAAAAAAGACACCCAGAAGCGAGACCAAGAAATATTCAGCCAGGAAACTAAACAGACAAAAAAAAAAAAAAGACAATCAAAGAAGCCCAACAAACAGAAGCCTCCGTCCCTGCCTCTCCCTTCCCTGGCGTGGCGGCAGAGTCAGACGTGTCTCCCTGTTTGCAGGGAGGGACAGCAGGCACCAGTGGGGTTAAAACACACAGATCAGGGGCACTTACTTCTTCCCAGCGATGAGTCTCCACGTGGAGACGGACCAGCGCTTTCAGGTCACCAACCTTCATGTAGGTTTCTGCCGCGTAGCCAGGGTTATCGAGTTTCTTAAAATAGAAGGCACATTTCGACAAAGGCTCACGCTCAGCTTTATCCAGTTTTCGAGCAATTTCAATTAACCTAGACCCAGTAAAAAAAAATAAAAGCCAGATGTTTCAGGTTCTGCCTTGTTGTTTTGCCTTTTGTTTAATTATTGTAATAACTCCACCTGTAATCAGTTATTATTTAATAAATATCATAATAGTAGTACCATGCAACACCGTTTAAGCAGTTTGCAGTAAACATTCCAAATTCTTTTTTTTTTCCCTTTTACAAACTCGAAACCTGTTCCTTCAACCTTCCCTCCTACTGCAATTCCTATCTCGGGCTCCTCGCGCAGCCACGAAGGCACAGGGAGGGAGTAGGTGCTACACACCCAGCATGGGACACGCTTCCTCAGCCCCAAGCTGAGCACAAGGCTCCCGAATAAACATTCCCCCATTGCCCCACAGCCTAGCTGAGGGGAGGGGACGCCGAGTGACCTGTCCCAGATCTTAAGGCAGCAGCAAACACCCAAAGTGTCACCTACTGCAAATCAAGGATTTGACCAGTGACATTCCCCCATTGCCACCCAGCCTAGCTGAGGGGAGGGGACGCCGAGTGACCTGTCCCAGATCTTAAGGCAGCAGCAAACACCCAAAGTGTCACCTACTGCAAATCAAGGATTTGACCAGTGCAGGAACAGTCCCCAAAATTCCAAGGATTCTATGCTCCAGTTGTCCTCTCCACCCACTAGCTGATTATCCTTAACAGCTTAAAACAAGAGAACTAAGCTATCCCATATAGCTGTGGCGATTACTCTGGAAAGCTTAAGACAAGCATATTTTAGAAGCCAGTATTGCAGTACATATGAAACCATTCTAACTCTTCGCTGTTGTAATGCATTTGTTTTCATAACATATTTATGTCCCTGCCCTCTAAATATATGCAACTTTTAAAACATTTTTAATTGTAGATGTGCTTCAAATACTCAATTTGATATAAACAAAGACAAATGTCAAACAAGTTCTTTCTTATTTTAAAAGTACGCAGAATTCATATCATAAAAACTCAAATGAGTTTCTACATGATCTCTGAGAAGGAACTGAAACCCACATATCGACCCAGCCGTGGTCCCCGCTGATTTCTATGGCCTTCATGTGCTCGCCCGCAGACAGGTACATCTCCACTGCAGCTTTTGGTTCATTGATATTCTTGGCCCAATCTGCTTGTTTTTTTATTAGCAGCTTTGTGTCTTTGGGGTCTCCAGATGCCAGAAAATCCTGAAACAGCGCAATAAAAAAGTATGTGTTACCTTCTGGTGACAACCATTGTTACAGTCGAAATTCTACAATACATACAGGCTTTTTCAATGAGTATCATTATGCCTCCTAAGAATACAGAGTGGCACGAACTGATCCAGCCTTCAGCAACTGATCATCAAGGACCAATGTCTGGTAGGAAACAATGGCAAGTCTCCCATTTCGATAGTTTTCATTTAAAAAAAAAAAAAAAAAAAGAAGTGGGAGATTGTGGTAGAGCCAGGAGAAGTAGGATACAGCTGCCTCAGAGGTAATAAGTATGTCCCCTCTTGATTTCTTGGAAAGCTTGCTCTCTGCTGAGCCTGTTCAAGTGGATACTAATTATGATTTCGGTGTGCTTTTCAGGAACATGCCTTTCCAAAACAAAACAGCACTAATCTCAAAAACTGTAATAGATCAATGCCAAGTTTCACATTTTCCGAGCCAAGAAGGTTTCATTCGTAAAGATGACCCAGCCCCACCCCACGCTTAGTTAACAGCAGTGTACCCACTTCATCCTATGTTAGCATTGGGGTCATCAGTTAAAGGCTGAAATTTTGTTTTCTGCAAAGACACTTGATAATTGTATTACAATATATCAAAGAAGTTCTTTTATAAGAAGGGGATGACAGCTGCTCAGAAGCAGGAGTGACTCTGAACTACCGGTTGGACTCGTGCAAGACAGACAAGCACCAAGCCTGGACGCTGCGGTGATGACCATTTTGGAAATATTTCCAATAGTTTGTTCAGCTTTGTCTGCCAATACCAAAGCCCTGGCACCATATGGTCCACATCTGTTGGCATCATGTGCCAGGAGAAAAAAAAAAAAGAAAAGAAAAAAAAAAAGAGAAGTACTTCAACACCAGAAGATTAAGGGCAATTTTGTCTGATAACAGAACAGGCTGCTG
Source organism: Calidris pugnax (assembly GCF_001431845.1). Taxonomy (NCBI): domain Eukaryota; kingdom Metazoa; phylum Chordata; class Aves; order Charadriiformes; family Scolopacidae; genus Calidris; species Calidris pugnax. Next base: position 484,063 of record NW_015090880.1, read on the forward strand.
GCCATTAAAACAGCTTCTATCAACTGAAAAACTAGAACAGAGGAGAAATGGGAAGGAGAGAAAAAGTGGAAAATTACCACATCCTCTGTGTTTCTGGTAAGTTCTGATTCAGGTTTAAAAAAACAAGCAAACAGAACAACAAACAGGCAAAAGCCCCACAGAAAGCACCCACACAAGAGATCTGTTGCACTACCACAATTCAGCAGTTTCCCTGGCACAGGCAGTGGGTACAGACCTACACCCCGTCCCTGTGTCAGCTCCTCAGCCAGCTCCCCCAGGATTCTGCTGGGGTGTTACCTACTGCAGCACGGCCCCCATCCCCGGGAGTAACCATAAAGATGCCACGATGATCTCTGAATACAAAAACTCGAAGTGAAAGAATCAATTTGAACAACATCTTTGACACAACTTGTTTTCCAGCTTAGGTTACCAAAATAAGTCCAAAATCAAAAGCTTGGCTTCTTGCAGTATAAAGAGTTTTATTGTGCGTTGTCAGTAATCTGTGATCTGGTGCTGCAATAACGACCCTATGACCAGATATCAAAGAGGTCCTGGCCTCTGCCTCCAGTGGGGACTCTCTGGCCAGAGCTAAGCAAAGTCAAGCACAAGCAGCCGGACTCCCTGAGGGTGCCTTTGCATAATTCTGGCAGCATTAGAAAAACAACAACAAAAAAACCCCTCAGCACAAAACCACCCCACTCACCCTCCCTAAATCTTGCCTTGGAAGAATAACTGGCAAACAAAGGGGTTTTACATATCCTTCCATGCCTTGTGCACTCCCTGCACAAGAAGCTCCCTTCATATGCTATGAAGTACCTTTAATTTCTTCTGCGTGGAGTTACTCTTGAGGACAGGAGACACGAGACCTTTTGCTGTCTGTCAGTTAAATATAGACATGGCTACAGCCAAGAATTAAGAGATCCTCGTGAAGACTTATGGGAAAATTTTCATCTATGAATTACATTTATGTTCAAGAGGAGCCAAAACATTGAAGCTAACAAAGAGTCATCAGCCAAAAATAGTGGAAGTCAGACTTACATCAGCAAAGCCCCAAAGTATTTATATTAAGCTCTTGGAAGAAAAAGCTCTCTCTGTAGCACAGTTTGAAGAATCTATGCTAGAACAGCTTCTATGCGTGTCATGGTAAAGTCTGTCCTGTTTTGGGCGGAATAAGTCTCTGCTGAGTGATGAATGAGACTGACCAGCACGTGCATTCTTGGGGATTTGGATAAGAAAACACCATAGAAGACTTAAAAGCCAAGTAGTGCTTTCTTATCAACAAATAAAAACATCACTTTTAAAAACCATATTCAAGTTGTTTCTACATGGAAACAGAGTTTTTAAAAAAATGAAACACTGAATCTTTGGAAGAAAATTATCTAGTAAACAAATGAAGATCAGGTTTGAGACCTCTTAAGGAACCTGAAGGTGCATAAGTCCATGGGACCTGATGAAATCCATCCTCGGGGCCTGAGGGAGCTGGTGGATGAAGTTGCTAAGCTGCTTTCCATCATACAGCGAGGGTGGTGAGACACTGGAACAGGCTGCCCAGGGAAGCCGTGGCTGCCCCATCCCTGGAAGGGTTCAAGGCCAGGCTGGATGGGGCTTTGAGCAACCTGCTCTAGTGGAGGTGTCCCTGCCCAGGGCAGGGGGGTTGGAACTGGATGATCTTTAAGGTCCCTTCCAACCCAAACCATTCTATTATTCTATGATTATATAATCACTATTAAAGAGTCGCCTCTGGTAGTGTCCAATTAAAAATTCCACTGAAAAGCTATGAATTCCATGGACACAGCTAAGACTACACAAAACACAATCTGCTACCTCAGTGGCAGACTCTGAGGAAAAGGCTACCACTACAGTTAGACACAATGTTAGCCATTTCTCCCGTTATAAGTCAAATGAAAATCAACCAATAAACTGAGAAAAAGGGGGAATTCAAAATCTGCATTTCATCCAATCCTTTTGTAGGCTCATACTTTGAGAACAGAGACAGGTACATTAGTATTTCTGCATTTAAATATTCCATTGCCAACTATTACCTTTGCGTAGTCAAACATGCGTAGATCAGAGTACATATCGAGAGCCAGGTTTTCATGTCCACTCTTTTTGTACAACTTCGCTGCCTCATGGAATTTTCCCTGGTAGGCATAAACATCTGCTAGGAACAGTTCATTGTTGTTCTCTCCATGCTTCTTCCGCTCCTGGGCAAAAGATAAAGAGATGGAGAAAAATATTCTAGATGATCAGGACCTAGGTGAAAAACAGCTACTGAAGAATTAGATTTTCAGGCTTAGATTTTAACTGTTAATAAAAATCTGTAACAGGATATGATAATTATGACTCTCCTACATTTCTGGTGAATTTATAATTAAGGGATTAAATCCCTTCTTAATTAAAATTAGGAAGAGCAAAATTAAATGTCACTATACAAATGAAAGTCATAAAAAAATCGCTCCTCTTGATTTCACATAGGAAAATGAACACACGCTATCATTATGCAATGCTATTTAAAAAAAAAAAAAAGGCATCTGATGGGTTCCTTATTTTCTCCTGTAAAACTTACCAGCATATAATTTGGCTAAATTAACAATATGTGCGGGTGGGATGACAAACATGAAAACAATTGCTGGCAATAAGCAGATTGACAAAGTATGGTAACCTGCTTCTGTTTCAATGTGTGTATTTTATCCTGTATCTGGGAAACACATTGCTACCCTGCTCTGGATAAAATGATTACTGTGATTAGCCCACCTCATATGCAAATATATAGATGTGAACTGAATTTAAAGAAAACTGCACAAAAGGGGGAAAAGCATTCCACGAGCATACAAATTCAGCTCTCTGCTGCCAAAGGAGACTCAGGCATCGTCCCTTCTGGTCACACGTATTGACTAGGCTGATACTGGACTCGAGCTGAAAGTTCCTTTAAAGAACTTGGTTAAAAGAATAATCAGAGGAATTGTTACACTGTTTTATAAAGAATTCATAGAATCTTGCCAGATACAGAGATCTGGCAGTTATATTTCCTGCTGTCATCAATTAGAAAAAAAAATGTGTCATTACTGAGAGAAAACCATGATATTAATGGAACACGTGTGCTTAGTTACATCCTTACAAGCCTTAGAAGGAATCAGATACACCACAAGCACAAGTAAGCAATGATGTAGAACTCTCACTTCAGAAGGAGAATTTTCAAGAAGTCTGAAAGTAAGATTCCCTTTGTAAATAGATACAAACTTTCTCATTAAACAGAATATAACATGACAATTCCAGAATATCCTCAATAGACAGAGATGTAGAGAAGCATATGTGGAAAAGAAAGGTTAGTAGTGGTGAGAGAATGCTCTTGTCTACCTATCTGCCCTTTAGAAGAAAAGCAAAACCAAACCAAACCAAAACAAAAAAACAACCAAAAAGGTGGGCTCCTAACACAGAACTCTGTCCCATGTTGGGCCCCAAGAAAGGTTAACTGCCACCAACTGGCGTTTTGACAGAACCAGGTCAGCTCTGCAGAAATGGAAGGCAAGGAATGTTCTCTTTCAGAGAAGGTGTAAATCTAATTAGTGCGAGAAAGAGGAATTCACGTTACGTCATCTCAACACAGATCTTTAAACCGGGCATCAGCACGCAGTCTTTGGAAAAAACAGGGGTGATACCAAGTCTTTTAACATGTTTGTGACAGACAGTTATTGTCTCCTGAAATTCTATCAAGAAGCATGAAAAGAGTAAGACCTAGTGATTAGAGCACAGTATGGAAGTAAGGGATCCCAAATTCTATTTCCAGTTGTCACAGACTTGTCATGAGACCTCGAGTTTGTCATTTTATTTCTCTGGGCCTGTTTCTGGCTCTGCAAAGAGGAGATAATAGTAATTACCTACCTCCAGGGGGTACGGAAAGGCTTAATTAACTCATGTTTATGAAGTATTCTGTACTAAGCTCTGTTAGCACAGCAGTATTCTACCAATCATTAATTGAATATTGAACATTTTTCCAGTTTTTCTGAAGACAGTTTCAGAAGTTCTTGTTGTCCTGCACCCCAAGAAGTTTCAGTCATATGACTAGGATTTGAGTCACCTCAGATCATCAGGGTTTCTCACTCTCCAACAGTCAGAGGCACTATTTGAACAGAAGTCCCTCCAAACCAGAAGGTACTGATTTTGGCATAGTACTAAGTGTAAGAAAATACGCTATTTTCAAGACTCTCTTACCTCTATGCTGCTGATCAATTCTAAATATCTAAGGTCTCGTACCCTGGTAAAAGCCTATTGAAAAGAAAAACAGAACAAAATGAATTAACTTCAAAAGCCAGAAAAAGCAACAAAATATTGTTACACATTAATCAAGCTGTCTTCATGCAAACACGAGAGGCATAAACACGCTGGGGTTTGTGTAGTCCTTCACCTGATGGGCTACCACCGGGGCCCCCACGGCATTAAGAGTAAATCAGGGCACAAATGGCTTATCGATGGGACAGTCCCACTAGTCCCTGCCGTGGCTAGGAATGTCAGTCCCCCAAGAAATACAAAGTGTCTTTTCAGGTATTATATACGTTTATCCTGGCTATTTTATAACATTTCCATTTTGATGTGAGGCATGATCCAGACAAGGAAATTTAAGGAAACCATTGAAAGGTAGAACATCTAATTGATCATATCACCAAAGCATACTGAACATGCTTACAATTTTTACATCACTCTGAAATTCCAGCACAGAAGTAGCTCAGGGCGAGGAAAGGCAGACGACAGCAGGAGCACTGCCAGAGAGTGCACTGTCTTTTGCAAACGGAGAGAAATGTGCAACCCAAAGTCTCAAGTGGTAAAGTCACGTGCGAGTTACAGCAGCTTAGCACTTATTCTTGACATGCATCAAAAAATAGAAATTTAACTCTTTAGACTGCATGTTCAAGACTTGTAACCAAAGTAAAGCTTAGGAGGGCATAGAATATTCTGCTTACACCAGATCGGACTAGGAACTATGAGAGCCTTTAATGTCAAGAAGCTGCTTTTGTTCAAATTAATCCGCTCTAATTCTAAGAGGGCACTACTTTAAAATTCCAAGGAGGCACTGAAAACTTCTTTTTAAGAATATCTATTTGCATAAAGCTGTCTATGAAACTGGAATTATCCTGATGCCTCTACTTAAGCGAAGAAAAAAAATAAAGCATTTAATTTCCTTTTTAAAAAGATCTGTTATTAAAAGATGCCTATCACTACAGGCCATTCCCTCTATATTTTTAGAATGTTTTGTCTTTCATACAATATTCATGACATTGAACTCAATTCGCTCGCTCTTATTTGAGAAAAGGTGGTGAAAGAAAATAGGGAGGTATTTTATGCTTGAGAAAACTCTGTTCTTCGGTATATGTCCATTTACAGACCGCTCCCAAAAATCAAGGAATTCCAGATAGAAAATGACTAAAGCGATGCCACCCCACCACCACTGCTTTCAAAGAACGTGTATTGCCGTGTAAATAACCCCGAATACCAAACCTGCCCATCCGCACGGGGGTTGTGTTAAACACCTGGGGGGGGAGAGCGACCCAACAGCCCCGGGGAGGGCGGGGGAGCAGCCCGCTGAGGCGTTCTCTGCTGCCACCCAGTGGCCACCGGCGGCACGAGCCGCTCCCCACTCCCGCTGCCCTCACAGTCAGTAACGCACCCTCCGGCAGAGGAAAGAAACCGGGTTCTTCGATTTAGAACATAGTATTTATCTAGAGAGATAAATTCGATTTCGGTTTAAAACCTCACCTCAAGATCCTGAGTATAGAACAAACCAACACTTGGGTACGCAGAATAAACTATATATAGTGTGTACACTGAAGCGAGGTAGTAACAGGAACACCACGCTGTGTTCCAGCTGTAAAACAGACGTTACACAGACACACTATATATACATCTCTGTGAAAAGCTTTGTGCTAAATAAGTAAAATAAGGACGTTACCTTTTTAGCAGTCTCAAACTCCAGCCCTTCCAAGGCCTCCATGGCCAGCTCTCTCCAGTCAGTGTCGGTTACCCCCAAACAGGCGATTTGATAGGCCTCTTTGAACATCTTCCGTTCCAGGTACTGATACATGGGCGCAGACTGAGGATTCCCAGTGGAAAACATGTATTAGAAAGCATAATACTAAGATATATTAGTGAAATTCTCTACATACATTGGGAATAAAAATATATATTCCACTCACAGCCGTTACAAGCTCCACAGAGAATAAATGTACGGTTTTTGTATAACAGAACACCATTCTGGGGTTATTATTATTGTATCTTTAGACGAGCTGGGTTAATTATATTCCAAACTCATCCATCTTGAAATCTTCAGTTCCTTGCATATTAGGAAGTAGTTAAGAATGTGAATTCTTCAAAGCATTGTACATGAGAAATATTATGTACAATGAGCCAATGGGGTTGTTGGGGTTTTTTTAACACTATGGAAGCAGAGCAAAAGGGGATGGTGGGGGGAAAACAGTTTGTTGCCAAAGGCTAAAATCACAAAAAGGGGCACAACAGCCCAGTGCGAAGCACTCTGGCAGTATTCAAACCCAACAGAAGAGGTATCAGGAGGAAGTGGCCCTTCTGTGTCCAGCTGTTTCATCAAGTGAGACTATTAAGCCCAAAACCAGTGACTCTAAAAACCCCAGAAGGGAATTAAAGAGAGAAACTGGCGGCTGCAGCCTGACACAGCCAGAGGCACCTCGTTGCATTGGCAAGTAGAAAGGGATAATTTGAAACAACAATCAATAACAGCAAAAAGGAAGTTAGCTTAATTAATGTCAAGTAAACAAAAATAAAATAGATCATGCAATATAACTAAAATAACGAGGAAAGTGTGAACTGCAATCATTTTGGTAATGGAATACAAGTAAATCTCAGAAAAGCTTCTTCACTTCTTAAACATTGATGTTTATGAAATGTAAAGCGACATTTAATGAGATTAAAGGATTACCTGCGGAACTTCAACAGCTGACATAGAAAAAACATGAAGACAGAAGATCTTGGAGCCGTTGTAACCCACAACAAAGCCTTGAAGTTTTTGCTGATGGACAGGGAAGTTACTGGCTTTGATATTGAGGTAACCCCCTCCGGAAAAGCACAGCATGTCCTCACACTGCGTATTCCAGGCCACGCTGTTAGCATTGGGCTCCTAACAAGCAAAATAACTGGTGATTACAACAGATGCAATCACATCATCTTTCCTAAGAAATATGCATTCTTCAGCTAGAATGTCTGACCCATTGCAGTCTGGGTGCGTACAAACATACTTGTTATTTATGTTTGTAATGTTCTAAAGCCTAGTATATTCCTAGACTGACTGACAGGGACATACTTTACATTTTAATAAACAGCTGTAATTGTCTTTATTTTGTATTTATTAGCGATTTATATTGTCAAACTGCAGAACATATAATTTCACAATAATATGCTGTTAGTTAGCTGGCACGTTTCATCATTTTTCTGCCCGCTACAAAGAGAGCTACAGACCCTGTCTTTGTAACACCTCATACTTTCTATTGAGGGTTCTCTGAAAACATTTCATCAACATTAATGAGTGAACCCTTACAGTGACTGCTACCCTGCCAATAATTATCATTATTCATTTTATACTCTGGAAATACACAACGAACAAAGAAGTTTAGGCTTTAATTCTGTTCATACTAATGATAAAGCCAGAATGCTCATTAACTGCAACGCTTCAAAGGGAACCAGGACCAAGCTCTAAATTGAGCTGAAAAGGTCACAGGTTTAAGTGCTCTTTATTCGACAGTTGCTCACATGTATCTCCTTGTCTACCAGCTCTCCAAGGGTAGTTTCGATAGAGAAATACATCACAGTTAAATCCTGCAAAATGTGATTAATGGCTTAAATGGCAGTTACATGCATTTCTGCACAGCAATACCTTTAGTATGTTCTGTGCTCCAAAGCACTTCCTGCCCCACCAACCCTTGTTTTCTTTTGAGGTTTTGAATTTTACCTGAAACAACAACTCTTTGGTATGAATATCATACACGAGGCAGGTATCATTTTCATCAACCACTGCCAGCTTGTTTCGGGACGCGCTCATATCCAGGCAGCGCACGGCCGTCGACTGCTTCAGCAGGACGATGGCAAAGACGTTATCGACAAATATCTTCAGAATCTAGACATATTTGAAACCAAAGTCAGTCCAACCACTTTTGTTCCCAAAACTAGAAATAGCATAGCAGGTACAAACTTTAATGCTGTTTAAAGCATCCAGTTGCAATTTTTTTCAGAGACAACCTCTGCATTAAGGCAGTGCTTTCAGTTTGAGGTATCTCGAAAAGACTTGTTTCCACAGTGTACTCTAGGTTCCAAGCCTGTACAAATAAAACATGCCATACAACCTGGATTTTTTAATGTTCCATTAGTTAAACAATTACATTAATATGATATTACAGGAATATATAGCATAGATACAGAAGAAACAGAGGATCTCAACTTCCTCTCTTTTTGTGTTTTCTGTACCAGTAACTCTGGGGTCCAGTCTGAAATACCCAGCTGCTAACTAGCTGGCGAAATAAACAGCAATTTCATCTCTAGAACACCCACATCTTCACAAGTGTTCATCAGGAGAAGTGTACTCACTCACACCCCCCAGCACCTACTAAGGACAAACGTTCTCTCAGTACCAATTTTACAGCCAGAGAATGTGAAAGATAGCAGCAATTAGTTTTTAATCACAAGATGAGACTGTCAAAGTTCTAGGTTGTAAAAGAGCATGCTGCTCCTAAGGCGTCCCCCGAAGAGCAGAAAAAAGATTTCATTTGCAGTGAAAAGACACATACCAGACATTACATGTTACCTGACCATTCTTTAGACCAACTAAGAGGCCTTCTCTTCCTGGAGGTCCTCCAATTACTTTAATATAACGAATAAGAGATTCCATTAGCCATTCTCGTTCTTTAACACCACTAAATGAGAGGCACTGTAATCTTTTCTCCTAAAGACACAATAACATACAAAATACTGTATGAAGATAAAACCATTATGTCTTCTGTGCTGTGTTCATACCTACACTAGCATGTGTGCCTACTTTTATGTATAAAAATCATGAAGTCAAACAGTCAATTTATCAGGGTGAATTCTTTAAGTTTTTCCAATGCTACGAACAAACAAACCGAACAAAAAAGCACCCAACCCCACCTTCTTCTAGCAGTTCACCCCCACCCAAATGTTCCCCCGGATTCTGTGCTAATTTATCAAATTCACTGCAGAGATTGTTTTTCTGAAGCAGAGGCACCCATGCCATGCCACAGCTATTCGTCAGAACTGTGTCAGCGCCGCACATCACACCAGCACTGCCACCGTACAGCCTTTTCCTAGTGCTGTTTGGATGGCTGTTCTAGAGTCTGAGGGCACCCCAAGGCTACTCTGGGTTTTAAGGCACATACCTGGCATAAAATAATGTGATCTGAACATACAACCAGCAGGTTGCATTCAAATTTTTTTGCAATCTTTTCCTTCACTCGATAAGACATATCTGAAGAATCATCCGAGTATAACTCATAAATCAAGATTTTCTCTGGCATCTGGATTGCTAATCTGTTTTTGTAGATAGCAATTTTCTTCACAAGCTCTCTGCCTTTTATTCTAACTAGAGAGAAAAAGCACAAAACTAATACAGTATAGGATGACATTAAAACAATGGTACAGAAATCAGAAAACTTACTGATACATTCAAATTGAATCTTTCTGAAGCACCTCTAAAATTAAAAGCAGATTCCTGCTCAGACATATTTGTTGTTCTGCTTCTATGTAATCTTTTATCCCCGTCACAATTTATCACCCTCTATTATTTGTCAACAGCACATTCCGCAGCAATACTTTGATTCTTTGCCATAAAAAGCCAGTGGGTATGAAGAAACAAAATCAGCACAAACCCTTGAGGCTGCTAGTAAGGAAAAAAAAAAGCTAAATATGATGTACAGTATTTTTATCTCATTCGCAGAGATTAAAACCCTTATCTTAAAAGCCTCTGCCCGTCCCAGTGTCCTTTCAAATCCCCACATCTTTCATTAAGCTTGTCAGTGCTGATCCTCCAGAATCCAAGTTTGCACTCTCACCCTGCAAACAGTGCTCCTCAGTTTTACTGGTACAGTGACAACAATCTGCCTGATACATGCAGCATATATTCCAAGTGTTCTGATGGATATTAATTGGAAAAAAAAAAAAAAAAAGGAAAAAAAAAAAAAAAGGAAAAAAAAAAAAAAAGGAAAAAACAAACAAAAAAACCCAAAAAAACCAGAGTGAGAGTGAAGCTTTGGCATGACTGCAAGTGTGAAATTACCTTTTTGTTCAGTGATGAGGTGCTGGACAATCACATCAGTCATGCTGTCTCTGTAAGCATAGCGATCTTTGTAAAGGCCATGGACAGTGCTGAATATCAACTGATAAAAGGATATTGTTCCATCCTGGCATCCTACTGCCTGAGCACAAGAAGAAAATAATTTTAGTTAATTGGTACATGGAGGTGAGAGTTGGTGAAGTGTGTAGTATTTACATGAACATTATGTTCCTTTTCCTGCATAATGCATAGATTGATACCAATTACGGAATCACGGAATTGTCAGAGTTGGAAGGGACCTCTAGAGATCATCTGGTCCAACTCCCCTGCCAAAGCAGGGTTGCCCAGAGCACATCACTCAGGAGCATCCAGGCGGGTCTTGAAGATCTCCAGAGAAGGGGACTCCACGACCTCCCTGGGCAGCCTGTTCCAGGGCTCCGTCACCCTCACCGTAAAGAAGTTTTTTCTCATATTTGAATGGAACTTCCTGTGTTCCAGCTTGAGCCCATTGCCCCTTGTCCTATCGCTGGAAACCACTGAAAAGAGTCCAGCTCCAACATCCTTCAACTCACCCTTTAGATCCTAGATTACAGCCTGCTTGTACTTAACAGTGGTAAAAGTGTAACGCAAAATGAGGACTGATCTCCTCATAGACCATGGAGACCACCACACTGGGTGGGTGAGGTTTGGTTTGGTTTTGTTGTTGACTTTTTGGCTGCTTTTTTCTGGGGAGTGGGATGGGGTGGGTGTTGTTTTTAAGATGTGCTCTGTACCTCTTCACATTTGTACAGTGACGGTGCGCAGCACTTACGGCTAACACTTGCCTTGTGGGCATTTTCCACAAGGTGCAATGTTAGAAATTCCAACAGATCTGAACATTTTCTTCCCATCATGGAATTAGATTTGGTAAACCTAGAAGTTACCAGCTGCCACATTTTCTTCTCTTCCCTCCTCTTTTTTAATCAAAATGCAGCAAATGCCATCTGGAAACGGGTGTTATGCTCATTTATAGCCTTCATACAGCCCAAGTTTTACTTCTGCAGGGTATTTTTAATTGTGGTGTTAGTTCTAGGACCTCAGTAGATGCTGCTCAGGTTCTGCTGCCTCAGTAAGAATCTCTATAAATTTCAAACTCAGTTGCTTAATGTAGTCTTATATGACAAATGGTCTATGAAAACATCAGCAGAATGTTCCTACTCACCACGTAGTTGGAGTCTGGTTTAACTTTGCATGTCCACACCCAACTGCTTTGCTCTCCTATGGTCCCGAGACGCACACCATCCTTCGTGAAGAGGGAAACTTGTTTATCTGAACCTCCCAGTAAAATATACTCTCCTTTAGTAAAATAGCTAAGACAGCAAGGATCAAAATTGAGCACTCTGTCCTTCCCAATCTACAGGGGAAAATAAAATAAAAAACACATTAGCTAAAGGATCATTTCATATTTTCCCAAGGCAACAACTGCTGTCACTGATACCATTCTTCTCATCCCTCTGGCCATGAGCAACTTTTCAATGCTCCAGAATCACTGGCTAAATTAAGATTTCCAAACGCAGTTCTAAAACACATCCAAGAATCCTTCCAGTCCCAAACCAGTCCACTCGGAATGCAAGCAGTTCACAAAGCCCCATTTAACTGGTTGAAAAACATACAAAGATGTCCTCTACAGACCAGCAGACAAAAATCAGCAAAGCTTACAAGAATTGTAAGACAGGCTTGCAGTGGAAGAAACGAAAACTGAAGGAAAAGACGGTTTAATAAAAGCACTCATTAAAGGCTGGAGAAACAGCAAACATTTAACTAGCTAATAAAGCACCAGTATACAAACACTTTGAATACAGGGCACAACACAGAATCAGAAATGCCCTGCCACTCTTGAATGCACTTTCTAAAACATACCTGTTTGCCACTAAGCTGGTAAAAGGAAAGCTTCTGACCCCAGTCTGCCACCGCTAAAATATCATTGCGTTCATCTCTAACAAAAAACCATAAAATAATTACATAGTAATTCTACAGAGACTTAATAATAAATTTCTTAGAGCAAGAGAACCAAGTAATAGGATAGCAGAGTATACTTCATATTACTCTTTAAAAAAAAAAAAAACAAACCAACCGGTACTAAAAGGACAGCACATACATTTTGCCACTTAAAGCTAAGGAAGACAGCTTGGGGACACAAAAGAAAAATCAGTCTCCTTTACAGGAATAACTGCAAAGGCTGGTGTTTCACTACACGTATAGCAATATAAGGAGTGGGTACAGTGAACCTAATGGTCCCTTAAACAGATGAAGCACCTGGGCCTGGATTCTGATCTTACATACAGGAGCACAAAGGCACCCTAACATCAAAGTCAGTACAGCTGAGCAAGGATGAACAACAATTATCAGCATAAGGAAGGGGGAAAAAAAAAGAAAGAATTGTTCATGTGAGACCAGCAGCAGGACAAGAAAAGGCTTCAGGTCTCAAATTTGTTAACTTTGGTACGCTGACATGATCTCTTCTGCTCGCAGCAAAACATGAGAGTTACCTCTCCACAGCTTCTTGCCTAGAAAGGGAGATGGTAATCTGAACATTCTGCTGCAATTAACGCCTCTAGGCGTAAACTGAACAAAAAGCAAACAGCCAAAAAACCTAATGAAAAGGCAACTGTTTAGTAAGCACCCTGCCTTTGCTCAATGCATGATGCATGCACCTGTGAGGAAAAGCAACATACCAAGTATCTCATAATGAACATACATTAGCAGAATTAATTAAGACCATACAGGCAACTGTTCATCTAGAATTTCCTAGTTTTTGAATGCCTGATTTTGTACCCTGCATAATACTCTGACCTTGGTCCTTTTTGTAAATTACTGTTCTAGATCATGTAGATATATGTGTTTCTTTGAGGTTTCACTCACAACTTTAAATCTTCTTCCTCAGGGTCCTCTCCAGCTGTCTGACTACACTGCCTACTGCCAGGCCGGGACGGCAGCACCGGGATCTCCTCTACACTGCTGTGAACTGACTCCTCCTGGTCATCTGCTCTACTCCAAAAACTCTCCCACCGACTGCAATGGCAATTGTTTATTCACATATTTGGGTCAATATTCCCTCTGAACTGAAGTGAAAAAACAGCTCCTCTCTCTCTCCCCCCCAATCCAAACAGAACCACCCACCCCCAACCCAAAAGCAATATAAATGAAAAAAGAAATGTTTCTTGAGATCTAAGAGGAACTTGGTCCCAGTTTCTCCATTCAATTAAAGACGGGCAGGAAGCCAAAACCCCAATACATAATCACTTAAAAAAAGGTAACGTACTTGGCATTAATCTGTTTCAGCAGGGATAAAAGTCAAGCCTTTCTGCAATCAATAAGCCAAGGATTATATATTCAGCATGAGAAAAGGAAGGTTGACATTATTTACCTGGATGGATTCCAACAAATTGACCATATTGGAGATGAAGCACCCCCTGGACGCTCTATTTTTACTTTCTCGTCGCCATTTTTATTCCTTATGCTGACAATGCCATTGAACATCCCCAGAGCAAGGTACTGGCCATCATTCGTCCAGCTGATAAAACACACAGATACTGAAGAGCAAACTACTAAAAACAAGCAGCAGGAAGGTAGGATGGTGCAGCATACTCAAATAGGGATGAGAGATTGAAATATACTTCTCAGAGGGAGTTCTGGGAGGTAGCCAGTAATCCTACAGTTTGTTTATGCATCTAAATCCACATTTATGGCAACAGCATGCACTACAGCAAGAACATTTTATTATATACACAGAAATAAAATAAAAAAAAAAGTAGAAATAAAAAAAAATTAAAGCTATCATCTGCTTGCAATACTTCTAACATGTGCTAAGTAACAGATACATTTTTGGGGATGACAGTATTGGCAACAGACCAGGCTGTTTTAAAAACCACATTTAGAACACTGATCTGATAAAATTGCATGGGGCTGGGACAGAGGAGACCCAGTTTCTATTCTTGTCTCTGCTGTAGTGCGATGGGTGACTTTACACAAATGAATGTTCCCTTGCCTCAGGTTCCCCACAGTGGCACTATCTCCTTCTACTAAAAACACCAACACAGGAGATGAACAACTCTACAAACAAAAATATAGTTATTTTTCCTCTAACTTCATTTTACTGTGATTGCATGAGACAGCTAAAAAGGAGAGAGCAAGTGAAGACACTTGTTCAAGACCAGAACACCTCTCTGATACTTTCAGAAGAATTCAGTTATAAACAGTACCAAATAAGAACCAAACCCACTGGCTACTGAAAAAAAAAAGAAAAGCTCTGAGAAGACAACACAAGAAAGAACAAATCATCTGATAAACAGTAGTCACTATTAATAAATACTGGAGCATTATAAATGCTACTGGTGTATTTTAATTACAAGACAGGCAAGGCTGCAGGAAGTATACGATGGTACTGAGCAGCAAGGCAGGAGAGCCCCTCTCGTACTGCTCGGTGCTGGCCCTGCACACAATTAACTATTTCACTTCAACTATTTTTCCTTTAAGCTTGCGTATTATTTTGAATTGTTTTATGTTGAATTGTTTTATTGAAATTAGCTTAAATGACACAGGTAATGCTTAAAACTTACCTACAGCAAGTAATCTTACTGCTAGCTTTATGTTTAGAGACTGACTTCTGTTCAGGAGACCACAAGCCTTGATTAAAGCAAACAGAAAGCCAAAGTAAATCAGAAGTGAGCATTTACCAGTGTTCAGATTAGACACTAACATTGTCAGAAAACTCAGTTGGGACTTCAGAGGGATCAAAGTCTCAGCCACTGCTAGAAGGACATTTAAATACTTATTATTTATCAGTAAACGGGGGGAAAAAAATCCATCATAATAACACAGAGGGTGTCTCCACAAAAAATCATAGTACCAAAGTAGGACATTTTACACCATGGGACCTCGCTACATGGTCCTTTCCAACTGCATTTAAGTGATTTAAATAAACATAACTAATGTCACTTAACTTTAGGTAGGTTTGTCTCACCTTTTCCAGATATAAAGAACTGGAGCTATCTGCAGTTAGCTACACAACTTTAATAGAGCTTATGGCCTAATGGAAACATTAGAGGAAGAGAACATACCAAAATCACTGGAAGAACAGGATGCCAGCTGATGAGTAAGAGGATTGTATGAAACGCACTGTATAGAGTCATTATGCCTAGAATGAAGTTACAATCATATTTCAATAAATCACTCTTAAATGCTCCCTTTTCTGGCTTTCAGCAAGATAGCTGAAAGGTCTACCAGATGCCAGAAATAATTCGATCAGTATATATTACATCAAATTAATCTACAGTTAATGTAAACTAAATCAGTAATAAACCTTAAAAAGTTGTCTCTAAGTGGCAGGTTTCACTGAATTTCATCAAGATTAGCTAAAAATGTACAGAGAGGGTGGTTTGTGAAATATGATTAAAGGTCATATCCAAATTCTAAAACAAGTATGCTTGTGCATGTTCCCAGTAGCAGACTAGTTTGTACATACTTACTAGCAATAAATGTACACACACATTCAGAAAGAGAATTTGAAGATGTCACTTAAGAGGGATGACATAAAAACAAAGCCAGAAGAAAGACGGAAATATACCAAAAGTACCAACCCATATCTTTAATTTGGCTTTGAACCAGAGTTATATTAATTTTGTTTATTATACAAGATCAGAGTCACATTCTGTTTCATTTTATTTCCATCTACACAGAGTTTCCCCAGTTCTCTGCCAGCCCTCTACATTCAGAGATTTATCTAGATTTCCCACCCTCTTTTATGCCTTTAATTGCTTTGCTGCCTCATTCAGATACTTTGACTGTTCTTTTCCTCTTCCCTCTCCTATTACCCCCTGGCATTTTCTCTGACCTCAGTCAGCCTTCTTCCAAATCTAACGGCACGTACTCTTTGACAGCAGAAGTGCATAATCAAAGTCCATTTTTGAGAGGCACAGAATTGAAAGGCATCACTTACGTGTATTTCAGAATTCCTTCTAACTTTGAAGTCCAAATTATCACACTTTTATCAGCTGAGCCAGATGCGAAACGTTTGCCTAGGAATTAAATATAATTTAAATCCCACACATACAAGAATCACTTTCACTCCAAATACCCGATCAAAGAGAGAGCAAGAGGTTCTTGAACTTGACAAGGCTCAAGAAATAAAGGGCCTAACACTGCAAGCCTTTTGATGTGACTGCGCTTCTCAACTCCAGTAACTTGATGTTGTTACTCCCACAGAGCACGCCTCATTAAAGCCCAGCCATGCAAGCAAGTAGCCGGTCTTTCCAACGCTGCCAGCCACGGGTCAGAGCTTTACGTTAAAGGTGTCAAGGCAAAAATGGTACATTTTCACAGGTATCACCTGTAACTTAAACAGTAGTATTTGAGAGGAAGTCCTTTGAGTCCATAGACAGTAAGTCTCCACAGAATAAGAATCAGAGGCAATGAAAGAACTGGAAGCAGAATAAGGTCTGTAGTGAGCATGGTAATGTGTGAAGGATCAGAAGATCGGGAAGCTTTGGGATAGAGGAACTATGGGAATAAAAAGCAGAGGCAGATGGAGTACTAGAAAGAGGGATCTCTGGGGTAAGCCTTCTCCTCACATTCCCCCCCCAAAAATATAAACTTAACCAGCACTGAAGTAGAAGGGGAGAGGAAGTGGACTGCATTTCTTGAATCAACAGGTAGCCTTACACGTAAAAACACAGCACTTCTGCATGTAGCATTTGCAGAGCAGCTCAAGCTCTCCATCAAAACCAAACACCACTCACACACATCTTCAAAATCCTGTTACTGACACAACCCTGATTTTTCAATTGGCAATAAAAAAAAGAAGATATGCACTTTATAAACCAGACTAGAAAAGCCACCCAAGGTGATATTTACCATCTTTAGCATAAGCCACACAGTATACAGTGTCCTTATGTCCTTTCAAAGGCTGAATTAAGGTTCCATCAGAAGTATCATATACCTATTTAAACAGGGAAATAAAATTAAATTTAAAAAAAACAACAACAAAAAAACCAAACTAAAACAAAAAGCACAACACAAACATATAAACAAAGAAAATATGTAAAAAAATCTTCCAGCGAGGACTAGGATATAAAATTACTGAAGGCCAAGAAGATTATACACTTTCTTTGGTGTCTGCTTTTTTTGCATAGCACACAGTCCATGCAGGACAAAACATTTTAAAACATTTTAAAGTATAGAAGCAGCTTTCCTTAACTCAGCATTTAAAAGTTACATGCACAAAAGAGATTTCCAAACAGCTCATCTGGCCAGCTTGTTTTACTTTTCTCCCCACGTTAGATGTTTAAACATGAGTTACTGGAAAGGACCATCACTAAATATACCATTATGTGAGCAGTGGAAATAACAAAGCCCACTGTCCTGCAGTTCTGAGCTACATCTCTGTTGCCCTGCCATCCATCCAGGCACCCACCCCTCAGGTTCTACCCCCGCCCCATCTGAAAGCTTTGCAGGAACCGTAGTCCTGAGTTGCTCTTGCTGAGGGGTCAGCAGCAGGCAAGCAGACCTAGAGAACCACAAAGAAGCTCGAGTTGAAGCTTCTCACAAAGTAGGGACATTAATTTGAGTTTCTTTCCCCTTTTCACAGAGACTTGCATGAGACTTGTAACAATGCAGTATTCGTATACCACACCATTGTCCTGAATTTGGATGCAGGCTAATGGATTTCAAACCACCAGACAAGGGGAGAGAGGATGAGATGATGCAAGTAAATTAAATCTCATTACTTTTGGAAATAGAGCTTAAAACTTGGTAAGAAACATTTAAAAGCTTCAAAACACTTTACAGTTAGGACGCATTAATATATACATAGATATGAGGCTGGACTAGTAGAGATAAGAGGATTTTTGATAGGTTATATTCATAAGCTAATGTGCCAGAAATCATATTCATACAGCTGTAACTGCAAGAGGAAGAGTAAGTTTCCCTACCAGCAGTCTGTTTCCAGCAGCAATTATCAATTGAGTCCCATCCGGCTTGAATGCAAGATCATAAATACTAAAAGAAACCAAAACACACACCCCCAAGAAACCCCCATATTAGCAGGCAGAAAATGTTTTTTCTTTAACATCAGAGATGCCACATAACAAAAATTGTTAATTGCATACTTGTATCTGATTCCTGAGAAAACTGCCCAAACCAGACCCCTCTGTGACTGCCTCCCCGTGCTCGGGAGAGGCCCAAGCACCAGCCCCCACCCAGCCCCCGGCCCGGACACCGGGGGACGGCGGGTTCGGCAGAAGCCAGCAGTGATACCCTCGCACACAGCCAGACGCAGGCTGCTGGGCTTTGGTTAAATGTAAAGGGAATAAAGCAACAAGGACCCCATGAAGCCCCCGTGTTACTGGATCACCCCGAAGGACCCCAGCGGAGCCCAGCCGCAGAACCCGCAGCTGGCCTGCCAAGGGAGGGGGAACGCTCGGCCCAGCACCTCTGCAGCCCATCTACCGGTGCCAAGGCAGAGCCGGGCCGGCGAGGCTCCCCGAGCCGTGCCCGGCCCCGCTCCCCAGGCTGTCCCGATGGCCAGGCCGCGGCCGGCCCGCCCCCGGCCCACCACGGCTCCTCACAGGCCGCGCCCCCGGCCGTCCCGGCTGCGGAGCGGGGTAACCCAGCTGTCCCCCAGGGCCGCTCACCACTGCTCGGCCTTGTCGCGCCAGGTGAGGGCGGCCCGCATCCCCCAGGACCGGCCCCGCCGCCCCTCACGGCCCCGC
>NW_015090880.1:503122-528547 GCF_001431845.1 Calidris pugnax
CCGAGTCGCCGCCCGCTGGTGGCGGAGCGCGCTTCCCCCCCGGGTGGCACTGGGTCCCGCGCGGGGCTCACGGGGGGGGGAGCACGGCGTGGGGGGATTGATCTGTGAGCTCTGGGTGAACCGGCGCCGGGAAGGGCACGGACACTGGGTTGGACATCGCCCTGGCAACCGGTTCTGTCGTTTGGTTTGGATTTATTTTTTTTAATACGAGAATAGTTTTTTAAGTGGAGAGTAGGGAAGGCTCCATTATAGCCCCTTCCAGTCCCTAAAGGGGCTACAGGAGAGACGAGGAGGGATTTTTGATCGGGGAGTGGAGAGATAGGGTAAGGGTAACGGCTTTAAACAAAAAAGAGGGAATTTAGACTAGATGTAAGGAAGAAATGTTTTATGCTGAGGGTGGTGATAACCAGGTCCGGGTTGCCCAGAAAGGTGGGAGATACCCCATCCCTGGAAACGTTCCAGGCCAGGTTGGAGGGGCTTTGAGCAACCTGATCCAGCTGAAGATGCCCCTGCCCACGGCAGGGAGTTGGACTGAGTGGCCTTTAAAGGTCCCTTCCCACCCAAACCATCCTGTGATTCTACTGCAGGAATGCAGAAGTCCTCACTAGTTTACTCTTCTTTCATACTGCAGTCCTGAAGGAAATAAGAGAAGACTGAAAAGTGCACCTGTGGAGTATTTTCAGAAAACTGGGGAGATGATGCTAAAAGCCGGTTTTGATTTCACGGCTCCTTGTCAGAGGAGCACCCGCTCGAGGGTGAAAAGGTACAGCGCGAAAGCAGGAACTGTTTCAGAGAACGGGGATTGTCACAGCCAAGTCCAAGGCCTCAGTGTGCAAAATGGTGGAGAGGACAGAATTCAAAACATTCAGACTGGAAATGAACACCTGGAAGACGTTACACCCACTCTGGAAAGCAAGGATTTAATCATGAGGGGTATAAACCCAGAGGAGTGTTTGAAAACCAAGAAAAAGGGGGCAGGGGGAAAAGGTGCTCAGAATAAGAGGACTGGAAAGAGCTCAGAAAAGAGGAATGGAGATAATACCCCAAAGAAAAGACAGAGAAGAGCGTGTAACAAACAGGAAACTGAGTGTGTTCAGAAGAAGTTCTGCGGGCAGAGGGAGGCGCGTGTTGCTGACAGCCGGGGCGCAGCTGATCAGAACACAGACCCTGTGGGCACGGGAAGGACCCTGCTGGGGGTCTCCAGGTCGCGGCCGTGCCCACGGTCAGCGAGAGCTGGCGCGCAGAAGAAGAGCCGAGCAGGGCAGGAGTGTGTGGAGACAGGCTCTGATGGCGCCTCATCTGCAAAATCTGAGGAGAAAACTGACGGATTGAAAGTAGGGAAAGAGATGGACCAAGGGAATCCAGGTAACTGGGATTTTAAATCTGACACTGAGAGGGATGCTGAGCTCCTGCAGCCATGTGACAAAGGAGGATTCACAGTGGTTAAAATGCTGCCAGGTATTTGTGTGGTTTTGAGCAGAACATTATCCTAAGTCTGCTGGGGGTTCTGCTAACTATGTGAGCAAAGTATTGCCTTTCGGGTCACACTGCTTTGACATCTCAATCAGTCTCCTTTCTTTATCCAACAGCATTTAACTTAATGCAGATTTATTCACAACTGGAGCTTGCTCTACTGATCTCTTCAGCTGTAGAGTGTAATATAATAATGTTCATTACCTTCGCTGCACTCTCTTAATGTTGTTGCACAGGTGGTCAATTGGATTCATAAAAAAGGCTAATTTTACCTTGTTTCGTGTGCTAGAATCACTTTCCTCAGACTGCGACAAAGTGGTGCTTTATCTTCCAAATTTTTTCCGTATAGTTGAGATAAAGGTGCTTCATGTTGACTCCAGTACCGCTCTGTATGTTCTGTGCACCTACAAGAAATCCTTGCGTTTCCATCACAACATAAAGGAAATGGTGTATGGAATGGGACAGCAAAATACTTGAGTTTTTTTCTTTTTAATGCTGAAGTATTATTTCGTTACAGAAGAGTCTATCCCACGAACACAAGTGGAGAGGAGGAAAACGAGTCCGTATTTTTCAAGTAAATACAGTAAAGAAGGTATAATATTTTGTAGGGAAATAAATTCTTTTTTATGGGGCGGAGGAACAGGATGGCTCAAGATCAAGTGATGTTAGGGAAAATCTGTTCCAGTTTTAGGCTGGCATCAGAGAGCTCGGCTTTTCTGCACTGGTGCTGATCTTGCCCCATTCCAGACCGCGGTGGTTTGGACCTTGCAAGCAGCCGTTAAGGCTGGTATCAAATACTGGCGGCTGCGGGGAGATGGGGTGAACAGGCTTTGGGGAACTCTCTTCAGATGCTGCAGTGTGTCCCCTGTCAGGGGGAAACCCTGTGCCCTGGGGCTGCTGCCCCACACCAGGAGAGTGGCAGGAGCTGGAGAGGGCCCCTCTTCTTGGAAAATGCCCATAACAGGGTAGGGGGGACGGACACATGCACACAGAGGCATCCCTGGCTCTTGCTGCAGCCTCTGCCAGGGACACAGGCTCCCTGCAGTTCTGTAAAACTAAGGTGTGAATTGCGGCTGCTCCAGCCACAGACAGAGCCCCCCCAAAGATGAATCTGCCTCAAAGGTCTTCATTTTTAAAAATTATTTTCCTTTAAATAGGTTAATCCATCCTTTACTGCCCAGTAATTTTTCCTGTATTGCCTCTGTGTGCAGCTCCCAGCCCACCCAGAAGGAAGGCCTTCAGAAAATGGACTCCTCCACGTTCTCCTTTCAATCTGATCCAAGAGACGCTTTTCCATGATCCATGGAAACTTCTCATTGCAACCATATTTCTCAATAAAACTTCAGGTAAATAGAGAAATATGATTTCATGTTATGAAAATGTTGGGGTGGTGTAACAGGGTCAGAATATCTGACATTTTTAAAATGGCATTAATGAAAGAATATTAACTTATGTCAATGTAAAAAAAAAAATCTTTAATTTCTAACTCTTCTAACTCTTTGAAAAAGCTCATTTCAAAAAGCGTACCTAGATAATCAGCAAAGAGAATTGCCTGTATGGTCTTCTGTTCATGGTCCTTTCTTTCACTAGGTAAAATGGCAATCCCTGTGCTCTGGGAGTTCCTGAAGAAGTATCCTTCTCCTGAAGTAGCCAGGGCTGCAGACTGGAAGGAGATGTCGGAGCTGCTCAGACCTCTCGGCCTCTATGAACTCAGAGCGAAAACGATCATCAAGTTCTCGGGTAGGTTTTCCTGACCCTGCCTGGGGAGGGCTCTGGGCTGCACCGGCGAGGGAACCAGCATCCTTCCCAAACCCTGCTCTGCAGCTCTTGCTTCTCTGTGGCAAATACTGGTGCTGCTTTAATTTATGCAGCTTTGGGATGCGCTGGCCCTACATACGCAGAGCTGCTGATCCTGTTGTCTTAACTGAGAATGAAATAACACACATAACAAGTTCTGCAAGAGACCTCTGTCTGGGAGACTTCTTTTGGGTGGAAAAAGACAGAAACACCTGCAGGCCCGATGGTGTGCTTTGCAGCACTATGATATGGTGGCTCTGCTTTGTTTGGCATCAGGTGACCTCCAGAAGGCCCTGCCAGCCAGAATTTTTCTATGATTCTGGTATTTTCTATACTTAGAATAAAAGTACTCCTCTGTGGGTTCTGAGGAGAGAGATTTAATTAAAACTCACCCACAGTGATTTATCCAAAAGGTGTTCAGGATGTATCCCATGGGGATTTGTTGCCCACTTTCCCCAGGAAATAGCTAAAACTTGTGTTTTTCATTGGAAATGTTGTGAAGTGGAGATGAGTTCCCCAGCAGAGCCGGGTGTTTCTGGGTGTCGCGCTCTGGTGCTGGGGCGGTGAAGGCAGTGGCTGTGTTGCAGATGAGTACCTGAGCAAGCGGTGGCGGTACCCCATCGAGCTGCACGGCATCGGCAAGTACGGGAACGACTCCTACAGGATCTTCTGCGTCAACGAGTGGAAGGAGGTGGGTGCTGCAGCCCCGGCTGTGCTGCCAGGGCTCGCTCCACACCCAAGCTGTCCCTTGGCTTTGCTGGGCTCGTACCTATGGACTGCTGGAGAGCAGCTCTGAGGAAAAAGACCTGGGAGTCCTGGTGGACAACAGGATGACCATGAGCCAGCAATGGGCCCTGGTGGCCAAGAAGGCCAATGGCATCCTGGGGGGCATTGGGAAGAGTGTGGCCAGCAGGTGGAGGGAGGTCATCCTGCCCCTCTGCTCTGCCCTGGGGAGGCCCCATCTGGAGCACTGGGACCAGTTCTGGGCTCTCCAGTTCCAGAAGGACAGGGGACTGCTGGAGAGGGGACAGCAGAGGCTACAGAGATGATGAGGGGCCTGGAGCATCTCTCATATGAGGAGAGGCTGAGGGACTTGGGGCTTTTTAGTCTGGAGAAGAGAAGACTGAGGGGGGGATCTGATCAACACCTATAGATACTTAAAGGGTGGGTGTCAGGAGGATGGGGCCAGTCTTTTTCCACTGGTGCCCAGTGACAGGACAAGAGGTAAAGGGGAAAAACTGGAACAGAGGAAGTTCATCTAAACATCAGGAGAAACTTCTTTACTTTGAGGATGGCAGAGCCCTGGAAGAGGCTGCCCAGGGAGGTGGTGGAGTCTCCTCTGGAGACATTCAAAACCCCCCTGGACACGTTCCTGTGGGACCTGCTCTGGGTGGCCCTGCTCTGGCAGGGGGTTGGACTGGATGATCTCCGGAGGTCCCTTCCAACCCTTTATCTTTCTGTGACTCTCTCAGAGCGGTCAGGTGTGAGAGAAGGTATTTTAGTAAATGTTCAACTCTTTTGCTGTGTTTTAGGTGCAGCCGCAGGACCACAAGCTGAATGTGTACCACGCCTGGCTGTGGGAGAACCGGGAGAGGCTGAGCATTGACTGAGGGAAGCCGCCACCGGGCTTGGTGCAGGGGGTGTCCTTGCCGTGTTGCTCAGATCATCAGGTTCTTAATTCAAATATTGGTGTGGTGTACATGGTGCAGCTCGTCCTTGTCATTAAATGTTTAAAATACCTGTATATATTTTTTTAATAAATGCATACCCATTTTTATTACGGAATCATGGAATTGTTGGAGTTGGAAGGGACCTCTAGAGATCATCCAGTCCAGCTCCCCTGCCAAAGCAGGATGGCCCAGAGCACATCACTCAGGAGCATCCAGGTGGGTCTTGAAGATGTCCAGAGAAGGGGACTCCACGACCTCCCTGGGCAGCCTGTTCCAGGGCTCTGCCACCCTCACCCCAAAGAAGTTTTTCCCCATATTTGAATGGAACTTCCCATGTTCCACCTTGTGCCCGTTGCCCCTCGTCCTGTCACTGGGAACCACTGAAAAGAGTCTGGCTCCATCCTCCTTCAACCCTCCCAAAAAAAGGCCAAAAAAGGGAAAACTTCAAACTGGGTTGGTGGAGGAAGGTTTGGGGGAGGGGGACAACAAAAAAAACCCCAGTAAAATAGAGCAAAACTTTCTGTGAAGAAGAAAACCGGCGAGCGGGGCCGAGGCGGGGGTTGTGGCGTCACCGGAGCGGCGGTACCGCCCCTCTGGTGACGTCACAACCCCCGCCTCGGCCCCGCTCGCCGGCCAGGTCCTGGCAGCTGAAGGCGCCGTACGGAGCTGCCAGGACCTGCCGCCTCTCCCACAATCCCCCGCGCGCGGGGCCCCCATCTCCTTTTCCTTCCTTCTTCCGGTGCGGCCCAGCGGCGGACGGCCGCCATCCCGCTCCCGGTGAGTCGCCGCCATCGGCCTCCATCCTCCCGTTCTCTCAGCCCCGGCGGGTCGTTGGCCCGGCTGGGCGCATCCCCTTCCCTCCGCCAGCCCTTTTGGGCCGCTGTCTTAATGGCGGGTTGTCGGGGCCTTCATAGCGGCCTGTTGGGGCCTCTATGGCGGCCGGGCGGGCTGAGCATCCCCCTCCTTCCCTCCCTCCCCTCCCCGTTTTGTGCCCGGTGATATTGAACCGTGAGCGTGTTGAGGTAAAATGGGCGCTTCTGGTATTTGTGCTGCCCAGCCCGGGGGGGCTGCAGCTCGGCGTGAGGCGGGTTGTTGGGATGGTGAAGGAGCGGGAGCGCCCCGGGGTGAGGGGGGGCGGGTGGGGACCTCCCAGGATCGCATCTGGAGAGCTCTCGGTGCTCTTCCAGCTTCGGAGGCGGGAGGGAGATGACGGCAGGCGAATACCCATTCCCTCGCTCGCCTCCGGCGTGGCCAGCGAGTGGAAGATCAGTCTGCGACACGTGCGGTGTGCCCCGGGGGGGGAACACGTGTGGCTTCTGCCTCGGAGTCCCCCCTTCTCACCCCCAGCTCTGCCCCTCTCAGGCACCATGCCTGCCCTCAGACCGCTGGTGAAACCTAAGATCGTCAAGAAGAGGACCAAGAAGTTCATCCGCCATCAGTCTGATCGCTATGTCAAGATCAAGGTAAAGAGTCACTAGAAATTAATTAAAAAATGGATGCTGGGCCAGTCGGAGGTGGCTGCCTCTAGGGGTTGTGTGAGCCGATGCAGGCGGGAGGCAGGAACACCCACAAAAACAGGGATTAAAGGCAAAGAACAAATTTAAACTTGAGACCTCATGGATTGGGGAATCTCTGAAGCAGCGCCTGGGCAGAGGCGGGGGATGCAGGCACCGCGGGGCGAGAGAGCCCTCATTAGCAAGAGTCCTCGTTGGTGAGAGAGCAAGAGCTGACACTGTCGGTGCTGGCTGGCATTCCAGGGGTTCTGGCTGGCGGAGGTTTCACTGGGCTTGGATCTCTCCAACAGGGGGAACCTCTGGCACGTTGGACAAGGTGCCCCCAGTCCATCCATCCCAGGCTGACAGTGTAAAGTGCAGATGTTCCACTTGCTGAGCACACAGAGCCAAACAGCAGTTGGTGTGGTGGTTTCCCACCCCGCGGTGGCAGTGACTGGAGGCTGCTCCCAGCCCCCTCGCCCACCCACCGGGACTGTCCCACGGGGTCACGGGGAACGCGGGCACCCAGGGCAGCGCTGTGACAGCCTGGCACAGCGGAGCTTTGCAGAGAGTGGTTTTTGGTAGAGTGGTTACCGAGGTGCGGGTGTTCTCAGGCTGATACCATTTCATAACTTTTAAACATTTTCTGCATTTCTTCAGCGCAACTGGCGTAAACCGAGGGGTATCGATAACAGGGTCCGCCGGCGGTTCAAGGGCCAGATCCTGATGCCCAACATTGGCTACGGCAGCAATAAGAAGACAAAGCACATGCTGCCCTCGGGGTTCAGAAAGTTCCTGGTCCACAACGTCAAAGAGCTGGAGGTGCTCATGATGAGCAACAAGTGAGTGTGGGGCCCCTCTGCCCCCCACCTGCGGCAGCGGGGCTGTGTGCTGCGTGCCCTGCAGCCACGGGTCGGGGGGAGGTGAGGGAAGCTCACAATCACAGCATGATATGGGGTTGGAAGGGACCTCTGGAGATCATCTTATCCAACCACCGTCCAGAGCAGGTCCCACAGGAACGTGTCCAGGTGGGGTTTGAATGTCTCCAGAGATGGAGACTCCACCACCTCTCTGGGCAGCCTCTGCCAGGGCTCTGCCACCCTCACAGGGAAGAAGTTCTTCCTCATGTTTAGGTGGAACTTCTTATGTTCTGGGTTGTGCCCGTTCCCTCTTGTCCTGTCACTGGGCACCACTGGGAAAAGACTGGCCCCATCCTCTTAAAAGCTCTTCTAGGAGCAGGAAGGTTGTGCTGGTTTCTGTGGTGCTGCTCTGCTGTGGGGGCTCCGGTGGGAGGGCACTGGGGGTGTCCTGGGGCAGGAAAACTCCAACCTCTGGTGAAAACGTGCTGTGGTGGTGGTGGCAGAGAGCTCTGCACCGACAAAAGAGTGATCAGAACTGCGGCTTCGCATCTGCTCAGACACAGGCCTGGATCTACTTGTAGATCTTTCTTTCACAACAAAGTAATGAGAGTAATAATTAACACAACTAGAGATGATCTGGTCCCAGGTGCATTCACAAGAAAGCAGGCGGTGTGTGGGGCTGCTCCGGGAGGGAAGGTGTGGGGCTGGCGAGGGGGTGGGAGGCGGGTGGTGCCGGGGCTGAGCCTGGTCTGTGCCCCCCAGGTCCTACTGCGCCGAGATCGCCCACAACGTGTCCTCCAAGAACCGGAAGGTGATCGTGGAGAGAGCGGCCCAGCTCGCCATCAAGATCACCAACCCCAACGCCAGACTGCGCAGCGAGGAGAACGAGTGAAGCGGCTGCTGCAGCCCAGATGTATTTAATAAAATGTAAAACCAAACTCTGCTGGGTGTTTTGAGCGGCCAGAGGGGCAGAGGAGGTTGGTGCCTGCCTGCAGGTGGGGCAGCAGATGGCGGGGGGGCTCCAGCGCAGCCCCGGGCTGAGCCCAGCTCTCCAGGGGACACAGCAGCCATGAGCGATGTGGCTGCGCTGGGGAAGGAATTCAGGAGTGCACGCAGCTTCACCAGTGCACTTTTTATTTTCCATACTGCTCAAACAGCAGGGATGCTCTTTCACACAGCATTATAAATATTTTTCACATCAACCACTCATCAGAAAAGGAAAAATGAAAGCTTATTACAGCTCCATACTACCAGAAGTGTGGTGCGGTGGCCCCGCGTTCTCCTCCTGCTGCACCCTCTCTGCTGCTTAAGGCGTATCACTGCTGCAAAGCAGGATTTGAACACAGCAGCCACTCTCCAGGCAGGGTCGGTGGGGCTGTGTGTTTGGGGTGGGGGCCTTTGGCTGAGCCGAGCCCCGGGAGAGGAGCTGGTGTCAGCGCAGAGAAAAGCTGAGTGTGAGGTTTGTTACCATAACGCCATCCAGTAAGCGGCTCCTCTGGAAGACGGGGTTGAGGTATTTTGCAGCAAAACCATAAAAATGGGAGTCAGGGGAGCCAGCCCGGAGCAGCCCCTGGGTGTGAGCCCGTCTGGGGTGTGAAACCCAGGACAGAAGGGCCCCCCCACAGCCCCCCGGCTCCCACAGGGCTGTGGGTGCGACGCTCGGCACTAACTAAAGACCTGACTGCAGTTTTCTGCCACATTATTTAGTGAAACAATATAAATACATTCCTCAGGCAATTTGGGGTAGAAAGTGCATGTGCAGATGTTAAAAAATAAATTTTAAACTCTTTGTACTGCAATAAGGAAATATTTCAGGAAGCAGTTTCCATTTTCCATGGAACCCCACTCCGTTCCGATTGCTTTGTACAGCCCTTAAAAACTGGCTGAAAAGCACAGGGACACTTCCCTCCTCTCACATCCCCTCAGGACTGGGACCCGGGGAGGTATCCAAGGCCAGTGCAGCGCAACCAGCCCGGGGACTTGCAGGTGGAGTCGCAGCAGAGTCTGGCTCAGCGAGTCCTCCCTCGGCCCGTCCACGGGGTCTGGGTGAGGGGCAGGAGAGGGGCAGGTCTCCCTTAGCTCATGTCCATGGACTCCGAGGCAGGCAGGGAAGCGGAATCCTTCTGGATGCTCTCAAACAGCGAGGCCATCTCGGGATTGGATCTGATCTGAGATGAGAACTCTGCCATGGCTGGACTTTTCTCCACTTCGGGGATGGTGAGGAGAGCGGCGACTGCCCTCATGGCCGATCGCTTCAGCTCGTCCTGCTTCTCAAACTCCTGCTTCACAGAGCCCGCTTTCACCTGCAAGTCCAAACCACTGTTTTAGTCACCATTTAGGAAAGAGTAGAGGCAGAGAGAGTCAGACACACCAACAGAGACAGAGAGGAGCAGATGGCTCTCCTGCCAGAGGAGCGTGGGGAGGAGGATAACGGCAGGGGTGGCTTTGTGGTGGGACCCCCAAAGTGTGTCACGCTCTGCCAGGTCTCACCTTGGTGGAGCAGGTTGCCCGCAGCGGCTCAATCAGCGTCTCGAGGCGCTGCAGGACGGCGCCGGGGCAGAGCGTGGAGAGCCGCGCCAGCATGAGGAACGTCAGCATCTACAGAGGGAAACCAGAACACGGGTGTCACGTCACTGCAGCCCCCGACCCCCAGGCTCAGAGCACAGATCCTCAGAATCAAACGATAGTATCCAAACGATGTAGTGCTTCCTATTAAGCCATGAGGCCATCAACAGCGACAACTGCTTTAATACAGCGTCACTGGCCCCACTGAGCAAGTGACAATCATGAGTTTAAAGGCAGAAGGCACTTATTTTAGGCTTTGATAAATTTCCTACCAAACCAGCTACAGCAGGGCTGCGTTTTCAAGGCCACCACAGTCAAACCAGAGCTAGACCATGGAAAGACTGCAGGGAACAGGAAACACCACAGCAGGGACACCCTGTGCTTGGTGACACACCGGCTCCGTTCAAGGCCAGGCCCCCAGAGAACTCGTAAGAGCAGTGACATCACCACCCCCAGCAGCGACAGCGTGGCGTTACCCGAATGTCGTAGTGATCCTTCAGTCCATCCTCCACGTGGTTCAGGTACTCGTAGATGTCCAGCCGGTCCAGGCAGCTCTCCAGCAGCGTATACATGCATTCAAAAGCAGCTTTCCTCACATCGAGGCCATCATCCACCGTGTGCTTGAATGGCCCCATTTCTACCTTAAATGAGAAAAAAACACAGCTGTCACCTGAGGGCAGAGAGGGTGACAGCTCCACCTCAGCTCCACACGCTCAGGCGCCGTCGCTGCGCACCGGCCGAGGGCGGACGTACCTCCCGGATGAGCTCCCTCCTGACCTTCGTTTCGTTGTACAGGCTGGGGAGAGTGGCATCCAGCAAATCTCGGATTAGAGAAGGTTTGTTGTGAGCAGCAGAGTTAAACATGGCTAAAGCCACACGGCGAACATTCAGGTCCGGATCCTGAAGAGTTTTTAAGAAGTCTCCTGTGGGATAAGAGCACACCCGTCAGTCCTGCTGCGGTGCTTTCAAAGTATATCATGGTGTACTTCGAGGAGCCTGGTCCTGAAAGCACCTGCAGTAAAATAACTGGGGCACAGACTAACAGAGACATTTGAGATGCTTTCCTTCCCTTCATTTGGGGTATAGTAAATGGAAGCATGACTTTCCTGCCTTTGGGCATGAAAACAACCTCCATGATTCCAGCTCATCCTCAGGTCAGACCAGAAGCTTTGGTATTCAAAGACGTTGGGTTTTGTTTTTTTCTTGCTCAGACTTCTCTGAAACAGAAGGCCTGTTTTATACAACCTGTCTGAGCCACAGGCTACCTAGACATAAGACCCTTGTAATGTAGGTTGTGTTTTCCAAGATCCTTGCCCTGAGATGCCTGAATCATAACCTTAAATGCAGAAGCAACTGCTCCCTAATGCTCCCTAGAAAACTCTGTCACCAATGGAACATGCCCAAGAGAAGGGCATCAGAGCATTTAACGAGGATTCATGTGACAGTGACGCTCTTTAATCCCAACTGTATGAGGTTCCCCTGAGCTGCTAATGACAGCTCACGTTCCCCGCTCCCGCTGCTGCTGGCACCAGCCTACCTACACAGCCCCTCAGGAGAGCATCCACGGGCTGCGGCTGGTCTGCGATGGTGAATTTGACTGCAGTCACCACCGTGCTCCGGGCGTGGGGAGAGTCTGCCATGAAGATGGAAAGAAAAACCAGTGAGAGATGAAGAGACAAAATCACTGCTGAACCTTTGTGGTACATGTTCTGCTCTCGGTGACATTATACACACAGTGAAGAGATCAGAGAACAGAAGATTTATCTTAACAACCTCCTTGTTTAAATCTTGCTCCGGGACAATTCCCACGTGCAGTCCCTGTTCCAAACACCCTGCTGCCCTCTGTACTCACCTCTGCTCCTCTGGTCCCCCTGCAGGGATCCCTCATTTCCTTCCTGCCCCTGCAGACAGGCTCTGCTCCCCGTTGTACCCACCCGAGTTTAAAGAGGACTTTCCAGCAAAAGCAGGCACTTCCCCACTCCCACCACCACCCTTCCCAATACCTGATGAGAGCTGTTTCTTCAGCCGGGGCAGCAGCTCCGAAGGATTCACCAGAGTCAGCTTCCCCAGGCATTCGGCCACCACGTTGCGCGTCCCCTCCTCTGGGCACTCGCAGTGCTTGAAAAGCAGAGCCCAGATGTCCTCCACGTAGGGCTTGAGGCTGTTGGCCGGGGAGGAGCTGATGACTTCTTTCAGAGAGTGCAGCAGGAGATACTGCCTCTTGGGCTGGCTCTCGATCTCCTTCAGCATGAAGGGAAGATACTCCTGAAGATTCCCCACGCTGATGTTCCCCAGGGCGTAGGAAGCCGCGGATTTCACCTCTTCACTGGGGGAGGTGAAGGCTTCCAGGATGACGGTTTTGAGCTCTCTCTGCGCGCTGAGGTTCGTGGTGCGCCCCATCTCTGCCAGGGACAGGAACGCCAGCACTTTAACAGCAGGGCTGGCCTTGGGGCTCTTCACATCCTGGATGAACTGGGTGACTACAGCAGCGGCTTCCTTCGGGCAGGCCGAGGAAAGGGCGGCCACGCACTTGGCCACAGAGTAATAGGCCTGTTTGTGCAGCGTCACCGACGCCCCGGCTGAACCCGAGGAGTGAATGGGCGCCGTGAGCTGCCTCAGCAGCTCCGAGTAGCCCGTGGTGGCCGTCTTGGTCAGAAGCAGGGCCTGGAAGAAGTCCATGATGGCGCTCAGCGCCCCTCCCTGCAGCAAAGGCGAGTGGACGAGCTGGAAGATTTCAGCAAGAACCGACCCGCTGAGCTTAGAGACGCAGGATGGATACACCTGAGCTAAGGTGGTAAGGAACACGATGGCCACCTGGGACACGTGCATGTCATTCTCGGTAATTAAAGCGGGGAGCTCCGCTAGGACAGACTCTATCATGGCAGGCTTGAGGCTGTCGCTGTAGTTCTTCACCAGGATGTCCAGAGCAGTCAGGGTGCTCAGCTTCAAGGCACGTTGGTTCTTTCTCAAGAAGGAAGCGAGAATGGGGAAGCCTTCCCCTAGAATGGGTCTCAAATCTATTTTAAGTGGAGAACTAGCAATTAAGGTTAATGCCTTGACTGCCGTCAATCTGGTGATTTCATTTTTGAGCCTCTCCAGAAAGATCTTCAAGGTTGGCTGGAGATCAGTGCTTAGATGGTCTCCCAGGCTGTAAATAATTTGTCCCATGCAGGAGATGGCACGCTCTTTCACCTCCTGGTCGATGTCAGCGGCCTTCAGTCGCTTCAGAGTACCAGGGAAAAGGTCCTTCACGTAGGGCTTGGCATCAAAAGCACAAGATTTGTCCAAAGGCCTGATGACCTTCACAAGTTGCTGAGTAACCAGCAGAG
The DNA here is from genome assembly GCF_001431845.1 of Calidris pugnax. Classification (NCBI taxonomy): domain Eukaryota; kingdom Metazoa; phylum Chordata; class Aves; order Charadriiformes; family Scolopacidae; genus Calidris; species Calidris pugnax. Next base: position 516,310 of record NW_015090880.1, read on the forward strand.
CTTCTGAAGTGATCTTATAAAAGGGGTCTCCAATACAGGTCACCACAGGAGGTAACAGGCTTTTGATATGAGGATGAAATACCTCTGGCTGGTGGTTGCACAGAAGGACGTGAAGGAAGGACAGTGTGTCGATCCTCATGTTGGAGGAGCTGGATTTATCGGCCAAGGAGAACACAACACCTGTGCCAGAGAGACAAGAACAACTGCTGTCTTATTTCATCACTGGTTTTCATCACACTCACTGCCCCCCCCCTCCCCCCCCCAAAATGGGCACAACTGGAATCCATTTTCTTTTTTTACTCCCCCCACCCAAAAGATCCATGCCTCTGGAGAGAGCTGCTCTCCTTGCCTCTTTCTGCTCTCCAGGAAGTGACAGCTCAGACATAACTGGTCTCTGTGCCAGTGCTGGGTGACTGGCTACCAAAACTTCTTAAAAATTCATGTGAAAAGTCACCCTGGGCTGAGACAAGAAGGGAAGGTTGGTCACGTGCGAATAACCATGACAAAGTGGCATGAAACGAAGACGGGGAAAGCCGGGTCTCAAGAACAGGCAGCCCAGGCAGCAGGGATGCCCCTTCCTGAGCTTCCCCTTCATACTTCTGAGGGAAGTCTTTTTAAAAGTCCAGCTTCTGTGGCACAGATTTATGTTTCCCAGAAGCCTTCATGAGCAACACTTCCAGCACTACTGCTTGTCCCCGGAGTCACGCCTGACTCCTGGCTTTCACCATTCTATTAATGTGCAAGAGGCAGGTGCATGGATGAGGCCCAGAGACAACCACAGGAGCCTGTTTTATGTATTTCCTCTACAGTCACACCAAAAGCAGAGGCAGGACCTCAGGATTACGAGCCTCTCAGCAGTGGGGGATGCTTCATCAACCTACAGGCAGGAAAGCTCACAGACTAACGTGGTGGTGCAAATTAAATAATCTGTCAATACAAACACAACCCAATCTCCCAGCCCGCGGAGCCGTTTACCAGGGACCAGCGCAGGGATGTGATCTGCCAGGCAACCAGGGAGAACGTTGGCCAGCTCCGTCAGGAGGCTGAAACACCCCTGCCTTGATTTGATGCTCTTTTCCTTCAGCTGCTTGTGCAAGGCCTTGACGATGTTGGGGACCTGCAGTTCGGAACAGAAAACCAGGAACACCTCAGTTAGCCCAGCTTCCAGGGCTTCATGCTCCCAAAGCCAGAGGCATCGACAGGACAGCCAGAGAAGTCCTGGGGGGACTTCACCAGAGACTGAGCCTGGGATAGATAATGAGACAGTGCATGTGAAGAAAAGACAAAGGAACAGAAGAGTGGGAGGGGATGTGATTCTTTTTTTCTCTATTCTACAGACTCCTAAGCAGCCCCTCCTGAAGCTGGTGACACCCCCTAACACACACAGGCTTAAAGACACACAACAAAAGGATCAGACCAGGACACACTGCTAAACACTCAAGAGTTTTACGATTCCCTCCTGCTCTGCTGTTTGATGATCTAGTGCCATCACTATCTTTAAACTTGGACACCCTGCCAGTGCCTCAGGGACATCAAAGAACAAATCAGAGGGCATGTGATTGGCACTCCCCGGGAACGGTGGCAGAGAAACAGCAAACGGCCAGCCCTCAGGATGTGGTGCCCTCTGGCTGCTTGCCCCAGGGCCCCCCCAGCCAGCCATGCCCTCAGGCTTAGCTCCTGGGCACGTTCACCAGTGGCACAGCACACACTTCACAGCTTTCTGATTCCATCCAGCCCGTCACCCGGCACCTGGTTCCGAAGCATCGTCAGGGGAACGTCATCTTTGCCAGGGGCATCTGAGGTGGCCAGCCAGCTCTGGGTGGGCAGCGTCTGCTTCAGCAAGGAGATGTAAGCGCTGAAGATGTCGGCTTTGACGTTCTCCTCCCTCTCTTTGAACCTGCTTATCAAGGCTGGGGAAAGAGTTCTGTAGAAGTCCTGCAGGAGATCGTGCCTGCTGCTGACAATGGCCTCCAGGCACTTGGCCGCAGACCTGCGGACCTTCCAGCTGATGTCGTCGTCGTCGCTGTACTCGTCATCGCTTTCTGGAACGACAAGGGAAAATAAGGTGCACAGTTATGAGAAAAATGGAGCCAGAGGATCACTTGATCTTCAGAGCTTCTCTCTCCAGCTGACCAGAGAGACACCAGTAACACACACACATCTGGGAACATGAAATTGTCCCCAGTAGCCTGTCCCCACAGAGTCACTACCAGCCAGTATGAGCCAGCGCTGCCTTGTGTCCCATTATCCTGTTCCAAGCAAGAGCTGATGGAGAATAAACCTTAATGTTACTGCCCTTACTGTGCACTTCAGCTGGGGCAGCGAGGCTTTTGTTGTGAACAGAGAATGAGCTTCCCAAATTTTAAAGCCAGAAATGTGTAAATATTTGTCTGAGCAATTTCTGACTGGCACAAAGCAGGGTAACAATTTACTGTGTTATTGGCAGAACGCTTAACATATTCTCCAGGAAGCTGGCCAGGATCTTACTCCAATTAGTATGAAAGTAAACAAAAATTCCTCTCTTCAAGGGAATTTGTTCTAACTTTTGCTCTTAGCTGCCACGCTACACCCAACTATGAACAGAGACATTCTGAAATGCCGTCTATAGGGAAAAGACACTAAAGGCAACCCTCCTCGCTGACCAGGGCTTGACATCCACCTCCAAGTAAAGAGGATTCAGAAGACACGTGAAAGGTCCCTTTTGAAACCCATACCAGATTGCTTCACTGATGACTGAGGCGTTTTTAATGATGGACCAAGACGTTTTTAATGGTGGCACTTTTAAGCGTTCAGGATTGTAGCTTTGCTTCCTTCTGCTACAAAATAGTAGAAAATAGCTACCTCATAGCAAAAATACAGTTGTGTGAAGCACCAGCACCTTTGGGAGCACAAGGGAGAACATCCAACAGCCGGAATGGCAGCGGCTGCTCCTGGGGATCCCCAGGTGCTGGGTGTGCTCCAACAACTCCAGCCTCCAGCAGGCACAGGAGAAGTGGTGCTGCCTTGGTCTGGCTCTCTCTAAGCTAGTGCAGAGCTCAAGTTTCAGTGTTTTCACTGTTGCCTAAGGCAAGGAGAGATCTGAGGACTTTGGCAGAAAAAGATAAAACTAATAATCTCAGAAGGATGCTGGAACATTGCGCATACAGCTCTATTATTACCACTGGTAAATAAAAAGGACCCATTTAAAAGCACTGACTGTCTTGAGGCAGATCTGAAAAGTGAGGAAACAGAAAGGGGAGAAATGTTAACCCAGTGTTCTGCTGAGCACAGTCATCCTCACAAGCAGGCACCTTGCTCTTCATCCTCCCCATTTTCAGTGTCCATCATCTCTTCCTCCTCTTCATTGTCATAGTTGTAGTTTGGGTCGAAGGTGATGTATTTCAAACACAACCCCATCACATTAGGGATGTGAGGGTCCATTTCCTTTGGGCACCTGTCATGAGAAATAAAAATCCCAAGGGTTAATAAATCAAAGACTAAGCTATTTTAAATATCCAAATAATATAACTAATTTCAAAAGGATCCCAAAATGCTTCACAGACTATATGAACATTTTGTTAACATGAGTTACACCAGAGCTGCTCCTTCCTGCTGTGCAGGAAGCAAGACCATATTCCCCTGGGGAGGATGCACCGATTTCTGTCAGGAAAGGAAAATAAACACACTACCATCACCACCTGGTTGGATCCTCCCTTCCTGGGAGAAACCTCAGCAGCTCTGCAGCGCTGCTTTGCCCAAACAAGCAGTAAAGGTTTGACCAAAGAACAGAGCTGCAGCTCAGCAGCTCGCCTGCCCGAGCCCCTTCCTGCCTCCCACTGCCCCCAACAGCAGGAGGGAGGCACTTCCCCCTTGCTGAGAAATGCTCCAAGGATGAGGAAAACCCCCACTCCCACAAAGCCAAAACAGAAACACACTCTTATGTGCCGAGGTGTAACAGCTCATAACCCAAGCCCAACTCTGCACATGAAGAAGAGATTTCATTCATGAACTGTCTTTCCCTCCAGGAATGCACGTAGAAAGGTACACGACCCCGGGTGCTGAAAATACAGATATTTATACCTGGAAGATACTGCTGCACAGGACAGAGCACAGTTGTTCAAGGGCACTCACCTCCTCACAAAAGACTCGAAGGCCTGAAAGCAGTACTCTCTCAGCTCATCATCTTCCACGTTACAGTACTGAACAATCAGAGGAATTATCTTCTCCAGATGTTCTCCTGGGAAAGGCAAAGTAAGAAGCCATGAAAAATCATTCCAGGCTTCCCTAATGTGAGCAGCCAGCAGTTCAGCTCATCTGCTGCTCCCTTCATGTGCCTGGCAGAGCGTTCCTCCTCTGGACACCATGGTCCCGCTTGCAGGGACTTCCATCAGACCAACCCTGCTCCCTGTCCTCAGCCCCTCATTGGCATTTGAGACACAGGAAGAGCTGTGATCAGAAATCTTCTAGGAAATCTTCTATTCTCAGCTCTGGCAGATCTTTTAGACAAGCAACGCAATATGCTGCCCTCCACTTCTCCTCTCACTTAAAATGGGGTGAGTCCACTGACCTAATTCACAGAGGCGTTAACTCAGACCAGGGAAGCACTGCAAGTCCTTGAGATGAAATCACTGCAGAAGGGCAGCAAGAGAGTTACCCTGGTGTCTCACACTTCCCAGTAGAAAACAGAGCACCAGGTCAGGACCACAGAGGGGAGGAGGAAGCACAAGACACTGAGAGGTTAGGAGCAAAGCGAGCACACTTCTTGTACCACTAACAGGAGCTGCTCTAAAACGCATGCGCGTTTCCCAGTGTCACTTCAAGCTCCTGGCCCTACCTATGCGGTGTCCAGCCTGCCTGCTGATGCCAGCCACACACTGAATGTACGTCCTGGTGGTAGAAGTAGACTCGTTCCTCTTCAGCTCGGTCAGCAGATGCTCTGTCAGCTCGGAGAAGATGCTTCCGCTGCAGGTCAGGACAAGATGGCCCAAGGCAATGATGGCCCTTTTCCGTACTGCCAGCCTGGGGCTCGTCAGCTGGGGCAGGAGGCAGTTCAGGATGGAGGAATGGAAAGAGTAGAGAGTTCCCCCCAGTCTGCAATCAACAGAACGAGGCCGATGTTGAAAGCCAAAGCCTCAAAGAAAAAGCCCTCCTGCCAGCAAAAAATGTAAAAACCCTTCTGCTATGAAGAATTCACACCCATTGTCAGGAGAAAGAGGAAAAGAGTGGGTTTGGGATTTTAGTCTGAACCCTGACTTATTCTATATAACACAGGGAGAGGTTATTTATCTCCCTCAGGGAGGAGTTTGATCCCGACAGTGTCCTTCTGGGTGACCTGGGGGTTTGTCAATCACTTCCTGCATGCACTTGACACACGACACTGTCACTCTGACTTATGCAATGAGAGAAAGAGGCCTCCAGGAAAAGAAAATGAGTGAGTGATCAGATCACAGGGCTAAAATAACCTTCCCTGTTTGCCCCCTCCCTCCCTACGTGTGGCTGAACTAAGCCTCTGTGGGATCCATCACCAGTATCACTGCTACTCCCCAGCACAGAAAGGCTCAGCACGTCTTGCCTCATCCCTGCTGGGGAACCTGCTCCGCTGAGACACTCCCCAGTGCCAGCCAGCCCAAATCCTTTATTTTTAATTCCTCATAGTAGGATTAGGGAAATAGAGCAATCAAAAGCAAACGCGTACATGCAGCCCCCTGCTGTACACCACTGCCAGAAGGAAACCCATCAGTACCTGCTCAGCATATCTGACAGGATGTCAAGTGCCTCCAGCTGCACAGAGACATCCTCCTGCTTGCCAATGGCTCCCGTCAACTGGGCTGTGATCTTCTTGCACACATTTGCTGTCATGGTGGAGCCTGCAACAGAGCAATTTTTCCCCACTGTCAGTTAAAAAGAAGTCTTTGAACTGCTAAGAATCATTCAATCCCTCCTACGCTAATAAAAGCAACCACCCCTGGGAGAGCTAACCAGAGCAGCAATCAGCCAGCTTTGGTGTGCGACGGGGTACTCCCTCTGCAGACAGCGAGCATCTCCCCCTGAGGCACCATGCAGTAACTGTTTGGAAGAAGTTTCTCTTCTCGGAGAGTGTCTTCTACCCTAAGACCCCCTGTCTGTCTCCTAGGCACCTCCCAGGCCCACGTGATGCTGGAGTAGAGCTGGCTAGCCAGTTTCTGGCATTTTTCCCCCCCCATTTTTAACTTGAAAATGTTCAGTTTCAACAAATTGAGATTTTCTCGATAGGAAGAGCAGTCTTGACAGAAACTGGTTTTCAGCTCCGTGATGAAATTTAAGTACAGAACTCGAAGAATCTGTCTCAAAATAATACATAACCCAGGTTCAAGAACGTGTTGAGATTGCAACCACAGTCTGGAATCTCAATCTCTACAGTCCAGACCAATGTCTAGATATCAGTTTAGTCTTCATGCTGGGGCGTGCCTGTCCCAACAGTGACTTCTCTTGTGGGTTTTTTCCCAGTTCAGTGCAAAGCATAAGGAGCTCCACATTCCACAAAACTTTCCAAGAAGGGACAACTGCTTCCCATGCCATTCTGAACAGCCTCCATGATGCAACAGAGACAAAACAGAAGTGGAACATCATTAGGAGCATCATTAATTGCTGTACAGCACTGAGAAAGGACTCTGCCTCAGGCACGCCCCGTTTCTTGGACTATTATTTCAAACCCACCCTGAGGGTCAGGGTGGAGAAAGCACAGGGGCAGATGTCCAACCTCTCCATTTAGCAGCAAACCCACACCACTTTTGCTGCCTTCTACACACACAGAGCCAATCCCAGCCCTTAAGGAGATGGCTTGTCTGTTGCTACCCTGAAACAGTTTCAGTTCATGTGATGCATGTTAAATACAGAATTCTGAAAGGACGGCTCACAAGAGCTGAACATCTCACAAACACCTCTCCAAATGCCATTTCAGACTTAAGTGTCCTCGGGCTGAGCAGCTCAAGTTCTCATTTCAGCCCATCTTTAGTCACTTTGGTGTCTCAGCTTCTACCATCTCTCCTCCTTACTTCATTCGTTGTTTTCTAGCAGGTAAATGAGGAATCTGTAACTTTTAGACCCTGAACTACACATTTTCCTGTTTCCTGAAGGGTGTGACTCCCTGTTGCTGCAGTGGGACAAATGGGACAGAGGTTTTACCTGTAGAAGCTGGTGGCAGCTCGGCGATGACCGTTTTCAGTCCAATGCTGGAGATGTCCCGCAGCTGCTCCTTGTCCGACAGCATGTTCGTACACAGCGTATCCACGATGGTTTCCACCTGGTACTCCTTCACTTTGCCAACCAGCGGGCCCAGGCTGCGGGAGGAGAAGTCAGTGAGAATGACAGGGAAGAGGGATTCTTCCCTCCATCAGAAGGATGCTCAGGCTCACTCCTGAACGGCAGCTCAGCCCCAGGCCCAAATATCACCCAAACATCGAGTACCGATAGCCTGCAGCACCTCCTGTCCCCAGGTGTACGCACCCCGGCCTTGCTGCCTCAGCTAACTCTAGACCAGACCACAGCGGATTCTAGATCAGATTTGCAGGAGGATATTTCACACCAACTACTGCAAACAGGAGGCCAGTTAAGATCTTACCGGAAGGAGCAGCTCAGAAATTACAAGACAATTTGAATTTGAACCAAAGCAACCATGTTACATGGCATAATGGTAAAATCCACAGCCAACTTTTGAAAAAAACCAAAACCAACCCAACCATCAAAAACTGACTCGCAGGAGGAGATGCCAAATGGATTTTCACAAGCAACCAGCTACTTATTGCCCTCTGCTGTGTGTGTGAAAACCTCTACTCCAGCCAAGGCCCAGAATGACAACAGGAGGAAGACTGTTCCCTTTCTAAAATCCTCACACAAAAATGCATTTTCTGTCCTCGTTTTCTCTCTTCTTTTAGGTATAGCTCTAGCGATGCAGACTGTGCAGAACACCCATGCACAAGCAGTTGTCTCCCTGCTGGCACACCCCAATTACCCGGACAGCATGTTAACGAACGCTGCGTGCACAGCACTTCCCAGAGCACACCCAGCAAACTCACACGCAGCCCCTTCTGCGTGAGACTAGTCCTAAATTCAACAATTGGGACAGTAATAGCTGTTTATAGAGTCTGAGCGGGTACTCTGAGATAGAACAATCAGAAAAGAAATACTAAATAATAAGACTTTATACAAGTCCAGGTAGTGTTCAATCTTACGCCTCGACAGGCAGAAAAGGACAGATGGCTACCCCTGCTTTACAGGCAGGGACTCCGAGCACAGAGAAGCTACAGAACTCCTCTAAATGCAAAAACATAAAAATATCACAGAATCAGAAACAGGGCGAGTTTTTACATGGATTTCCAATTTGTGGGGTTTTTGGGGTCTGAAGAAATAAGATGACAGTTTTAGATTATAAAATCAACTGCAAGATCTCTCAGTAGTTCCCTCACTTAGTGCTGAGCCCTGGTGTGGCTGCACATACCCCCGCTCCAGCCTAATCCAACCATTGGTGTCCTTCTAACACCCCATTTCTCCTTCTTGGAGATCCTTCCCCCTGGCTGGGAATAACCACCTGGATGTTAACTCTTATAAGGACCCCCTTAAGTATCAAGGGGGAATATTACCGGTTCCATTTGAGGCCTTCTTATGATGACATTCTGGATGAATGAGAGATTGTAATGAACACAGACTTAGTGCTAACACAACCATAGCTAAACAGGCAAAAAAAATTGTACTCTGTTCAGTGCCCAACCATTTTGCTTTATAAAACAGAATAAATAAACCCAAAGCAGGCAGAGACAGGAAAAGGACCAGAAAAAGTCAGGACAGTGGGAATCAAAAAGGGCCAGAGGTCACAGGGAAAGTGCAGGGATAGAAGCAAGATGTGGGTAAGAAGGGAACATGAATAAGGTCCGCAGTAGGAAAAAATAGAGGAACCCAAAGTTGTCTTTAAATGGCCCACCTTTCTGGAGCCCTGTGCGTGAACTGACCCATTCAATCTCATTTCTAGAATGAACACTCCCATTTAGACATGCTGGGGGAAGAGACAGGAGAGAACATGTCAGCAGTAGCATCACTTCACCAGATGATTCAGTAATAAAAGGAACCTTCTGCCTTTTTCATTTGGATTAAAAAAAAAAATTTAAACAATCAAAGGAAAAGCAACAACACAGGCTGCAGCTGGAGTCAAAGTAGGGGAAAAACCAAGTGCATTAGAAACTTTAATGAAAATGCTCTTCAAGAGTAGGATTCGGACCTGAAATTCAAATGTCAGTTTTGGAGGGCTGTACATGTTTAGCACCATCTCCATCCAAGACAGGACCACTGGGAAATTCAGCACTGGATTTCAAAGCCCGAGAAAGGAGAGGAACTTGGTGATTAAAATTTTAAACTGGGCTTCTCTCTGAAGAAATAGGAACTTAGGCACGCTACTTTTAATATGTAAGATTCCTAACATACACAGTGAACTACTTCCACATTCACCTCCTGCTTCTACAAAGATACTTGTAACTCACCCTCTCTGAATACCAACAGGGAAAGAACCCGCTGTGCCCAGCCAGAGAGGGCAAGCCCCTGGGAAGGGAGGTCTGCGTGAGCTGCCTGGACCGCAGGGGCAGCTGCAGGCTCACACGCTGCCCGCAGCCTCTGACAGCTTAATTATTGCCAAGGAACTCAGTAATTACTGCCAGGGCTCTTACCACTTGACAGCAAGGTTCTGTACTTCCCCGTTTTTGTCCTCCAGCAGTTTCAAAAGCATTTTCACAACTTTTTTCTCACTGTCTTCATCCAGTTTTATTGAATCTTTCTGCAGTTCCATCATCAGGTCGTTGGTGGCCATAAACCTGGAAGAGCACAAAGCAGAAGTGATCAGCTGATACAGACACTAACACATTGCCTTCCCACCGCTCTGGGCAATGGAACTTGACAACTGGTGCTTGTATAAGAGCACCCTTTCAAAGAGTAACTCGCAATCCTTTGCACCGTACTGAAAAATGAGGTACAAAGGACTATTATTCTCTCTAAGAGGAAAACTCGGATAGGGGTAACTGGTGAAAAGGCTTTAGCTAAGGAATCTATGGAAATGAGAAATATACATTCTCTCCTCTCCTTAAAATATTTAACAGCAATGGGACATGCTAGAAGTCTAAAACTGGCACTGCAGGACCCACTTTGCGTATTTTTTTCTCGGTGACTAAATCAAGACAGCCAACTATGCTAAAAAAACCTATGGGGGTTTCTTTCACCAATTGCCAGGCCTAGGAAAACCAGTCTAGGGTCTAAGACTGCACCTGGCTGTGGCTTATTTAGCACTGATAACGTGATTCCACACGTGGAGAAGGCCTATCAAGCTCAAAATTAAAAATAAAGTCACAACTCCACACAAACTATACCTTAAAAGTTCCCTAGGCTATATTTAGATTGCTATGAGCAAAACCAAGCAAATATTTACCATTCCAGCTTAGAAGGAAAACCACACTCCCAGCTGACTATTAGTCAATTAATTTTCTGACTGGGATAGTGACAAAATGGACAGTGAGAAGTTCTGGAAAGTATTTCTCTCCCCAGGAGCAGGAAACGTAAAAGGTGGGAGTACAGAATCCTGAGGTTCTGAGTGTGATTATTGTACATTGCTCCTTCCCAACGTTAGCCCCGGAACAGGATGGACGAAAGGAACCACAGAGAATCTCTTCCCTCCCATCTACCAAGTGACAGCTCCAATTTAAATTAGGCGCTGATGTCACTCATTCAGCACGCAGAGCCCTCCTGTACCAGGGCAGCACTTGTGTGTCTGCTCGCTCGTTTCTCAGTAGCAACCGGGTACACCTGGGACGAGGGGCTGCTGTGGTGGGCGACAAAAACGAGAAAAACAGAGGGACCTGCCCAAAAATGTTAACAACGTGTCATCTATTTTCGATTCTGCCAGAGCTACTGAGCCGTCCTGGCAGCTCCGCGGCTGCGCAGGAGCAGCATGACCAAGTATGGCCACGGCCCGAGCACAGCCTCCCGCGCCAGCACCCCCCACTTGCGCCCCGCCGCCCCGGCCACGGCACCTCGGGCACGGCCCACGGGTCCCTTCGTGAGGGGACACACGTGAAAACTGTCCTGCAGCTGAGGAGAGACCACGGGCTCGAGCTGACTGCCCTGCAACACCTCCATAACATGGCACATGGTGTCTTCACTCCTGTTCAGAGGATTAACTGTAAATTCTTTGGACAAAGTGTCTGTGCAACTACTCCGTCATGGACTTCTTTACAAAGTACCTGCTTTAACAGCAGAAAAACATCAGCAGCCTTTGCAAAAACCAGCCTACTTTTAGGATTTTACTAACCCCTCTCTGCTATAAGACCTCCAAATATCAAATCTGGCACAAGCATTTCCTTCCACATCGACGGTGGGAAAACGATAAGCCCATGGGTGAAGTCTTTCATACTTGTTAGTTTAAACAGTTTTTATGGAACACCTTATATACCAAGGCACCAGCCCTGACCCTACGAAGACATCTGTTTTTCCTGCTGACTTATACGAGGAGAATAGAAGCACCCGTGAGGCTGCACAGCGCCGTGAGGAGCCGCACAGACCGTGCCCGGGAGCGAGCCCAGCCCCGGGTCCCTGCAGCGCCCGGCACCGGGGCACCGGGCGGCTCACCCTCTGAGGGCACGGGCCGGCTCACCTCTGGGGGAGAAACAAACTAAGTATTTCAGGATTTTTGCTACCGTGTTCCTTCATTTCCGAAACAAATAAGAATCCCAAGTTTAGCTGTTAAGACTTTTATTCCCCCTTCCACTCTGCTTGTTACGCAGCCATCGGGGCAAAGTGGGGAACGCTGCTGGTTTCTGTCCACCCCCTCAGCCCGAGGGGCGCAGCGGGCTGGGAACACTGGGAAGGACTGGTAATTCCTCCCACGCAGGAACATCCCGCAGTTAGATTTTACCCACCAGCAGCAGCGAGGGCACCATGCTGCTCCTGACGCGGAGGGACCCCCGAGTGGGAAGGGACTCCCCCAGTGCCCAGTGGATCCCATGGGAAGGGACCTCCCGAGTGGGAAGGGACTCCCCAGTGCCAAGTAGATCCCATGGGAAGGGACCTCCCGAGTGGGAAGGGACCCCCCAGTGCCAAGTAGATCCCATGGGAAGGGACCTCCCGAGTGGGAAGGGACTCCCCAGTGCCAAGTAGATCCCATGGGAAGGGACCTCCCGAGTGGGAAGGGACCCCCCAGTGCCGAGTGGATCCCATGGGAAGGGTTCCCCCGAGCGGGAAGCCCCCG
>NW_015090880.1:528702-560397 GCF_001431845.1 Calidris pugnax
CGGGAGGGCGCTGGAGGGGCTCCGGGCCGCCGTGCTTCTCCTCCGCGGGAGGGAGAGGCGGCGGGGGCAGCGCGGCGGAGGACCGGCCGTGTCCCCGGTGCGGCCTAAGGGCGGCCCCGGCTCCGCGGCGGCCCGGCGGGGCGGGCCGGGGTCCCGGGTGGTGCGGGAGGCCGGCTGCGGTGCCCCCCGTTCCATCTCGTCTCTCCTTCCCCCCGCAGGTGTCGGTGATCAACACGGTGGACACCTCTCACGAGGACATGATCGTAAGTGTGCGGGGGGCGGCACACACACCCCCGGGCCCGCTCGCCCCTCTGCCCGCCGGGGGGGGGTCCTGTACCGACCCTACGGAGCGGCCGGGGAGAGCGCGGGCTGGAACCGGCACTGGCCGACAGGGCCCGGGGAAGCCGGTACCGGGGAAGGGGAAATGATTTACAACTTCAGGTGTACCTAGGCTTGTTTCTGCTCATTTTCATGAAGCAGTATGTATACTAAAGTGAACCATTTTATACCAAAATTTAGCATATTTGGTATGCTATTTGGTGTAGATAACATGCAGATAAATACGTAAAGGCACATCAGTTTCATCTGCCAAAGCTCTGTAGCACACTAACGGGTAGGGGCGTTTCGTACCACAATGCTGAAGGGCAGGGAACTCGGGGAGACGGAGCTGATTCTCCCACAGGTGGATGTTTCTGGGAGCAGATGTGCAAGAACAGCCAGGAGGAAAACTTGCAAAGTAATTTGTGGAAGTGAGGAGCCCAGTTAGATAATGCCATTTCAAACATACCTAAGAGGTGTCGGTATTCTTATGCCCACTTTACAGACTAAGAAACAAAAATGTGTAGCTGGCCAAGGCTTCACAGTCAATGGTGCTAATTTCCCCTCCTCTCCTGAAAGTGCTGTGCATTATTGCTCCGAATTCCCTCCATCGCTTCTGTGTAACATTTGTACACTTAGTGAAAACAGCAACTGGGGAAATAAACGGCTTATGTGGCTTGTCTGGGTTGTTTAAAAACTCTCCTGTTTAACCTGTCCCCCCGGGACTGGGTCATCCGTTGGCAATTCTTACAGCTATTTTCAAAAAGCAGCAGGATTTGCTGAGGCAGGGCTGATGCAGCTCTCCGTTGCCTTGCAGCACGATGCGCAGATGGATTACTACGGCACTCGGCTGGCGACCTGCTCCTCGGACAGATCCGTGAAAATCTTTGATGTTCGGAACGGAGGGCAAATCCTCATTGCAGACCTGAGAGGGTAAAGTGTCATAAACTGAAGGTTTATGATCTGTGGAAAATGTTATTATTTTGTCCTTTTGCTCAGTGAACTCCTCCAAGGTATGGTTACTGCTGGCAATACTGCTGGCTGTTGCTAAGCAGCTCTTCAGAGCTGTAAGGGGGACAGCGAGACAGTTAATTTATTAAATGCTTGACACCTATAATTTTCAAGTAGACTCACAGTATTAATTGCTAATGTAAGGATAAATGTTTGGAATCGCTTTCCATGGCGGTGGCTTTGTCAGACAGTCCCATGTGCTGTGTTTCACTTTGGTGTTACTCTCCTTCCTCCTATCCCTGCATTAGTTGTTTATCATTACTATATTACCGATTCACAACATTGATGGCTGTGCAGCAGCCGCACCGGGAGCAGGTTTCCCTCAGCTTCTCCAAAGGGCGCTGTTTCTTGCAGGCATGAAGGTCCCGTGTGGCAGGTCGCCTGGGCTCACCCCATGTATGGCAATATCTTGGCCTCCTGTTCCTACGACAGGAAGGTCATTATCTGGAAGGAGGAGAATGGCACTTGGGAGAAGACGTACGAGTACACGGGGCACGATTCCTCAGGTACGCGTGGTCCGGAGCTGCGAAGGGAGCGTGGGGGACGGGAGGATGCAGATGAGGTTGGAGTAAATCCCTCAGTGTTAAAGACGAAGCCCTCCATTGAACAGATAGGGATACATTAACGGAGAGACAGTCTGTTCAGCACAGATAACCTCCTGTCACCTCCTGCCCTGATTCATACCAGGTTTGCATAGGAGTTGTTGTACAAATAAATCAGTTTTCAAAGAAACAAGATGGTAGGATACTGAATTCTTGGGGAAAATATGATATATATCCACTACAGGGAGAAAGGAAGAAGGTGGATTTTAGCATGCTGCATTTTCTTTTACAATGGAAACTGGTTTGTTCAGGTGATGGGTCCTCCTACGTGCAGATCTGCAAAGCCTCCAGCTTTGTTTTATTACTAACCTAGACTTTAAATATTGTGCCTGCCACTCAGCTTTTGTTCTACAGCCATGCTTGTGAGGGACAGTCAGAGTTTCTAATCTCATTAAGAGTGCTCTTTTATTGTTCTCATTCTAAAACGGATGCCAACAGGAGGGCAGGTTTCCATCACTCAGTAAGCAATGTTAATTGACTGGCTCTGCCGAAATTCACAGTGCTGAGACCCTTACTTTTAGCTTTCCAGGCTGCTCACTTTTAGTGACTGTTCCACTAATCTTAGGCAGTGGATCAGTTAATGAGTGTTAGGTGGTCCCTGTGTGTGTTGTAATGCAGTCTGTCTCACCCCTCGCAGTGAATTCTGTCTGCTGGGCTCCACACGACTACGGCCTGATCCTGGCCTGCGGGAGCTCAGACGGGGCCATCTCCCTGCTGAGCTACACGGGCGACGGGCAGTGGGAGGTCAAGAAGATCAGCAACGCGCACACGGTGAGTCTGCGCCCGGGAGCAGCACAGGGCTCTGGGGGCCACGGACAGACACCCAGCTGATGCTGCAGAGAACTTGTAGATAAACACTGAAATACAATTAAATGATGTGAAACATTTTCCAGAATCAAGAATAACTTGCTTTAAATAAATCCCGGGTGGGAAGGTATACTCTGTAGGCACTAAAATGAAGAAGGAAACAATACGTGAAGGTTACTACACAGCACTGGCAATACTTGGTTATAAAGCACTGCTGTTAAACACAGTGCTAGAAGTTCCCTGGTGGGAAATGGCTCTGGTACTAAGCACACCTGTACAAACTGACTGTGGATGAACTGAAGCTGCAAAAACTGCAGGACTCATGTTTTTCCCAAAACAGTGGAGATTTTTGCTGACGCAGAATGTGATAAGCTAATAGCAGTGGCTCGCGATAAAAGGAAATGGGGCTGTGGACCCACAGGTTCCTTCTGCTCCTGCGTTCCTGAATCTTAGCAACCATGTATGTCTTGTGTCTCTTCAGTTTCCATCTCTGTCTCCACTGTTTACGTATCCCAGATGATGTTTGCACATAAAACAGTTACTTGGCTACCTGAGGCTTTCGGAATAAGTGCCCTATTGAGACAGACTGCATCTGGATTTCTTATTTATCCCATATCCATCCATCCAGGCTCCTGGTTTCGTAACATGGGCTAATTCCTTGTAGAGCATGCTAGGTGTCCTTTGCCCCTTGGCAGTTTTTATTTATGTATTTAAAGTAAGCAACTTCTTACAATGATATTTTTTCATTGAATAGATCGGGTGTAATGCCGTGAGCTGGGCTCCTGCTGTGGTACCGGGAAGCCTGATAGAACAACCGTCTGGTCAGAAACCAAACTACATCAAAAGATTTGCATCTGGTGGCTGTGACAACCTCGTCAAGATCTGGAAGTAAGTGCTCTGCTGCCAGACTTAGAAACACACAAAACTTGATCTCCTTTATAGCCTTTGAATGTCCCCGTTTGTATCTCAAGTCATATTTTCAGCATCTTGATGCTTTCATCTTTGAATTATTGTTTTAGAGATAGAAACAACTTAGAGATGTCCGTGATTGCTACAACCACACTACAATCTGTGTCAGCCCTGCTTAATCTTACTTGGGAAAGTGGCTCTCTCATTGTCTGTGATTCCCTCTGCCATTCAGACACAGCAGGTTTCTGTACAGTCACTGAAGATCCAATAATCCTGGCCTATGCTGTTTCCTGTCCCCCGGGGGGGGTTTGTCAGTTAAAGCCATAGAGCCTTTTGGGGAGGAGTGGAGACCACTTGTGCTTTGGATTATCCGATAAGCCAGGAGTGTGAAAGCTGCAAACTCACAGCCTTCCAGAACAGGAGATAAGAAACACGACTGGCTGCTGCGGCCGCCCTTCTGACTGTCAGTGTGGTTTCAGGGAAGAAGATGGTCAGTGGAAAGAGGAGCAGAAGCTGGAGGCTCACAGTGACTGGGTTCGAGACGTAGCCTGGGCTCCGTCCATTGGTTTGCCCACGAGTACCATTGCCAGCTGCTCACAGGTGAGGAGTGACAGAGGGACAGTGCCCTCACTGCCATCCACTACAGAAAAGGGGAAAGAACTAAGGGAACAGTAGGGATGGACCTGCTGTCACAGCTCCTCTTGGCTGGCCTTGCTAAATCTGGGTCTGTGCCTGAGAGCCTTTGACTCCTCTTCCTCCCAAGCTCAGCACCCAGTGGGACCTTCAAGCTAATGCTGTATTTTAATGTCTCTGGATCAAATTCACTGAACTTCCAGCTAAAAATACTGTTTTCTAATTACTGGCATATTCTTAATCAGGTCTGATGTCCTCAGCCTTCATACTGACCATAGTGTTCTTGCTGCTAAGAATTCTGTAAACACTTCTTTTTTCATAAAAAGAACACTACTTGGTAAGCTGCTAACTTCCCGTCATGTGACTGGAAAGTAATATCTCATTCTGCTGATCTGTATGTATTTTAGGAGCTTTTCTCTGGTGTTTGCAAGTCACTTTTTGTACGTAGCTTTTCTCATCAGAGGGCTGTACGCCTGCCTTGCTTTAGCTACAGTAAAAAAGCAGCCCCTTTGCCGTGTTGAGCAAAAATGCACATAAGCACATCTGGGGTGATTCGGAAGTGCAGCCGTGAGTGCATTCCAGGTTGGGTTTTCTGTGCTGTAATTCGTGGTCCAATTGCAGTAGGTGCATCTGCTCTTCTGCAGGATGGCAGGGTATTCATCTGGACGTGTGATGATGCCTCTGGAAATTCATGGTCGCCAAAGCTGCTGCACAAGTTCAACGACGTTGTCTGGCACGTGAGCTGGTCCATTACTGCCAACATCCTTGCAGTGTCCGGAGGAGACAATAAGGTGAGTTCTGCTGCCTCAGCTTTCACCCCCCATGCCATGTGCTCAGGGGACCTGGGATGGGACAGGCCATTGTCACATCTGCTTAAGTTGGGGCTGCTCTCCTTTGCTGCAATGGTCAATTTTTTTCTTTTGACCTATCAAGCGTGGGGGAAGACCCTAACCTTTGACAAACTACTTTGCACTGCATTCTTAGTCCTTACTGGAGATCAGAAATGCAGGGTTAGCTTTATTTTGTAGGGTACTAACGGCAGAATTCATATACCCTACCACTGGGTAATTATTCATATATAGCAACAAAGAACTTGATACTTAGAACAACTCCGCAACAGTTGCCTGCTGTAGCTGTAGGCTGTCACCAAACTAGTGACGTGATGGCTGCAAGGGACTGGGAAACAGAATGTATTAAGGCTGAAACTCCTTCTTGCTCTGTTTTTGAGGTGACGCTGTGGAAGGAATCCGTGGACGGACTGTGGGCGTGTATCAGCGATGTCAACAAGGGCCAGGGAGGGGTGTCTGCCGTTACCGAGGGGCAGCAGAACGAGCAGTGATGCATGAGGGAACGTTCAGCTGCCACCAGTGATCACTATCCCTGATTTGCAATGTTTCTCGAAACGGATGAGAACTGATTTTTATCTAAACTGGACATGAACATGGGAAACAATTATCCAATTTTATGAGCACTCTATAACTATTACTGGGAGGCTACAATATGATGATGATCAGCCTTAATCAACATTCCCATAAATTTAAGGTAAAGAGCATGGCAAAGTACTGTGCCTTACACTACTCCTTGATGCTGCAGAAACCGTACCCTGCTTTTCTGGTTTGGGGATCAAACTGTACTGGATGTGCTGTGGGCTCCCAGCACTTGAGTGGGAACAGGAGGAGACTATCAGGGTGGTGAGGGGTGAAATCCTTCGTGCCAGGGGACACTCTGTCCCTTCAAAGGCCAGAACTTTGTCCCAAACAAGGGGAAGGGCTGCTGGGGTTTCCAGCATTAGATGGCAGCATGCTCACTAGCCCTTCTGTAGCAGTGAAGCAGTGCTTAGCTCTTCCTGAAAATAACCTCCTTGGATATAAGAAAGTCTCTGTGCTTGCCTGAAAAGGAGTAGTGGAATGCATGTGTCTTTTGCTTTACAATAATCTTAAACTTGGTTATTTAACCAAAATCAAAAAATCAAACCACAACTTGAAGATATTTCTTTTTTTTAGCCACACTTCTGTACTGTACCTCAGGCGGTTATGGGTTTTTTTGAGATACCAACAGAATAAAGTCCTATTGGTTAAAGCCTGGTGTGCTGTATTTAATAGTCTTTTCCCAGAGGCCTTGTCAAGCATGTCTCCAGTCCACATTCAGCCACGTCCTCTTGTCCATGGTGTTAGCTCTGTGATACCCGGGAAGGTGTCAGTCCACCAGAGACTAACACTCCTAGAGCCTAAGAAAGAACAGAGTTTTACCTTCAGTTAAGCGTATGTGCCATTGCGCTTCCGGACAGTGTACTAAGCTCCAACAAGCCACGTTCCAGTGTGCCATCCGCTGAAACAGAACAGGAGAGAAAATACTTCACTAAAAGGTCACATTTTCCCTTTATTCTTCAGCTGCACTGAAGCACCACAAGTGAACGATTTGTAGCCTTCCTCCTTCTCCAAGGTAGTGCTTCCAGGCTCGCTCTTTGTTTGGGCATAGCCAAGATAATACACCCCTTTTCTAGAAAAACAAACTTCATTTTATGATCGTTATCAATACTAGCCAAATACTATCCTAGTTGCTCTCACAGAGATATATAAATGAATTCTTTCTGATTACCAACCCACGTAGGCAACATTCCTGTTCTTGTTTAAATGCACTGTAGCCTTATGCCAAAAATTAATCAGCTCATCTAGAAATTAGCATTACAGAGTTTAGTCATTGCAAATAAAAGCATTAGGTGAAAGTTTTTCAGTTGCTCTTGACCATAAGCTTCATATTTTTGATCTCTAATCCCCTCCTCCTCTTGGGGTCAGGATGGGGAAAAGAGAAAAAATGCTGTACCCAACATCGATTTCACACTGAAGAGCTTGAAGCTGCTGCACAGCCCGATGGAGGCCACAGGGTCTCTCCTGTGCCCACTGTGCACTGGCTCTGGCCCGAGAAGAAGAAATGTGTGTGTCTTGCACTGGCTGAAAGGAGTTTCCTCACAAGAAATGAAGTTCTGTTGTTCAATCCGCACTGTGAAGTTTGTGAAGTTTCGGGCACGTCTCCTGCTGACACACTGGAACTAGCCTGGCCTTCATGGCAAACGGGGGCACTGGGAACTTAGAAAATAAACAAACTCCTCTGTTTTGTACAATGGCCTATCTAAATTCCTGTTCTCCTCACTACTTGGACAGGCCTTAATAAAGCAGAAGGTGCTGATCCAAGACCAAGCTCCTGGAAGCTACAGGGGACACATCTCCCTGTCCCGTTGGGAACCCAGAAATAGCTCGAGTCTGTGCCTGGCCTAGTGTTCTACAAAAACGCGAGGGGCTTCTGCTTCCACACTGCTGCTTCAGGGTCCAGCAGCTCTCCCTGCTTTCCTTCTGCTAGTGAACACTGTTATTAACAAGCCTTCAGATAGAAGCCAGGATGAAGATTAACTCTAGCAGAGTTTCTTGACCCAGCTTTGTTGTTGGAGGGGTTTTTGACTCCTCACCTCCATCTGTTCCCAGCTCCTGTATTCACAGGTACCAGCTTCCTCGTTTTTGCCAATTCAGCTAATACCAGACACACTTCAGAAGTGATTTGCTTTTAATATTTGGATCATTTCACAAACCTGACTTACAGCATGACTGCACAATATCTGAAGAATTCAACCAGAAAGCCACAACATGAGACACAAAATGAGGAAAGCTCTTAAATCCTGTTTGCAGAAGGAAAAAAAATGGAACTGCATCCCCAAATGAAACTAGTTTTCCAACTCCACAGACGTGCTAAAGTCTTATTTGGCCATAGCACAGTTACGATGGTTATAAATGCTACGTGCTACATCTTCTCCCACAGCAAATCTGATTTAACTGAATTCCTCCTCATCTTCCCACCTCCACACATTTACCGTGCCTCCCACAGTCCTACTGCTGGGAGTTTGTGGGGCTACAGCCCCAAAGAGAGCCTGCAAACCAGAGACATCACAGCAAAACACAAGCAGCAGAAGTCACACACTCGTCATCCTTCATCATATAGTCCTTCTTTTCTCCTACTCTTTCTCAAGTGAAAAAAAATAATCCCTACTTCTCTTCATGGGATTGTTCTAGACACTCAGTCATTGCTATGATCTTCACTGAAGTTCTAGAAACTTGTTAATATTCTGGTTTTACAGTCATGGAAGCCAAGTATACTAGTTATCATTTTCAGTTTTGGTCTTCCAGCAAAAGATGACAAAATCTGATAAAATAGATCCCAGGAGAGAATACAGAAGAGAGACTGCACTTAAAGGCAGAAATGAGAAACAGCTGTCACCACAGGTCAGGAATAAAGCTCAACTTTTCCATTTCTGTCCCACCACCTCTGGTAAGAAAAAGGGGTTGGGGCTTTTTCTTTTTGGAAAAAAAAAATAAAAATGTTACAGGTGTTAATTATTTTTTAAAAGGAACAATGTTAATGTCACGGGAAAAAAGGAAACTCACTTCATTCCCTACACAGTTTCATTTTATATAAAAATAAGCGCAGCAACAAATCTATGCACTTTTCCCTGTTTTGTTGATTTTGTTCTTTTGCAAGCAAGCCAGCTTTCCACGGAATTTAAACACGTATCAGATTGTATTTCCAGTGATGTTGCAGAGCAGTACAAATACTCCACTCACTATATAAAGCGCTTCAGAAAGCGGCTGTTTGGTGAAGCCACGAAACTCAGCAGGTAAAGTTTCAGCTTTTGCCGGTTTTCCCCTGTAATTCTTTTGGACAGAATATTTTTACCTTTAATATATAAAAATTCTGTTTGCTTTACATATCCATCTTTAGAAATAATTTCAAGTCATTCAAGTCAGGAGAAAGACTTTCACAGGGTCTGGATTCAATTAAATATAGAGATTGCAAAATATGTTTAATTTTTCAACCTATGCTTTCAGGTCTGACATCCTGCCTCACGAGGATAATCATGTTTCTCAGAGGGACTCTGCTGGGCATTATTCTTTACAGCATCCTCTGGACAGAAACTACTCTGGCTGGCTCTAGTTTTTTAAGTCCTGAATATAAAAGAACACAGGTAAAAAAAAAAATCGGAAAGAAATTGTCCTCCTCTCTAAGTCCTTAAAGCCAACATTATTTAGGGTGTTCAGAGAAGCTTTTAGAAGACTTATTTTCTGGAAGAGGAAGGAGTTATTGCAGAGAACTTCTGTACCAAACCATTAGCACTGTATTCATGCTATGAGAATATGTGTCTCATCTCAGTCACTAAGAATTAATAATCTGGAAAAAAAAAACCAATTGAGGAGAAAACATTCATTTAAATAATCTGTTGGCATCTTCTTTGGAAATTAACTGCAAGGTGATTGTTATTTAAGGAACCCTTAAACCAAATTGCTATTAAAGTGCATGTAGCAATTATTATAGACCTGCCTATCATTATTGTTGTCTATCCTTAACGGTTGGACTTGATGATCTTAAAGGTCTTTTCCACCCTGGAGGACTCTGATTCCATCCTACACACATAAGTGTGTGATGCCTTCAGCTAATCTGCTGCATCTGTGTTAATTTGGGGTTCCGATTTCCCCACTACAGACCAGTTTGGTTATGGAAATAATATATAGATGTTATTTTGCTTGCTTTCTAGCAACAAAAGGCTCCAAAACATCCCACACCACAATTACATCGTCGAGGCACAGAAGGCTTTTGGGACACAGATAAAGCAGGGGCAGAAGATGACAGTAACAATATTGAAATTAAGGTTTGTATTTTTTCTTCTTCCTCCTCACATACAAGTTTAAGGGGTGGGCTTGGGTAATGCAATCTCTGTCACAGTAGAAACTACAAATTAAAACTACAATCATGTTTAATTTGAAAGGCAAGTAGGAAAAGGCACATGAAAACTGCCAGCCCTGATGGTGTGAAATGATATAAAATTAGCTGCAGTCATTCAGATCACAATCTCCTATTTAGGATTCACTTAGATCTCAGAACTAACATATAATAATGTGAGTTTCTTGGAAAGTTTTCTTTCCTCCAGTTTATTGTGCAGTGTGGTCTGCGGTAGCCTACACCCTGATTCAGAGCTTTTGGTTATGTGTCTCAGTGCTAGTAAGTGAACAGATGGAATAACCTTTTATACCTCTTGCTTTCAGCATTCCCATGAATAAAATTAACTTGCAGTGTCCTTGTCCAGAACTTGTCTGTTAAACTCTGTCTTTTAATGTTTTTACAGTTTAATGTTCCCTTTGAAATTGGTGTCAAGATAACAGAAGAAGAGTATCAAGAATACGGACAAGTGCTGGAGAAGATGCTGGGGGACATGCGTGAGGAGAATGCTAAAGGTACAGCTCACCCAGTCAGGAGAGCAGAGCTTTTACAAACAAACAAACAAAAAATCTAACACCCCACCAAACCACACCAGGCAGCTTTTGTCATCTCATTTGTCACGTAAGACATTCAGCGCCTAAGAGAACCGCTCCAGTACCTGATGTTAGAAACTGCTCACTGAACTCTGAAGAATCCCATTAAAGTCTCTTAAGCAGAAGGGAAGGCTTCCCCTCCTCACACTGCCCCTTGCCCTCACATCCCAGCACTTCCCTCTTTTCTCAGCTAGAACTTTTAGACAGATAATCAAAACAGAACTTTCAGAAAAATATTTAGACTATCAAAATAATCTTTATCTTTTGTCTTTTTAGAAACTCAGCCGAAAAACTGAGGCAAGATGAAGGACAAAGGCAGCACTTGATGGCCTGATTTTTTTTAACTTTTACTTTAAAATGAAATTATTTCTGATTTCACAACTTTAAAGAAGACAGAAGCATGTGGACCTGAGCAGTTTTCCCTTGCAGACACTGAAACAGAGTATCATTTAAGGAAGAATACAAGATCTCAAGCCAAAAATAATAAAGGGCAAGGTTAATCACAGAGTCACATGTGGGCTTATTTTCTTATCTCTTTTCCTTAGTAAATACAGTGATTATTCTAAATGTTTGAAGGCTATATGAATGCTTTCTAAAGCTGGTAGAAACCTCTTCTTACAATTCTATGCACATCTATAATAGAGAATAAAGCTTATGCTGAAATTGCAATTACTTGTGGGGTTGCTTTTTTGTTTCTTTGTTTAAGACTAGCCCAAACCAGTAGCCCAACTAGTTAATGTAATAAGCTATGCACACTAGATGGACAAGGAATCCATTTTCAGTTGCCAAATCAGCTTAATTGCCAAGGGATTTGTTAACATGGATCTTGTGAAGGAAACCATCTAATATCTCTTCCAGTTAAAAAAAAAAAGAAAAAAAGATGAAAAAAAGAAAATTATCTTTCCAGTTAGCTTAACTGGATTCAGAACCATTCCATACTGGTGCATTCACCAGTGGGACAAGGTAATTTCTCATGCCTTTAAATGTATAAACCAGTATGCTCCAACGTAGACATGTTCTTTTCTGTACCTCAGCCCATATGGACATCTGATAACCCATGAATGTTTTCTAGGATTTCCTCCTGAAGACACTCTATCAAGCACTCTTTAACAGGCTAATGCAATAAATGTAAATACAACTGCAATTTTTTATTAGGCATGTTCTTCTTTTCGTGCCACAGAATTGGTCACCTCAATTAAGTGATTCCTTTGATGCACCCAGCATTGTCCTGTGCTACCCTCCCCAGGAGGCACACAAGAATTAGAAGGGAAGGGGGAGGCAGATTAAAACGTAAACAATTCTTAGAAGACTAAGAAACAGACATACTTGGCACTTCTAGCACCCGTTGAGAAAGCCAGAAACCTCAGAAAAGTAGCATTTCAATGCCACAATGAGAAGAAATAATGTAATGTTTTTCTTCCCTGTTGTGTAACACACATCCCGTTCCCAATCTTACCAGGTTTGCTGAGTTGTTCCTGGCAGTCTCACAGCGCCTGAGGCTGTCCCACAGACCTGACAGTTAGCAGGAAAGCAGCAGATTTCAGCTGGGCCCTCTCCTCCCCAGCACAGCCCGGGTGTGGGCAGGTTCCTCGTGAAACCTGCAGGAGCGTCATGGAAGGGAAGAGTCAGAAAGAGCACTGAAGTTGCATTTATTATGCTGAGCTCTAATCATCACCTCCACAACAGATCTACTGCTTGTGTTCTTTTTATATTTAATGTTTTCCAAGCATATTCCATAGAAACGGTCAGCCTCTAAGCTGCCCAACAGTACAGGAAGAAAGTCTCAGCCACAGACACTGCATAAATCCTTTCTTGAAAGAACAGCTCTGTAGTTGGGATTGCTGTTTCTAGAACCCTGAGAGAGCTGTGCAGGATACAGCCCACTCGCTAAGAAAAAAATATGGCTAAGGCAATCTACAGAATCAAAACCAAGGCACAGGCCATTACACCGTGCTGCTTATCCAGCTTAATGAGCAGAACATACTAAGGTTGTCTTAAAAAAAGCAACACACAAAAACCCAACGACGTTTCCCGGTCATCTGGAGAAAACACTCTGGGCCTGTAAACGAGTGCTGGATTTTCTCCTTTGCAAACACGCCATCGACCTCGAGAGGGTGGTACAACCTCGGAGAGCAAAACAAGAGGGGGGTGCTTTCTGACCTGCCTGGTACAAACTGGTGCTCCCTGGATTCTTCCAGGTATTCAGCTCAGACAGGTTTTCTGTACAATCTCTCTCACTTCGGAGGCAGAGGAATTATTGCTCAATTCTGTTCTCTGCATGGTGTTTACTCCTTCACACTCAGGTTTATTTTCAAGCTAGACAATAAATGAAAAAGTATACTTGTTAGTAACGTGTTTAAGCAGTTATGAACAACTAAACAGACAATATGTGAGTTTGGAGAGTACAACCCAAAGGATGAGAACTTTTCCCTCCCTGCCAATAAAGGGGAAGCTGCTATGAACCCTGCATCTAACCAGTACCTCGACTGGCAAGGGACCAGCCTCATTTCCCAGTTTTGCTCTCTCACACTTCCGCTTACAATAAAGCACATCAGTACTTTTCTACCTGAATGGACTTATTAAATGACCACCAGACATCACAGGGCACTAAATGAGGTTCAGAAAACATCACTGTTATTCAGACTAAAAAAGGGTAAATAGTTAAAGAGAACACAACTGGTTTTGGCCAACACGAACAGAAACTCCACTAAAGTTACAGTTCCATAGCCTCACTTGGTAAGACAAAAATCTGCCTTTTAAAAAGCCTGAGGGTCTATAGAAAACAATCAACTGCAGTAAGCAAATAAAAAAAAATAGCTTTGCTGCAACAAAGGATTTTTACATCAACTTTATAACTGAAAGTGAAGTACTTTCTCAATCCATTACGTTCATTCTTGCAGCTTGTTACAAGAACAGGAAGTCAAGATTTGAAAGACTTCCACAGAGAAACATTATTTCATAGCTAAAAATAGGAGTGACAGGAACAACACTAGAAGTCTTTAAAGTAGGAGAAATTGCCTTCCAGGGATTACTAACTGTCAAAAAAGGAAATGACTGAACCCTGAAATTCTCACTTACACATTCACCTACAGGCCTGTTTTCAGTAACAGAACTCAAGACTACAAGTTTTGTAGGTCTGGGAAGATGGCACAAAATAACACTACATGATTATATATATAGTTAAAGACCATGATTAAATCTTCATGCTTTTAGACACAGGTAACCATTTATTGATAGGGTAACCCTAACAAAACTTTAAAGCATCAGCCACCCACATCAGGCCACGGCTCCTCCTTCGGCCCCAGCAGCTCCCACGGGGAAGGCCAGCAGTGCATGTTCTGCTCTTACAGAGCAACTTTATTCATAAGGGAATGAAGAAGAACGTGAACCCATTCCCATACTTTGCAAGTTATTTTTTAAAACCAACACTTTCCAGCACTCCATAAGAAGGGGGAGCAACACGCCACCCACACATTTAAAATTTCCTTGTTGAGACAAACAACTTTCATTGGCTTTCTGGGGATTTCGCACTTCAGACCACTATGTTAACCACAGCCAGTAAACACTGTGTCATTACAGGCCAGGCCTTTCTCACTCCAGCCGAGGCCAAGCCCCGGAAAAAGAAATATAAATAAATTAGGAGCTTTTCCTAGGGCTGCGGTAGCCGCGGGATTCCTGCACTCACCCACTTACACTCTGGCTCCTCCGGCCACGAAGCGCATTCGCCTTTTAAAGCAACTCGCCCTCTCACCCTCAAGCCCTGAGCTGGCTCCGGGAAGAGGCCTCCAGCTGAGCCTCCGCTGAGGGACACCCGGCTGCCAGGCCGGGCCTCCTGCCGCCGCTGACGGGGCTTGGGCGGGGAGCCCTGCGCCCGGATAGTCCCCCGCACCCCTCCGCCACCGGCCCGGCTCCCGGGGGCTGCAGCACCGGAGCCTCGCAGCCGCTCCCCGCTCCAGGGGGACGGAGGCCGCGGCCGGAGCCGACCCCATCCCGCCGCGCTCAGAAGCGAGGGGGGCTCCCGCCCCTCAGGAGAAGGCCGCACCCCTGGAGACGGGACGTTGGGGCCAGCCCTGGTGTCGAGCTCCGGTGAGGCCCGGGCAGCGGTAACGGGGCGGGCAGGGGACCCGCAGCGGCCGCCGGCTCTGAGCCTGGCCCGCGGCTGTGGGGGCGGGGGGCAGCGCCGGGAAGGGCCTTGAGGGGCGGGCGCGGCTCCCCTGTGCGCTCCTGCAGCGAGCCGCCTCCCGGCCGGGCCGGCGTCCCTCATTAGAGGCCTTAAAGAGAGAGGGGCATTCGTGTGGGCTGGGAAGGGCTGCGGGGCGGCGGGCATGGGCTGTACCAACTCCCGCGGCACAAAATACACCTCTGGCGGTGTCAAGGTGAGCGGGGAGGGATTCGCAGTGTTAGAATCAAACGTACGAGAAACAACAGAGTAATGTGTGAAAGAATCGGTGATTCTTAGCATTCGTCAGCGGTGTCGGAAGGTGTCCAGGCTCTGGGTTTCAACAGCACCTTTGGGAGGTGCTAATCCCCACATGAGTTTTACTTGCACGATTGCATAGTTCTATAACAACTATACATTATTTTTTTAAATTTATATTCTGTGCCCTTATTCTAATGTTCATGTATAAAAAAAAAAAAAAAAGCAGAGTTGTCCTTTATTTGTGACAAAGAGCTGCAGTATTTTAAGGATAAAGGATACTATAGATTGTGCATCTAAACAACAATAAATGTCAGTTGTATCTCGGTATCCTTGTAATTACTAATTTTAGAGTGAAAATTTTCTCAGCTACTTAACAGTGAGTGAATAAATATATTTGTACTAATAATTACCAATGATTAATTGTGTGCAAATAAGGCCTTGAGGTGCTTCCCTACGAACACAAATGTACCTGAACAGGGTGGACTGAGATACATTTTTCTGTGCCATAAATCATGAAAAAGCAGGCTACAAAGAAAGGATTTTTTTCAGGTTTTTTTATTCACAAAGGTATTAGTAAACAGTAATGTATAAATCTGCCAAGTTGAGATTAAAACCTACGTTATACTGAATAGCCGTGTCATGTAACAGAGTGCCATTGCAGTAGGACTACGCACGTCTCGTGGATGTTGCATTATACACCTCTGAACTCCACAAGACCATGTATATCAACCCTGGAATGTTTTAGAATTAACGTGGAACAAGGCAAAGAATACCAGTTTTCTTTTTTTGACTACAGGAGAGCAAAACCTGTAAAGCATTTGTGTGAAACAGAGCTGTGTCTAAATTATGTTTCTCAATTTATAAAGCATATGTTTCCCTTTCAGCTCTGGGGTGTGCCTGTGTGCTCCTCTTCCTGGAGGGGACCCGAGGTATTCCCCATGCATCTCCCAAAATACACCTATGAAAAACAAGGAATACTAAATTTTCAGCACCATAAAGTAGCTCAATTAATTCTGTATAATTAAGCAGTTACTGACCGATCTGAATACACTCAGTGTTTCTTATGTTGGTACCAATGGGTTCTTGGTTTCATTCTGGTAAAATAAAAAACCTGACAGTGACAAACATATAGACAGTATCCAAGGCACTTATAATTCAGGATTTTCACCAGTTTTTAGTGTAGAAATCAATTTCATAAATGTGTAGGTGATTCTAATAGTCAGGTTTTTACTTAAAATACTTTTACTTGCTCATGATAGTACCCACAATGAACCAGGCACTGTAAAAATATAGAAGATAGACCTTCAGAGACCTTCATGTAAAGCTGGTAAAACTATACCATTACACAATTCCAACGAAAATAATTACATATAAATTCATATTTTTTTTAAATATTCCCTGAACTCCATAGTGAATTTCAGCATTTCTGTCCATCAGGCCCTGTTCCCTGCGCAGAGGAGGCAGCAGTTCCCTGTTGGGAACCTGTTCTGGTACCACTTCTGCTTTATAATAGACCTGTGTTTCCTTAGACTGCACAAGAGTGGAATACGCAATATTACAAATAATAAATAGTCGTAACAGTAAAAGGGACACTTTGTTAAGGGGGCCTTCACTTGATAAGGAATCTGGCAGCACATAAGCTCTGGGTTTTGTCTGTTAATGTTGGGGGAGCCCAGACACGAACCGATTCCTCTCTGAGAACACCTGGAGAACGTGGCTCCATGAACAGGGCCCTGACTTGCTCATCTTCCACCGATTCTTTAACCCACTGCCAAAATAAATAAACCAAATTTCAAGTGACCTATAAGAAAATTAAAGATACTTTAAATTAAAATCTTGTCCCTATTCCAAAATATACAACAGTTACCATGTGAAACACAATGAGAAACCTTAACAACATGTAAAGGACACTTAGAAAACCATTAACTTCCAAAAATACCCTCATGAAGTATGGAACACTGTCTCAGAGCTCCTGACAGTGAAACTCAGACTTCAGCTGGTGTCACGTGTAGAAGAGCAGCTCGTGGAGCAGACTGACATGGCTTAAATTATTTACTTACAACTATGTTCAGTGCAAATCAAACTGAGATGCGTCACGTAGAACACGTCTGAGAACTTGCATAGAAATTCCCCTCTCTGCTAATGCAGTTTTTGAGTATGTGGAATAAGATTATATGGACTAGGAGAGATTCATTTGAAAGCTGAAACCTTCTCCAATCTCTGGAGGCTTCTGCCTGCCCGTACCCAGTGGGGTAACGACAAGGGGCATCGCTCACTGCTGAGCAGCGCTTGCCCTCTCGCTTCTAGGGCTGTGGGCTTTAATAAGACATACGTTTTATGTAGATGCTTTCTGAAATAAATACACTGCAAAAGGATCCAAAATTACTTTGGCAATTGTTTGTGTTTACCACAGCTTTTTACATTGCAGATGAAAAGGAAGAAGGCACTTCTGTTCAAAGAGAGGCACTGAGCTTTTAATCTGCCCTAGAACAGATGGTTTCTGTTTCTTCTCAGTAGGATCACTTCTGTTTTCTGCAGTCAGGGCTAATGTTTCTGATCCAGATCTGCTACTTAACCTGACATGAAAGGTACACTTTTACCATCTTTCTAATGGAGAGACAGTCCCGATTTCTTCTTCTGAGCTGGCCACTGCTAATAAATCCATCCGATTTATGATTCAAAAAGTTCAGAACTGTTTAATTTGTCTTCTTCATACAGCAAAATATTTTCCATGAGCTTCTTTTTTTTATCATTTATCTGTATTTGCCAAGATGTCTCTCTGGCTAATGCTGAAAGACAAAAAAAAAGCCCAAATATTGAGAACAGAATCCATCTATTGCCTAAGGAATAGAAAATAATTTTAAATTTAAAACAAAAAAATCCAAACAAAACTGGCTTAGGAAAAAAATCTGATAGAAAACCAGAAAAAAATCTGTAGATTTATTGGTAAAATCATAACCAAGGATAAAAGATTTACTGAAATGTGTTTATAAGTAGGAAGAAGAACCTTGAGCAGTTCTGGAGCAGAGTGGTTTGTCCCTGCTATTGTAATTCTAGAGCCCTTTTACAGGGACTTTGGTCAACCTAACAGGAACAGGGGCAGTTTCGCCAAAACAGCCTGAAGATGACACGCTTTTGGATGTTGTGTGTGACCCGGTTTATCTGGATTTACCTTGTGTGGAGCAGGAGGAGTCTGGGTCGGGGAGTCTCTGCGGGAAGGCGCTCCGTGCAGCAGACGCTGTCTCCGGGGTGTCATGGCCCTTGGCACAGGACGTGTGTCTGTCCTGGGGTCCCTCTGCAGGCTGTGCCTGCCCGGGCCTGCCCTCACCGCCTGCCATGCTCTCCAGATCCTTACAGCTGGAGCTGGGCAGCTCTTCCGGGCATTTCCCTGAGGGATCCCATACAAAACTGGTGGATTCGTCTGACTCACAAGGGATGCGGGACACGTGTCCGCAGTAGATGTCGGGTGAGAGGGCTGCCATGGCAGGAGGGGATGGGTGGGCACTGGTCAGGGTGGGGGGCTGGGCCATGCCCTCCCTCTGCATCCCGCCGGGCGGCACCTCCACGCTCACGCTCGTCGTCTCGTCATCTGTTTCCTCCGGTGTGTTCATGGAGAACCCAGAAAGGCTGCTCCCACAGATGAAATGCTCTCTTAATTTATTGTCAGCCGTTTCCATCACTTCAAGTACCTGTTTATAACAGCAAAATCTGTGAATGCAGAGTAATTCCTGGCCCCCTGCTTACACACGGTCTCCCCTGTCAGCACTCAAAAACAGGCAAGGCATGAGTGACCTTGCTCTGAGAAGACTGAAATCTTGGTGATGTATTGAAACCGTTACCTCTGCGATGTTAGCATTCTTCTTTCTCAGACAAAGGCAGATGGCTGAGGCAAAATCAACAGCAACCTCCTCCAGCAAGTGTCCCACTCTGCTCTCCAGGTATTTACTGCATATTTCCTTGGCAGCCAGCTTTTCACAGTTTTTCACTTTGGAGCGTGAGCTTTCCTTCGCTGTTTGAATTTCATCAGCAATTATATCTTTCTGCTCAAAGGAAAGAGATACATTAGTGAAAGCAGAATTAACACAAACATTCATTTCTACCTGAATTGCTGACAATATGAGTCTTGCCATATATTTGTAATTATTGCTCCTTAATGGCTGGTTTACAGACCTAACAGCTTTAAGAGTCTCCGTTTCTGCAACTGACAGAAATGTTTGTTTTCACAGGAGAGAAAAGGCCAAGGGTTTTCTTTGCATGGGTCTGATGTCAAATTCACTGAAGCAGACCCAGCTCTTCTGAGCTTATGCCCATTTGTAGCAATGAAAAATAACGAACACTGCCCATAGCAGCCTTCCCACAAAGGGCTTCTCAAATGTTTGGTAAAGAAATCATTAACCTGAGATCCTTTGTTTTCTGAATCCATTTGAACCCTGCTGAATTGCTTGGGAATAGTAATTAAGAATACTGTAATTTTCCCCGCAAAGGCTGGAAGGAGCCGGCAGTGGGGAAGGAGCACACCCCATGGAGGGAGCAGAGGTGGAGACTGCTCTCCTGAGCAGGGTGGGAATGGTGGTCACTGAGCCCGGCCAGCTCCGGCCGCCTGCGAGAGTGGTTTGTGTCCTTCTAACCCCTGCCTGGGCAAATGGGCCAGGAGGAAAATTCCAGAGACTGGTGCAATGTGTTGACACCCAATAAACACCACGAGGAACTGCAGTCACCGCCTGCCCGGGTTTCCCCATTCAGTTTGGCTCCTAACACCTCTTGCTGGCACAGAAATACCATGCAGCAGCCTTTCAGCACAAAGCCTTGTCTCTGCAATAGGCACGTGTTTAAACACCAATTATCTCCTGGTATGATGGGGCCAGCACTCAGGGAATGTGCAGGTAGGCTGCTGGAACCAGGATATGGCTTCTAAACCCCCCGTCTTCAGGATGTGTGCAGCAGTCTCAAATAATAAGCTCTGTTTATATAAATGAAAATTCACTTCATGACAGCAACCCCATCCATGAGTGTTGGTATTTCTTATTTCCGGTTTTTCTTACCAGATAGATAGGCTGTCTTCCCTCATCCAGTGCCTTCATCCCTGTCAGGATCTCTGCTAACACCTAGGAAGTATATTTGGAAGATAAAATAAATTGTTCAGAATTCATTTTAGTTTTAAAAATGAATTTTGTAACTAAAGAAATACTGAATTTCCAGGGCATTTTGAAATGATGTTTTTACTTCAGATGGCTTAACAAAGCCAGATCTGGGAAATCTTTGTGGCACTTTACATCTACCTGCAGAGCCAAGTCCAAATTTTACAGTTAGGTACAATAGATGCTTTTGAAACAAAGGATGAGAATAAAGTAATTCTGAATTGAGATAAGAAATCACACTGAACAGAGTAACTTCATATTTAAATGGAAACACCTCGAGACAGATGACATCACAGGCCATCAATTATTTTAGTCAAACTTCCAAATTAGCAGGTGATGTTTGTAGTGGTTCATATGGAAAATCTGCAAGAATTCTGAGAACCAAACTGCAGTCTTTCTCCTACTCTTTTTTTTTTTTTTAAATCACTACTAATAATTTTTTTGCAACAAGAAACAATCTTGTTTCTGTTGTTCAAAAGATTCACCTGACTTTGCCACCAACAGAAGGCTATTTGGAGTGTGAACATAATCAAAACCAGGATTTCAACATGTTATGTCCTCAGCAACTACGACAGGAAATTGCTGGCAAAGTAACTGTGACGCACGAGCTCTTTTGTCCAATTTCCTGTCTAGAAGCACCAAAGAATGCAGCAGAACATGGAAAACAGGCAACGTACCACACCACAGCTGAATATATCGACTTTCTCGGTTAACTGCCCATGTCTGATAAAATCTTCTGGCAGATAAGTAAGAGAAGCTTGTAGGACTTTGGTTTTCATCACAGCATATTCTGATTTTTTATCAGCAGAATACAATCGCAGACCTGAATGTCCAAGCTTTGGTGTAAAGTTTTCATCCAACAAGACATTTGAGCTGTTATAAAGAAAGAGAAATAACAATATTGGTCAAGTAATTACTTTAACTTCAGGTAGGGGCTTCTAGGTTTACACTTTTAAAGGTAAGCACTGGAAGTTTCCAGCATTTGGCCTGCTGTGTGTGAACGAAAGGACAAAGAATGGTAGAAAGAGGGGAAGAACAGGCACTCCAAAAATTACTTCAAAAGAATATAATTCCATCCTTTAGAGGAGCAGCAGGTGAAACATAAACAGTAAAGACCCCGCAGAACAAGCGACAGCAGAAAGATACTGTGAGTGCATTTCAAAATTGCATGTTTTCAGCCATTATTGTTGAAGAAACCCTGAAATGAGGAAGTGACCAGGGAAGTGCTGCTATGCCAAAGCCCTCACCTTTTGATATTCCCATGGAGAATTCCAAAGTTATGTAAATACTCCACAGCTCGGATGAGTCCTACAGCAATGCTGACTCGCGTGTCCCAGGGCAGTGGAGAAGAACCAGCCTGCAAGGAAGTGAGGAAAAAAATGGTAAAAGCCCTGTAAGACATTAATAGCTTTGAAAAGCACAGATTTAGTTGTAGTCCCAATCCAAACTCCTGCTGACCTAAAGCAAAAGCTTGGTCCAAGGCAGAAACTGATGATTTCTAGGCCAAGGAAGGGCCCTATTCTTGTATATCGTGCTGCACATTTTCCTGCTGTGGGACACAGTGAGATGAGGACACAGCAAGGATCACGTGTGTTAAAAACACCAAGGACTGGCCATTTCTGAGGCACAGAGCTGGTTTTGGTGACTGCTTCTCTACTGTTTCTCTGCCCTGTGATCTCCCCTGGAAACGCTCTTTCTGTAGGTGTGAACACCTCAAACTGTTCCCTCTTAAGCCC
Organism: Calidris pugnax; assembly: GCF_001431845.1. Classification (NCBI taxonomy): domain Eukaryota; kingdom Metazoa; phylum Chordata; class Aves; order Charadriiformes; family Scolopacidae; genus Calidris; species Calidris pugnax. The sequence continues at coordinate 550,630 of NW_015090880.1, forward strand.
TTGTAAACCTTGGCAGCTTGTTATGCCAGTGAATACAGTGATGGATTCTACAGCAACATATTCCCAAATCTGGTGGAATACTACACTATGAATGGACACCTTGTGCAGATTCCTTACTACTTGAAAAACCTAAAGGCTGAAGGCCACTGAGCAGAAACTTCCTGTTGCCCTGCTCTGCTTTGCAGTAGAACCGGAGAGGAGCTGCAGCCTCTCTAGGGCTTGTGCTCAGGCTATTTGGGCACTTTTTTTTCTTTTTGGCTGTTTCTCAGAAGTCAAAGAGATATAACTGGTTTTGATACAATAACAGGGCAGGGCTTGCGATCTCAGACAGACAATAGGCCCAGGTTATGTCTTACTTGAGGCTGGAGCTGGTTTTGCAGCGACCCGTTGGGCAGGTACGGGTATATCAGACAGTGCAAGCCCGTTTCCACCGAGAAACCCACCAGCTGCAGAATGTTGACGTGACAACACCTGCGGGCACAGAGCAACAGTGATTCCCGAATGAAATAAGAGCAACACAGAAAAAGACATTCCCGAGCTGGAATACATTCCTGAATGGAAGGCCTCTGGGAATTGTGTCCTGCCCGCGGCTCCCCGGGGCTGCGGCAGAGCCCCTGCACACCCTGCCATCCCCAGGCCAGCGTGGCACCCAGGACACACACACCCTCCTCAGCCAAACACGTGCTCACCGAAAGCAGATCTGTACTTCTGTGTGAAAGAATCTCTGGGTGGAATCTGGGTTTGTGCATTCCGTCTGAAAAGTCAAAACATGCAATAGGATGTCAATGGTTGCTCTTGAGACGTTGCATTTATACAGACCTGTTAGTCTCCAGATGACAAGCTATTTGAGAAATGTGCCAAGTACCAGTGATGGCAACTTGTGTCAAAGGCAAGAACTAATTGAATATTAGACCAAACCCCAGACCTCTGATGCAATCGTGGAGGCAGGTAGCTGCATTGCAGGCTACTCCCACTGACAGAGTGAATAAAACTATTCCCGTGAGCAAAATCTCTCTCATGTGCTTGCTGAATCCAGAGGTTTCCTTACTTTACACCCTTCCCCTTTCACCTCTCCTCTTCTGTAGCTGCTCCAGTTCCTTGCCCACACAATGTTAAACAACAGATGCTAACACTCAAGAGATACTAATAATATAACCCCTTCAAAGGACAAGGGAAGGTGGAGCACTTGCCTCTTTCAGTCTCTTGATGACATACACCATGTTGTTCCTCTGACCTTTGTGGACATCCGCAAAGGTGCCTTCACAAATCCTGCTCTTGTCGCTGAAGCCGTTTGTGGCGTTAGTGACTTCCCTCGGGGTCCACAGGAGACTCCCGCTGGGGAGGTCGGTCGTTGTCTCCTGCTGAGGAGCAGGAGAGCTGCAAGGCTGCACAGTTGTAGAAGAAACAAGTTTATCTCATGAAAATTCATACGCTTTTTCCTTCTTTCAGGTGTCATATTTTCTTTTCCATGATTTAAGCAATCACTGTGATTGTTGAAAGGAATCGTGAAAGCTGCTGTGCAATCTCTCATTGGGGTTTCCCTTTGTAATACCTCTCTTGGTGTGCTTTGCTCATGTAACCATTTTGCATAGTAGAAGAGTCTAGAAAACAGTTACTGATTTGCATTGCCACCTCTCCCTGAAAACAGACCTAGTTTTGTTTAAAAGTCCATATATTTACTTGAAGTGATGTTAATTTAAACTAGAGAAAATATTAATCTGTTTGACTGGGGCATGTATCAAGAAAAAGTTGGATGAGAAAGTAGGGTCCCTCTTAATGTGTTTATGTTCTGGAGCTTCACACCTACTGAAGCATCTGGCATTGCACAATACTGTGTTGCTGCCAGTGCAGCAGGTACTAATGCCAATTGTTACTGCAGTTCCAGCGTGCCTGATCACCCAGCTTTCACAACTGCCACGTGCTCCAGCCTGGAGAAAGCAAAACAACTCCCTCTCAAGAAACTCCCAAACTACTGCATTCTTTGTAGCAATCTTCTCTTGGCTGGTGCTCTGGAACCATGTTCTTTTGGGAGAGTTTGAAGTCTTAAAACACAATCTTCTTTAAAAAAAATCTCAAACAAAATAAACCAAAGAGAACTGGCCAAGAGAGAACTGTGATGGGACCAGAGTGTGCTCATGGATCTGGGAAATCCTCGGAGAGCCACAGGCCAGATCCAGCCAGACTGTCTTACAGAACAGAGAGCTCCAGGGAGGAACCAGAGACTGCATGGAAATCATCAGGAACACGAGAAAAACCTCCCACAAGGAGCTGGTCGAGCTGTGGAACCAGCTCAGAGAGGTGAGGGAACTGTCAACTGGCAGCTACACAAGGCTCTGGGCAAGCCCACCAAAATTTGGTACTAGTCCAGTTTGGAGCAGAAACTACATTTTAAGTATAAAATTAAACTAAACAAAGTACGCCATTCTGACTAGTCTGTGCTATGTACTGCCCTGCCCTGTCATCCCACCAGAAATGTTGAGTTCTGTGTAAAATCTAGACTGGAATCTTCTTCAAAATTAACTGGTGTTTGTGTTTTCTGTGCTGAGCTACGCAGTATGCAATGGTGTTAATTTTTCCCCTTTTCTGCAAAAACAGTAATGTAAACCATAAGTAATATAACTGTAGCATTACCATCACTTACACACCCGATCTGTATTTTATACAAGTAGAGGGATAAACTTCAATTGAAAAAACACAGAATGTCATAAAGTCAATTTTCATTGTTATAATCAATGAGTACAAAGGGATTTACCTTCACGCTTGATGAGACGGGAGGATTTGACTGTAAAGATTTCAAAAGGTCTCTTGGGGGAGGCGGTGGGGAGGGGAGGGAAAACAAGGCTCCTTCAGGAACAGCACCTGAAACTGAAACAATAAACTGAAAATGCAACCTGTTTTTGCAATACTGTGTGTAACTGTGAAGGTCTGGGCCATTTTGCTGAATTTCCTAGCTCTGGATAAGCTGTGAGGAGCTGTGGGAAGACAGAGAGCTGTGCTCCTGGTTCCTCTCTGTGGGATGAGCACACTGATGGCTGGTCCTGGCTGGGGACACGGAGCTCTCCGTGTCTGTGGGGCTGGTGGGTCCTGTGGGCCCGCTCCCACCCCTGCACGGTTTATTTGCATGGAGAGAGGGACACGGGGGAAGTGTATGTGGGGATCTGGTACGGAGCCGTGAGGGGACCCCGGGGTCCACAGAGACCTGGGGGACAACCTGAGACCCCAGGGACAGCCATAGCCAGCGTCTGCCTCAGCGAGAGAGCTCTGGGAAGGAGGAACAGGGGGCTGCGTGCTAAAGTTGGGAATAAACAGCTCAGGAGACAACAGTGCAAGGAAAAAGGCAAATATTCACACATGACCATTTCCAAGAGCAATGTATTAATGATTCCATAGTGAAAGCAGCTGGGAAGCATCCTGTCTGCTCAGTCATGCCAGTGTTAAAGCCAATTCAGTCTGTTACTTACCCCCTGCTGCCGATACTCCCGGGTGTGAGGAGTCTGGTGATGGCAACAGGCTTAGCTCATTCTCTCTCCCTTTAGTTTTGTTTTCTGTGGGAGTTAAGGATACGTTCTCCTGTTTAGGTGGCTCTACCAGCTCTTCTTTTTCAGAGCTGGCAGTAGTAGAGGCTGATGTCCCTTCAAAAGAGAAGAAAGGAGAGATGAAGATTATCAGGGAACACAGAGTCTGACTCCGATCAGTTACCAGCATAAAATCCTAGTCAGGAAAACTGACTGTAAATTAATGGGAACATTACAATCACACTCTGGCAATTTATTGTGAAATTGCGGGACTACAATGGGTGTTTAAATTCAGACCATATTGCTGACATTAACTACTACTGAAAATTAGGAAGGAGTGATAGCTTAAAACAAATACCTACAATGGCCATGCAAATGATAGTCTCGTAATAGGAAATTAGCAATAATAGAGTATTTATTTTGTCATTTTCTATATAATGTCTTTCAGCCAGCGATCTCAAATCACAAATATCTCCCAGCCTAAGGAAGGCATCTAGTTCTTTGTTAATTGTCACGAGAGGAAGTTTGACAGAGTTGTGTTGGGTTTAGTCAGTTAAATGTTTTGGGATGGTTTCAGTTGTGTGGTTTCAGTGTTGTGATGGTGCCCCTGAACACGTTCCTACATAGAACTATTTGCAATAAAGAATCATACTCTTACTTAGGAACAGAAAGAAAGAAACTGGAGACAACCCAAGGAAAACATAAAAATGGTGAAAGGTCAAGACTTACTGATATATAGGGAAAAAGTAAAGGCCAAATTATTGATTCATTACCGCTCCAGAGAGAGAGATCCTTGTTGTACCCAGCTTGGGAAATCTAAGAATCAGGCTGGGAAAAGCAGTGGGAAGAAGTATGGAGATGCTTTCAGCATTCAGGAACTTGAGACGTGTGTACATCTTAGAGTGAATTATTAAAATTAGATTAGGCTACATTTCGGATGGGAAAAAAAATAAGCCAAAAAACCCCAAAAGCAAGATCCTGCGAGGCTGTCAATATCTTCTGAAGCAGCATCTCTATTTATTCTTCTCCATGAACACACTGAACACTGCGGCTGAAAAGGAGCTTGGCAGTGTGCACTGGGGATGGTGTACGGACTTTCTCCTGCCTGATAACCACAGCTTCCTTTATCAGCAATATCAGCATTGTCTTAAAATCAAAATGAATGTCTTATTTTTATATAAAAGAAAATAAACACAAGCTTTACTACAAGGGTTTTTTTTTGTCCCACTGTTTTATCAACTCTGCATCCTGAGGGCGGTGATGGCCTCGGAATCAGAAGCCGCAGCCTCTGGTTGCATTTGAAATCAGATCGTAGCTTTGTTCTTTATTTTTTTCGCACAGATAAAGCCCTGGGAGTGTCCAAGACAGGCAGGAAGCAGCATGTTTCATTTACAGTCTCTGCTCCCGACAACAAACCAAGGTTGGGCAGAGCTGATCAGGGCAGACAAGCCCTGACAGCTTGAATGAAACTAGGTCTTCAAACCAGAACTCGGCACGAGCCGGGATGTGTCTCTGCTCCTGTCAGAGCGCTGTGAAACCCCAGATTTCACGGGTTTTAGAAATGGGCTGTCAGCCAGGCCTTAGTCACAGCTGACAGCCCCTGCATCTGCAGTTGTTGGCTTTTGCCTCCTGTGCTTTGACCTAGAAGTCTCTAGAATTAGACTCACTTCCCTCTTCCAACCTATTTTTCAGGGTTTTTTGTGAATTTTGCAACTTCCTGCACATCACGCAAACAGGTCACTACTGAAGCTAAAGAACTGAAATGAAAAAAATGTATTTTGATGGACATCCAGAAGCAGGGCTAGAGTAGGGCAAGAAACTGTTGGAGGGACTCTCCTGGAAGCAATGTGCCAGCAGAACTCTCCCCATGTGCTGTGTCTGACTCGGGTCAGGGAGAAGGAAGAGAATTCTGATGGTGCAGGGACCACTTGGCTTTCTGAAGCGTCCAATGGAACCAGCAACGTATTCTCCGTGTCTGCCCGAGAGGAATCACCCCAGTAAGCACATTCAGATATAGATAAAAAAGCAGAAGTATAGGGTGGAGACCTCAAAGATTTGTCTAAACCTAAAAGGATCCTGCTAGAAATCACTTCTGCTTCTGACTGAGCGCTCACTGGAATGCCCGTATTGAGTGAATTCCAGAAAAAAATAATGACTTCCACATGGCAGAACAAAATAATCCAGACTTTCTGTAACTTCAATGAACACTAAGCTTTGCTATGGACTCCAACAGAAAAGACAACTATTAGAAGTTTTTTAAAAAGATCATTTCACGGTAGTTTTACCATTTACTGCATTTGAATTATCTGGGACAAAAATTAATATTGATCATCCTGAAACAACTAAAAATCAATCACTCCCCAGGATTTGTCTCTTCCATCCTCTTTTAAAGCCTCTTTATCCCGCCTTCATATCACTTTACAGAACTCAGAGTGAAAACCAAAATCACTCCTGAGGCCTGACGCAGCCCCTCACGGAACCCTCCGACATCGCATCGCGGCCACGCGGGGAACGGGAGCTCTGTCACCGGAGTCAGACCCTCACACCGCCCCACGGCCTCCAGGAGCTGAACTGAACGTGGCTGTTTCTTGCCACCAGTTCTTAATATTTCCTTCCCCTGTTCACTGCCCAGCCTGCAGAAATCCCTGGGGAGACCCCCGTTCACTGCCATCAGCCAGCTGCAGTTTTGGAAGCCCAGCTTTTCCTTGGGAGCGGCAGCCGAAGCGCACTCCTGCAGCCCGGGGGAAGTTGGCTGGGGTTTATTTTTATCGAGGGGAAAACCCTCCGGTTTTGCAGCTTGTGGCAAGTGAAGTCCCAAAAGTCTCACAAATGGTTTTTTAATTGAGCTCTCGCAAAAACAGGTAAATCCATGAATCCCAAGAGGCAGCAGGTCACCCGTCCCCTCACACAGCGCTGAGAGAAGCCCCCGGACAAGCAGCAAATGCGTCTGTGTGGTGGTGGTGATTATTTTTGTCTGGGTTGTATGTTTATTTTTAATGGCAATGCTGCCGGAAGCTGCTCGTGGGTTGGAAGCCTCACGCTTTACATTCCACATCGCCAGAGGGACAAATATCCCTGAGCTCCATGCAAGGGGGGGACAGGGTTTAACGTCTGCCCCTCCGCATCCGATGGGTGCGGGGCCACAGCCCAGACACTGAAAATTGTTGCTGGAGTGGTAAAAACGTTCAGTAATTGGTCAATTTCAGTTTTTATGTTTCTCAGAAGGAGAATGCAGGGTTTTGCTTTATGAAATCCCACCGTATAAAGTAGGATCACAGGAATGTCAATGAACTCTGTGAAGGAAGACACGGGGGTAAGGCAGTGGACACAGCGGGGCCCAACGCGCCCCGGCAGGAGAGATGGTGAGGGCTGGAGCCAATTAGTGGTTCAGGTGTGGTGTGTTACGGGAGAGCACCCAGAAACTGTCCATGGACGAATGAACTGGGCTAAATACTGAACAGGAGCAGATAAACTACACCCAAATCAGGTGCATTAATGGAGCAGCGCTCGCTTTCGGGTCTGTGGGTTTGAGGTACTAAGGCAGAATTTGCTTGAAGGCTGCTGGTGCTGTAGCAATTAACATGCCTTCTTTGGAAAAAAGGAGAACAGAGCTCAGAATACCATAGTTGAAGATTTTTTTCTGCCACAGCACAGGAAGGTGCGAGGCCGGGCTGGTGGCAGGAAGGCAGGGGCAGGCAGCAGAGAGCCCGGCCGTGGCCAGAGCCCGTGACGTGTTCCTGGACTTTCCGCGGGGGCCGCGTGGCGCGGCGGGTGCCAGCTGTGCCCAGCGCTGTCGCAACAGCCCCGGGTGCCTGAGTCAGCCCCCGGGCGCCCGCCCCGCGCCCACCGCCCCCACAGCCTCAGCCCTCCCCACCCCAACCTGGGCAGAGCCTCCCTCCGCTCCCACAGCCCCCGCGCCAAAACCGGGCACTTCCACTTCTAGCCATGCTCTATGGAGAACTGGCAAAAGTCATACAAACACCTCATTTCCAAAAAAAAAATTAAAAAAAAAATAGATTTTGGGTGGGGATATGTGTGAAAAGGGGAACTCAGTCCACTCTCAACTGTTCAGGGCAACTCAACACAGACAGAGTGTACATTGTCCAGGGTTCAACAGATTTGGTGGCAGAACTGGGATAAGGTACACAGTGGCTTACAGAAACAGCTGCAATTTAAACATCATTTTCAATGGAGAAAAGTGGAAAGGAAAATTCTGTTTAAGTGTTGTGGTTCCTATAAGGCAACGGTTTACCTTAACTGGGCAGACTGAACTCAAACTCTACTAGCCTACCTCAAAAAAGGTAAGTCTGAAATAGAAGAACCTGGAGATGGGGAGAATTACACGCTAAGAATTAGAAAAAACTACGGGTGTTTAATTGACAGAGGGATCGAGGAGAACATGTGGCAGAAACAGAGAAAGTATGAAGTGAGACAAAGAAATAGTAACGTAGGTGGTCGATAACCATTTCTCCTTTTCATAACCTTTTTCTTAGGGTGCAGGAGAGGAGGCTGCAGAGGCACAACTGAGCAGATGCTCCTCTACTCTGAGTTTGTTGACAATTACGAGGATAATGACAAAACATCACGGAGAAACAAGAATGCATGAAAAGTGAAAACATTCCTAACTAGGCCGTGTTTTGAAAGCTGGCCTGATGGGAGGCAGTGCCACCCCCAGCGCAGGGCACGGCCGCTCTCTCGGCACCTCCCCACAGGCACCCGGGACGGCCACCACAGCGGTGGGATGAGGAACCAGGGGGACCAGCTGATTCCTCCTCTAGGTCACCTCTTCCCTTCCCACCACAAATTTTATGTCAGAGAGTAGAAAATGTGAATCCGTGGACAAATTGTAGAATTTGAGCAGGAGACTCCCAGCAGAGTCTCCTCTGCCGGGGGGGGATGTCAGGGATGGGGTACGGGTGCCATGGGAAGGAGCTGGGCTCCCCACGCGGGGAAGGGGCAGTTACTCACAGTCCAGGATGACCTGGGCAGCGCGGTAGAGCTGCAGCCCCTCCAGCAGGTCCAGGAGCTGCTGCACGGTGGCCAGCCTCACACCCCACCACCACATCAGCTCCCTCGTTATGCTGATCCCCGTCCTCTCCATGCACTTGATCTTCCGTAGCTCCGTTTGATCCGTTATCACGTAGGAGGCTGGGGGGAGACGAGGGATATTTCAGTGTAAAAGTCAGAAAACCCAAGCAAGCGTGAGCTGGGAGCACCAAGGTGTGAGACACACTTGGCTTTTTCATTTGTGCACTTTTAAAAGGAAGGATCACCCTGAATCAGCCATGGGGACATGAAGGAAGCTCAGCTCCTAAAGGAAGATCTTCCTTTTACTCCTTCGACTACTCTGGAAAACATGTAGTTATAGCAGAGACCCAAAAAGAAAACCCAGACACACTTTTCAGCGTGTTTTCCCCATAATTTTGCTTCACCATAGTACTTAGTACCAAAGGAAAGGTTAAATTCCTGGTGCGATTGTCCCAAGCTGGGTAAGAGGAGTCCATGGTGAGACTGTGCTCCTGCCCAGGGTGCCAAATCCCGGGGTTGCGGCAATCCAAACAGAAGTGAATCATCTGGGGGTTATTTGCTCTCAGATAAAGCTCTGGGTGAGACGCAACTATTTTTAAGCAAAGGCACCGTGCCCGACCCGCACACTGACCCACAGCATGTGGGGAGGGGGGACACTGAGATCCCCGGGGACACCTCAGCCGGGTCAGGGGGGTTTCTGCTTTTACCCCTGAGGGCAGTGGGGGCAAATCCCACCCCGGGGCGGCAAGTTTAACGGGGGCAGGAGGCTCCTCAGCAGAGTCAGTGGGGCCTCCAATGAAATGAAATCACGTTAAATAAAGGAAGGTTGGGAACTAAGAACAGGTTCAGGTTAGAGTTGGAGCGGGACACAGAAATAAAAGAATAAAAACTGTAGGGACTACATTTTCTATCCTTATTAATCAGACACGGCTGGGACAGAGGGAAGCAGGGGTGGGGATAGAGGGAATGTTCGTGAAGGGAGGGAAGGAGAAACGGGACGGACAGGGACAAGGAGGGTGCTGTGACAACGGGGAACAGCAGCGGGGGCCGGGGGGAGACCGGGAGCGGGACCGGGAGCCGCGGGATTCCACCTGCCCGCGGTTCCGCTGGAGCCCCAGAACGGGGGGGGACGGGACGGGAATTCCCTCTCCCCGGGACACGCTCCGGGGAGCGGCCCGAGGGCCTGCGCGGGGGCGGCCTCGTCCCCTCCAAACCACCCAACCCC
>NW_015090880.1:561321-561587 GCF_001431845.1 Calidris pugnax
CGCTCCGGGGAGCGGCCCGAGGGCCTGCGCGGGGGCGGCCTCGTCCCCTCCAAACCACCCAACCCCGCCGGCCCCGGTCCCCGGACCCCCCCTCACCGAAGCGCATCCAGTCGTAGTCGCTCAGACAGTCCATCTTCTGGCAGAAATCCTCCAGCACCCAGGCGGGCATGCTGTGGATGTAGCGCGCCGGGGGGCAGCCCCCCTTCAGCGCCGGGGGCGGCTGCTGCAGGGTCATGGCTCCGCGGCCCCCGGCCCCACGCGGCCCC
>NW_015090880.1:561597-606156 GCF_001431845.1 Calidris pugnax
CCCGAGAGCCCCCCCCACCCCGCCGGGGCCCGAGCGAGTCCCACAGAGCCCGCTGGGGGGGGAGCACAGAGCCCCCCGGGACCCCGGGCCGCCGCCGCTGCGGAGCGAGGGGTGAGGATCCCCAGGAACGGTCCCGCGGCCGGGCCCAGGGTTAGGATTAAAATACGTTCTTAGAGATTTTTCTAAATTGTTAGGCTTACCCCCTTTTTTTTTTTTATTTTTTTCTTTTTTATTTAACCTACTTTTGATTAAGAATTATAACCGGCTAAAAGCAGGCAGAAATCCCGCTCCTTCCCGGTGGGTCCCGGGGAAAACCCGTGACACGTTTTTGGAGCGTGTGTCCGGCGGGCACAGACCGCATCGCACCGCACGCACCGCTTCCGTGGGGCTCGACACGGGACACGGGACAGGAACTGGGATTTGGGAACTGGGATTTGGGAACTGGGATTTGCCGTTTGGGAGGAGACCGGAGCGGTGCCGCGCACTCCCCTGTCCCAGGGCGGTACCGGGCCCGCTCCGCGCTCCCCCCGAGCCCCGCACACCGACCCACCGCCACAGCCATCGGTTATTTCCCCGGTGTTTTCCGCCCCGGCGGTGTCCGGCCGCATCCCGCAGCGGCGCGTTCCCGGCCCCGCACCAGCCCGTGTGCGATTATAACCGGCTAAAAGCAGGCAGAAATCCCGCTCCTTCCCGGTGGGTCCCGGGGAAAACCCGTGACACGTTTTTGGAGCGTGTGTCCGGCGGGCACAGACCGCATCGCACCGCACGCACCGCTTCCGTGGGGCTCGACACGGGACACGGGACAGGAACTGGGATTTGGGAACTGGGATTTGGGAACTGGGATTTGCCGTTTGGGAGGAGACCGGAGCGGTGCCGCGCACTCCCCTGTCCCAGGGCGGTACCGGGCCCGCTCCGCGCTCCCCCCGAGCCCCGCACACCGACCCACCGCCACAGCCATCGGTTATTTCCCCGGTGTTTTCCGCCCCGGCGGTTCCCGGCCGCGTCCCGCAGCGGTGCGTTCCCGGCCCCGCACCAGCCCGTGTGCGGAGCGAGCGGGGACCCGCAGCCGGGCCGGGCCCGTCCTCCCTCCCGCTGCCTCAGGGACAGCAAAGGGGGCAGCGCTGCCTCCCCGAAACCACCCGCAGCGGGAAATGACACCTCTCACCGGTTACCGACCCCGCTGAGCTGCCCAGCCCCTGCCCTCCAGCCGGCTGGGGCTCCCTCGGGTCTCTGTCCTGACCCAGAGGAGCCCCGCACCCCACAGCAGAAGAAAATTACTTTTCTTGCATATGCCAAGCATTTCTCCAGAAGTTTACCTAGCTATAACATCTGGGTTTGTTGCTTGGGGTTATTTTTTAACACATTTTATCAATAGGAGTTCTTTAATGGCCAAAAATTCCTACTACAGCATTTACACACCTGCTTTAACAATTGTAAGGGAGCAGGCTTTTACGTCAATTACTCCCTTAAGTGCAAGTGCCTTGTACTCTGCATAAACACCCAAACCATGGTCTGGCTGAAGAATGAGATGAGAAATATCAGAAGCTGTTGCATTCCAGCCACAGACAGTATGTAGTACCTCACCCCCTTGGTTTTATGCCAGAATGCCACTAAGTAAAAGGATCCCCAGCTGGGCTGACGTTATTACTTATGTTTTATTTTATTACTGAAGGAGTTAACGGAAGGGTTAACTACTGTGTGAGCAGCTGACAATCTGACTCTTACGCCAGCCCAGCCAAAGGGAGGTTTATTGACCCACTCACAACCTCTGCCCCGTGGGTACAGCGCGGAGGGGCCGCAGCAGAGCCCGGCGCTGGCTCCCCAGCAGCAAACGCCGCATCAGGGGCCTCCAGGCTGCGAAAACAAACCCCCTCACCCATGGGGAGACCTGGTCTCAAGCACTTCTCGTCTTGCGGAGGAAGTTGCAAAGTTTTTTAAACCTGATGTACGGAAAAAAAAGGTATTTTGTGATTTGTCAACAGGAAAATCAACACTTAGGTGTTAGCCAAAATTAACTCAGTAGTGACGGAATTCATCTCGCTCCCCCAGACTTCTTGTAAAACTCTGGGAAACTGAATTTCACCTGCAGAATGAAGGAGCCGAGCAGCTGGAGAACTCCAGCCAAAAGTACCTGCTACTGGGCTCTGGGGAGTGTCACAAACACAAGGCCACAAGCATTGGGAAGTTACTCAAAAGAATTTACTCCAAGTAGAAAAGCATGGATTTACATTTTTATGACAAAGATCAATTTATACACTTCAAATACGTAAGAAAAAACAGTTTACAAAAAGGGGAGACATTTCACACTTCCAGAGTATGTGGATGTTCTCATCAGTTTCCATCTGTGTCTCTTAGAACGTGTCAGGGGAAAGAAACGTAACGTGCTACAACCTCCCACCAACCCGTTCCCAACCCTGAACAGCACCAACATGGAACCCCTCCTCCTTGGCCAACAATTCATGGACCTGCCACAAGCAACACTGCTCCGAACTGCACTGCACATCCCACACACACACACCTGGCTGAGGAACGGGGGGACAGAGCACAGGTAAAGAAATGCTTTCTCTGCTTATCCAGCCTGTAACAAAGCATGGATCTCTCTGTGAGCTGGACCCAGGCCACACGAGCTGATACAGCCTGCTCTCTGCTCCTCAGGAGACACCAACAAGGTGAGGGGTCCCCAAGAAGGCCCCCTGTACAACCTGACCTGCGGCACCGCGATGGGGAAAGGCAGGGCTCAGAACCCCCCCTCTAGGGATGTCACCCCATAAACCTACACCGGCAGCTGGGGAGGCTGTGGTGGGGCAGAACGGCAGCCCCACAGCACGATCCAGACTATGTGGCTGACGAGGCTGGATCTGCTTGAGATCAACCAGTAAAAATCCAATGGTAAAGGACAAGTAAGGCATTCAAGGTATGACCTGCATAAAAATGGGTCAGCCTCAGAGTGGATATGACACGGGTTTATAAATGCAAAGCTGAGAGGCAGAAAAAACCCCAAGTGTTTACACATGTCATCTTTCCATCAACATCACGCTTTGGGTCAGGTTCTCAGGAGGTGGTGGTGGAAACCCCTTGCAGACAGGAATGGCCCCACGCCTTGTGATTCACAGCAAATCTGGGCTAAGTGTGAGAGAGCGAAACTCTGTCAAACACAAATTATTTGAGCAAAACAGGTGTTGGTCTGCTGCTTATAATCACTGGAGTCTGGATTCAATTAATCCTCAGTGCAATTTACATTCTAATACAAGGAAAGTGGATCTGTCCACGCATTCTCCAAAGAGATGACCTGCTCTGTGTCCCTCTGCAGAGTTCAGAGACAGCTGAAATAAAACTCTGAGCTTCTCCCACACGAAGCCTCTGCAGTCCTCCATTTGCAATGTGCGAATGAAGAGCAGAACTGGACCATCAGGAATTCCCCTCGTGTGCTCCTACGTGCTGGTTAGTCGTTTGGATCGGACTTACCATCACAGCAAGGCTCCCACAATTTAACTGAGTTTACGTTCCAGAACTTAAAACGCAGACAGTAGTTCTTGGCACGTTTTGTGGTGACTGTCCCTGCTTAAACTCAGTGGTTTGCTATTTAAATAGCGCCTGGAGTGAATAATGATGTTATTCCAGAATTCCATTCAACATTTCACTTTTCTCCAGAGAAAGCCGATGAAGATCCTTCTTAATATCAGGATGATCTTCCAGGTCTTCATATAATGATCGAACAATGTCCAGTTTCCTGTAGTCCACTGGTTTGACCAGACTGCGAACAACCTGGAGACACCTCTCCTTCAGGGTGAACACTGTGGATGAAAACACACACACGACCTCATCACAAGGGCTCTGCAGCGCAGGCAGCACTTCCCCAGGTGTGTGAATATAGAACAGAGCATGCAGCAGCGCTATTCACAACACCCCAGACTCACTAGAAAGAGGAAACCAACCTGTTTCCTGTTGTGAGGTGCCCTATGAAACCCTTGAGACATCTGCAAATGAGAGGTGTGTCAACAGCTCTGATCAATACGGTGCAATGACACAGCTGTATTTACAAACCCTCATGATCTCTTCCTATTTTTAAGGCAGGGTTTAATGTTCAAATACTTGGCATCTCACTAGGCCCTTAGGCTGAAGTCCAGAGAGATCCAGCACAAAGCCCATCAGATCCCACGACCAGCACAGTCCTGTTTACCTGGCAACGTGATGTCCGCCTTATTCACGTTGGGAGCCGCTACGAACAGCTCCTGCTGGTTGACGAGGAGACCATCGTTTGTCCCTGCGTCCCGGAAGAGCCAGAGGTGGCCTGGAGAACAAGAAGGTGGAAAAGCTGGCGTTTATTTCATTTTAACAAGCAGTTTTTGAGAGGCTGCCCTCAGCAACCACAGAATCACAGAATCTTCATGGTTCGAAGGGACCTTTGAGATCATCGAGTCCAACCACACAAAAAAAAACAGAACAGAAAAACACTAAACCCACAAACAGACACAACTCAGCAATCTCGGGCACTAGAGCATGCCCTGAAGAGCCATGGCTACACGTTTCTTAAATACCTCCAGGGATGGTGACTCCACTCACTGTCCTGCTCCTGCTGGCCACGCTGGTCCTGATACAGGCCAGGATACCATTGGCCTTCTTGGCCACCTGGGCACACTGCTGGCTCTCCAGCCACTCTTCCCTGAGCCTGTAGCGTTGCCCGGGGTTGTTGTGACTGAAATGCAGGACCCGGCACTTGGCCTTATTAAACCTCATCCCATTGGCCTTGGCCCATTGATCCAGTCTGTCCAGATCCCTCTGTAGAGCCTTCCGACCCTCAGGCAGATCAACACTCCCACCTAGTTTGGTGTCATCTGTGAACTTACTGAGGAACTCTTCCCTGAGCCTGTAGCGCTGCCTGGGGTTGTTGTGACCCAAGTGCAGGACCCGGCACTTGGCCTTGTGGAACCTCATCCCATTGACATCAGCCTATCGATCCAGCCTGTCCAGATTCCCCTGTAGAGCCTTCCTACCCTCAGAGGTGATTTAGCGCGGCTTTAATTGCTTTAATTGTAATCGTAAAAACGAAAGGGTAACCTTTAAGGAAAGCGGCGTTAAATGGCGCAGCTGGGAGCACAGAGCAGAGGTATGCATGTATATATTTTTACATATATATCTCATGGTACCTTTTCAGGCCAAAAAGGGGTGACTGGCATTTTACTGATCTTTAGCTCAAAAAAAAAAAAAATAAAAAAAAAATAAAACCACCTCGAAATGCATGCTGTGAGGTATTAAAATGTGATGGTGCTTAGCTTTCATAGAATTGCCTGGGTTGGAAGGGACCTTTAAGATCGTTGAGTCCAACCGTTGGCCCAACTCTGACAAACCCGTGTCCCTCAGCACCAAAGCCACCCCTGACCCGTGTCCCTTAGCACCACGACCACCCCTGACCCATGTCCCTCAGCACCACCTCTCCCTGTTTACAGGCCACCACCCTCGCTCTGGTCTCCTGGGTGACCACGGGAGGGATGTCCCCGAGGAGGGGGCATGTCCCCGAGGAGGGGGACGGACAAGAAGCCCGCCCGGCCATGAGGTACCGGGGAGCGCGGCCTACCTCAGCCCGGCCCCAGGCCCTTACCCACCCCGGTAGCTGTGCATGATCCGCCCGGTGCAGGGCCGCAGCACGGGGTAATAGCGCGGCCTGCCTTCGAAATCCACCCAGATGGGGAGGACGAAGCGGGGGCTGCGGTTGTTGAAGACGACCTCGGAGAGTTCGCGGCTGTTGACGGACCGAAGGACCGGAGGCTCCGGCGGCGACATCTCGCTCCCCGCCGCGGCGTCGCGGTGACGCATGTATATATTTTTACATATATATCTCATGGTACCTTTTCAGGCCAAAAAGGGGTGACTGGCATTTTACTGATCTTTAGCTCAAAAAAAAAAAAAATAAAAAAAAAATAAAACCACCTCGAAATGCATGCTGTGAGGTATTAAAATGTGATGGTGCTTAGCTTTCATAGAATTGCCTGGGTTGGAAGGGACCTTTAAGATCGTTGAGTCCAACCGTTGGCCCAACTCTGACAAACCCGTGTCCCTCAGCACCAAAGCCACCCCTGACCCGTGTCCCTTAGCACCACGACCACCCCTGACCCATGTCCCTCAGCACCACGTCTGCCTGTCTGTTAAGTACCTCCAGGGATGATAATTCCACCACTGCCCTGGGCAGCCTGTTCTGATGACTGACAACCCTTTAGGTGAAGAATTTTTTTCCTAATACCCACCCTAAACCTCCTCTGGCGCAACTTGAGGCCGTTTCCTCTTGTGCTATTGCTTGTTACTTTAAAAAAAAAAACCAAACAAAACCCAACAGTAACAAACAGAGGCATTAATCCATTTTAAGACTAAAACATCCAGATTAAGTTGTACAGTTCACTAGAGCAGGAAAAAGGGAAAATTTGTGGTGACTGTGTCTGACAAGGTTCCTCCTGTCCTTGAAAGTTCTGTTACCAGGGGGGAAATGTCACTAGGAAGTTACACAAGGCTGTCGCATCCTCAGACTCCAAAGACACGAGGAAATGACTCTGAATACCAGAATTATTTTCTCTAAACCCAGGAACTCCTCACTCTGTACCCATCTTTCTTCATCTTCAGAATATAATTTTGCAAACCCAAAGCTTTTCTTGGAAAGACCTATTATGTCAAAAATTCCATCCAAAAAAAGTTTGTTAGGGCCAAGGCAAAAGACACGTAAATCACATTCAAACCTTTATGCCCTAAAGTAGAGTTTTAGGCTCTTATTTATAAATGAAAGTATGAAGGAGATGTGTAACTTTAGGCATTGTGTGCAAGACTTTCAGATATTCCCAAATAGCTTCTGTGCATGGATTCTTTTCATGTTCAAGTGTCAGCTTTTATGGCAGCTTTCAGCAATGAGTGCCTAGAAGTAGGCTCCTCAGAAACTCCCAACTCTCAGAAGCACCGAGGGGGCAGCAGCACTCCGTGGTGATAAAGGGAAGTGCAAATCTACATCAGTTCTGAAACTCAAACTGTGTCTATTAGAAACAACATACGAGAATAGGAACCAAATTTGGCTCCTTTAGCATCTCTGCCTTTGACCATAACAGAAAAATTTTTAAAGAAATAGTACTTGCAACTCTAAACATCAATGGTTATCTACTCTTCCAGAGTGAGGCTATCAGAACCCAGGAAAAAGTATTTGTAAAAAAAAGGGGTAATTCCTTTGTTTTAACAGTGTTAGAGCATTTAGAGAGCTGCCTTGTGCAACAGTGGTGTGCACCACCCCAACACCCTCACAGAAACCAGGCAGTGCAGGAAAGAGTTAAACGGAGGCTGCTGGCACCAATTCATCCAGAAAGACAATGGTGCAGTAAATAAAGGGCTGCATTATCCTTTACTGGACATGGACCAGAAAAATAATACAATTAAGAATGATCTCATATGCAAAACTTCTAAAACTTTAATACCTGTTAATTCACCTCTAGACACTTACACATACTCAGCATGAATACACTTTAATGAAAATAGCAAACTGGTAACTAGTGTTTTCAGCTTTTGATGAGCAAAGAGTAAGAGGTTTGAGAAATCACAGTACACTTACAGAAGAAAAAAATATTTGCAACTTCAAGTTATTCAACAGGTAATATATTTTTGTAAATATTGTCGCAGAACTACAGCAGTTAAATCACCTAATAAATTTAAATGTATTGCCACCTTGATGTGTCTACAGTAGACACTGAAAATGCAAACTTTTTAATGTAATTGCTAAAAGTATCTCTGTTCTCCAGTAGTTACTACAGACAGTTTGATAAGGCTGTGTGTGCTACCCTCCTCACCCACAGCAGTGGTACATTAAAACATGGATTAGACATTTACTAATAGCACTAATTTGAGGTAACAGGTAAGAGAAACAGTAGCATCAGCATACTGTTTACTAATTGGCATTAGCTTATTAGACCATACAAAGCACATACTGGTTTATCATCTTTGTTTACATTTGGGTATTGGGATAAATTAGAAAACTTCAATTTGGAAAAATCCTACGTTAAAGAGAGACTACCTCTAAACCCTCCAAGATGACAGTCTCGCTAGTCCT
This sequence comes from Calidris pugnax, assembly GCF_001431845.1. Lineage (NCBI taxonomy): Eukaryota > Metazoa > Chordata > Aves > Charadriiformes > Scolopacidae > Calidris > Calidris pugnax. The sequence goes on from NW_015090880.1 coordinate 569,672, forward strand.
GGCAGTCATCATACGTGACTGATTCTGCAGTTTGGGGAATAAAGTCACTGTTACCTCCAAAGCTGCCTCAACATGTTTTCTACTACAAGCAGAGGAAATAAAAATTTAACTGGAAACTACACTGGATGTGGTAGAGAAGACTCAGGCGAAGGAAAGCATTACTATTTCCACTACTGAATTTCAGTTTGGGTGGCAGGGTTCCTCCCTGGTGATTTAAGGTGATAAGAGGTGATTTAAATAACAAGGTTTCAGAACACATAGTACAACTGGTAGTTCTCGAGTTGATCCCTGGCTTAATATTCCTTACACAATTTCTACAGAGGTTGGTTATTTGTTTCTTAGGAATTGACAGGCCTACATTCTCAGATGTCTGCTTTACCAGACTGCCACTCAACAAACTCTGGAGATGCCCCTTTCCCTTCCTGCAGGCAGGTCACCAGAACGATCTTTTCTCTTCTGCTCTTTCCCAGGTGCGTTTCAGAAGATACACCGCAGCGTGAAGCCCGCCCACGTTCACCCACACGGTCTGGCCTCTGCGCCAGATGTGTCCCATTCGTGACAAGGCCTGCAATCCAAAAGAACAGCCAAAGATTGGTGGGGCTTCAAGGTAAGACCATAAGGGGAAAATTTGCTTTAGAAATTATTTATTATTCTAAATCACATCTGATGGCGACATCAAATGACTCTTCTGGTCCAAAACTGTACTTAAATGCTACTAATTATTGCTGTAAAAATAGATGAATTTCTGTAACAAAGTCAGCTTACTATTTTTTTCTCAATATATTTTCATGTGCAAATACATTCAATTTTGTGTCACAGAACATACCTTGGCAAAGCATTTCTTGTCCTGTGTCAGCAGCACAGCCCTGCCTGTGCCCGGCGTGCAGATCCGGCCCATCTCCATGAGGCAGGCTGGGTACAGATCCCAGTTCTTCTTCTTTGACCCTATCCTGCAAAAGAAATTAAGATCCCTTTTGTGATCACTGAGAAATACTGAAGTACGGTTGGTGTTTCAGATGTGGATTAGCTCGTTCAGGACCACATTTACTACTAATCTCAAGACGGATTTTTACTACAGAGTACATCAATACTTCTTCATTAGGCGCAGTTAACGCCAGCACTGGGCAGGCCAGCACACGTAGTGCCAGTGAAGGGCAATGAGGTCACCAGAGAGAGCTCACCTCTTCCCAAACGGCATGTCCGACACGATAATATCCACAGATCCCGTCCGCAAAGGGAGGTTGCAGATATCCCACTGGATGATGTCTAAGGGAATGCCCAGGGAAGTGCTGCTGCAAGGGCAAAGACGTTTATCTCAGACATGGTTTGCTGAGAAGTATTTTTAAATTGAGGTGTTCTATAATGTTAGCAAAAGAATAAATAGGAAAACATGAAAAAGTCAGTCAAACGCAACAATGCAAAACGGATTTCTTTATGTACAATACTACAGGAAACAAAAATCACTGATACTCCTGCGACTCTTCTCACCTTTCCTTATTCTCATTTTTCTTTAGTAGAGAACAGATGTTGTTTGCTGCTCTCTTTACAGCTTGTGGGTTGTTATCACCAGCAATATGGTAGCAGCTTGGCCATTCCGTAGCTCCCTAGGGGAAAATATTGATAAGCAACATCAGCATCAACACTGCTTAATTAAAAAAAAAAACAAATATCAAAGCAAACAAGCTTGTTTGTTACTCAAACGTGACAGAATAGAAAGCAGCTGGAAGTGGACATCAATGATTCTAAACTTCTGCAACAGATGCATGTTATAGCTATGATGCATCTGAAAAGCTCAAAATACTATTGGATTTAGCTTCCTTCTGCTACAGCTTTGGGAAGGAAAATGAAGTCACTTACAAAAACTGTATTTCTATCTGTTTAAGAGCTGGTGAGATACTTTTGGAGTTGGCTATTCAGTTATTGCCAAGAAAATATACGTATTATTCAGTTGCAGATTCTGTCAAATTTATTAAGTTAAAAAATAAAGGAAGAGTCACCTCTATTGGTATTGCACCTGTGCCACACATGGGATCAACTATGATATCCGTTGGCTGTGGATCACAGAGTCTGCGCAACAGGGAAAAAAAAGATACAGTGAGAAAAGTCTTAAAAACTTGAACTTCTGAAAGGAAGGAAAACCAAACTATTTTAACCACTCTGATTCTACCCTTCTTACAAAAAAAAAACCTATGTGATTATTTTCTCCATTCATTATTTAGCATTTTAGAAGCACCAATGCAGTGAAATACTGTCAAGAATGTGATACAGCATTTTGAAAACTGGCTAATGGATCACAGCAGATGTTTACTTTACTAAGCAGGAAAACATCCACTGTTAACTACAAAGCACACTGCTCCAGCAACTGTGTGTTGTTTTTTCCCTCTTTTGTTTTTTTAAGAATTGACAGAAATGGCTTTTGAGGAAGCAGTGGGGGGATAAAGGAACTAATTTCTGCAACAAAATGCCTTATTAACTGAGAATAATAGATACTATGGAATTGCACTGACCTAAGCATGCCGTAAGCAAGAGTTGAACGAAGAGTTGTGGGTCCAAAATGAGTGATGTTTCTTCTGTGGAGGCTCTCTTCAGTTAATGCAATGCCCACAACTACTTCATTATTGTGAATATTCAGAAGAACCTAAAGAAAAAATTTCAACTAAAATTCAGGGGTAACGGAAGTTTTCCATAGCACACCTGCTAAATATGTAGGAGAATCTTAGATGGCAATTTAAAAAACAGAAAATGAGTATAAAAGAGCATTCTTGGAAGAGAAGCAATTCACCATTTTCATGGCAACAACAGATAAAATTCAGGAGAGCATTCACACGTTTTCTCATTCACACAGAATCTTTTACACAAGGCTTCAAGAAGTGCTATAACCATTACACTGACTTTTTAAAAGTTTTGTTTGGTAAGTATGGGGGGAGCAGGGTTAAGCCCTGTGAGTCCCAGCAAAGCAGCAATAAAAATCCTATTCCTCTCCCCTCCACCATATAAATTTGAAAAGCAGAGATACTGTTGTAGGACAGTGGGCCAGCCCTGAATAGAGAGAGTTGCAAGAAAAAGTTGGGGTTTGTGCCCCTCAGAAGGGGTGGTCCTGCCCCTGGGATGGAGCATGACTGCTGGGTGTCCTTTGGGATCTCCCTGCCCCTGGGACAAGAAACAAACACTGGACAGTGAGCGTTAACCCTTTGTCTCCCTCAAGCACAAAACTACAGCTTCCAGATAGAATATCTTCTGTTAACTCACACTCATATAAAGCACTGTATGAAGCAAAGACTTGATGAGGCTAAAAGCAGAGCAGAAGGCACCCAAACAAGACCAAAGGCTGCGGGAGGAGGTGACACTTGGTACTGGAGCTTTTGCTCTTGCTGAGGGAGAGGGGAAAGCTTTTGAACACCAGCTCAGCTGTACTGGTGTGGTGATGTTAACTGGTCAACCTGAGGAGAAGACAACAGTGTTTGCAGAGCAAAAGAGGGACGTGAGGAAGAGGAGAGGCGCCCATTCTGGGCCACAAAAGACATTGTTGTTGTGGGCAGCCAAAGGACTAACAAGGGGTGGGGGATGAGGGTGCACATAATGTGCCAGGGAAACAAATGCTTGTGAGGAGGCTGTGATTTCTTTTAGTTCCAGTCATCTTTTGAAGGCAGTTCGGAGACCCCTAAGCACCAGAATTAAGCATGAAGAATTTTTACAACAGAAACGTAGGCATTTCCAACACTATACCTCGACATCAAAGTTGGTCATGTCAGCTTTCCACTGGAAGTGCTCCTGCACGGCTCCGCCAAAGTCCCTCGCGGCCTCGTTCGAGGTGAAGCTGTGCTTGTCCCCTGCTCTGTTGCAGGTGACGCGGAACTTCAGCACCTTCGCGTCTCCTCCTCCCGCTGTACCCTCACCAGCCTTGCTCTCGCTCCCAGAGCCCGCCTGCAATTCCTCTTTGGCGTGTGATTGTTCATTATCCTCCTCCTCCTCCTCCCCGTCCCGGGATGCCACCCCTTGGGGCTCCTCTGTGTCCTGGCCACCAGCAGGTTCCACCCCCGCAGCGTTTTGGGCACAGTCCTCCTGTTTGCTGGCCTCTTGTTGGTCTGTCCCTTCCTCCTCTCCGTCGGCGTTCAGCTTCTCTCTGCTTGCTGTACTCTGCAGATTGTGTTTTTTGCGCTTTGTCTTTTTCTTTTTTAAGCTGTTGTTCAGCTCCCAAACTTTCATCGGATCGGTCCAAGGCAGTTTTTTAACCAAATCTTCCAAATCCTTCAGAGCATCTTCCTTTAAAAGACAAAAAAGTTGTTCTTTGAAGTCATTCCCTCCCTTTAAAAACTATCCCTTTTTAATCTCTCGAATTAGCTTCCCAAACGTGTAACCCATCACACAGTTGCGCAAAGCTCATGGCTCTTTGTGCGATTTTTGCCATAACTGAGCTGAATTGCACTTCAAGTCACTGGACTCTTAGTATTTCATCATTTTTCTTATCAAATAAACAGCTAAACTAAGCGACTGAAGTGACACTTTACTGTCCTGTGTCTGAGTGTGACCTACAAGCACAGAGTGGGCTCCCATCCCAGATTATTTGATTGAAGAAGTGACGTCAGAGAGCACGACTGCACTTGTTTGACACGGCAGCAGCGGGGGACGGGCATCGTATCACATACAATTAAAAGAAGACTTGTTTGTGGAACAGAACACCTGCTGAAACTGGCCTTTAATTAAAACACACCCCAAACCCCAGAACTGGCAGTTAAAGGAGCAGTAGCTCACCTTGTTCTCTTTGAACGGGTAATCCTTAAACTCCTGAACAACGACGAACAAATTATCCACGGACCTCAGGCGATGGACCTAGAAGAAACGCGAGACCAGGGTGGCACGTCACCGGCCCTGCGTGCCCAGGGGACCGCGCTCATTGTCACCAGGGCGGTGTCACGGCGAGCTAACCCACCGCCCCGCCACCGGCCCCGTTCGCACGGGGGTTACCGTTACCGTTCCCGCGCACGGGCCGCAGGCAGAGCTCCTGCCGCCGGCTGCACCGCTCGCTCTCCGGCCTCACCCACCCCGGACACCGCTCCCGGCGCACAGACGGACGGAGCGGCTTTTCCGTACCGAGCGCCGTTAAACCGAGAGCGGGCCGGGATGCCGCCTGCCGCACTCCCCGCAGCCACGGCTGCCAGGCCGCCCGCCGGCGGAGCGGAGCGGGGACCGGCTCGGGGGACCGGGGAGCGGAGCGGACCTGCGGCAGGCTTTGTGCTGGGACTTCAAAGTAGATCTTCCCCCGGTCCTTGCTGATCCGGGAGGCCGAGCCCAGCTTCTCCTGCACCTCCTCGGCCGCCGTCTGCTCGAACCCGGTGGGCACGGTAGCGCCGATAACGGCGCTGAGCTCCGCGCCCTCCTCGGCCGGGGCCGGGGCCTGCCCCACCTCTGTGCCCGCCTCCGCCATGCCCCACCGCCGGGACGGGCCGAGCCAGGACGGGCCGTACAGCGCCGGGACCTCCCGCCGCCCGACCGGCACCACGCGCCGCCGCCGCCCGCCCCTTCCGCTTCCGGCCGGCCCCCGCGTCTGCGCACTGTTGGCAGCGCCCCCTACTGTCCGGCCGCGGGATGCCCCTGCTCGCTACGGGCGGCAGGCGGCGCCCGGCCCCGAGCGGGGAGGGGCGGTTAGGCCCGGCTCCGGGCACGGGGGAGGATACCCCGGCCCCGGGCGGGGAGAGGAGGGGGCGAGGCCCGGCCCGGGGCGGTGAAGGGGCGGTTAGGCCCGGCCCGGCCGCGTGTTCCTGCCCAGGCTGGTTGTTGCAGCGGGTGCGGGCGGTCCCCGCCGCCCGGGAGACAGCCGTTGCCGGCGGGAGAGCGGGGGTGTGCCTCACGCCCGGCTGCGAGGGGCGGCAGAGGCAGCGCTCGGCCCCGCCGGACGGTACAAAGGCAGCGGTAACCAGAATCCCCCGGGAGGCCCCGGGCCCGTGCCTGCTCCCCCTGTGTAACACCGACCCGTTGTTTTCCTTGAGGAGCGTGAACCCAACGGGGCCCGTGGGCCTCGGGGGAGCCGCAGGGGACCGGTCCCGGTGTGCGCGGGTGCCCAGGGCCCCCCTGTCTCCCCCCGAGCCCCTGGGGTGCCGGTGCAGTGCTCGGCGGGGAGCGGTTCTCTTCCTCCGCAGGGTTTTTGGCTGAGCACCGACACCGCAGTGAGCCGCGACTGCCGCGGGCGCGCATTTGCCTTTGGGTGGCAAACCACGGGTGGCCATTTCCTACTTTATTCCTTGTTATAAAAAGTACCGAATTTCCTTGATCTTCTGGCTATTGTCTTTGGCACGTTTCCAGCGCTAGAATTTATTTTTAAATAAACCACGAGCTGCTAAATGTTTTTTCAGGAGACACAGAAAGAAAGACAGGCCACCCTAAATATCTTCCATGACCGTGACTGCATCAGTATGACAGAGTGTGAGCTGCATGAAGCCGCAGAGGCATTCTTTTCCCTCCTCCTCTCTTCTTCAAATCCCTTAGTCTTTACCTTTTCCCAGCATTGGGTTTATAAATGTAAACACAACTTGTCCCTGCAGCTTGTTCTTCCGCACTTGCAGTGTATACTGGCAAGAGCCCTGTTTGTTGTCGTTTTCCTAGGTAAGTTCTGATTCCGCTGTGACATTTTAATAACGAGCAGGATGCCTGAAGCACTGCTCTTGCCATTAAGCCTTCTGAAGCATTGCTTTGGTTTCGGATGTGTGTGAGAGTGTGCCTCAGAGAGGGAAGGTGTGGGTTTTATTCCATCAGTTTATTTTTAACTTGTGATTTAAGTCTGAAAATATAGAATTAAAACCATGGAATTTGGGTCAAACATACTGGAGAAAGTTTCTGTGAAATGGATTCTTTGATGAGAACTTAAAAATAAGCTAAAGCAGAGAGAAACACTTGGGCACATTTACATCTTCTTCTAAGCCATAGATGGCACCCTGCAAGATCTTTTCGGTGCGGTGACAGTGCCACGACACGGGGTGTGACGATGGCTGCACAAACTGTATATCCCCACGCGCTCCGTCCCTGGCGACTGCTGAAGTGGCCTGTGACACTATACCTTTACTGCAGCCTTTTGTAAGTTGTAGCTGATGTTCATGTGGTTTGCTGGCATGCAGAACACCGAGCACCCTGCTCACAGGCTCTGTGCCTGAGCCACTGGGATTCCAGTGGGATAACGAGCTCGGCTTGCTGAGCTGCTTTAAATAGCAGAATTTTCAGCATATTTCGGTGAAGGTGTTTGCCAGGCACTTAAATTAATTCCATACGTCTGGCCTATCAGCAGCAGCTCTGACCTTTCCCAGCTGGTCTCAGATGGAAGGTGAGAGCCGGTAATCGTCCCGCTATGCCTCAGCTCTTGAAAGCTGTCCAGGCACCACTGGCAGAATTATTTCCTGCCTGCAGCCGGGTCCTACAGTAGCTGAAGACATTTGTGTGTCTAATACCCGTGCGACACTGTTCCTTAGAATAATACCACACTTCTCTTGCAGCTTTCCTCCTCACGTCCTCCTGACATGCCCTGTAAACGTAGAGGTGAAGTATCTTTCAGTTTAAATAGGTGGAGATGGCACCTTTATGAATGACAGAAGCAACACCATTTAGACCAGCACCATGTGGCACAGTGTGTGACAGTGGGTGTGAGGAGAAATTTTCCCCTAAGGATTGGGGACAAACTCTCCTGTGTGGGAGGCACTCTGGCAGTGGGACACATGGAACTGCGCTAACAGCTTTATTAAGATTTATCTTGAGGAGCGTCCCGTGAGGTGAATTAGAGGATTGTCTTCCCACGTGAACTGGAAGGTGCATACTCACCTGGCTGAGTCCCCTCGGCTCCTCTAAGGCTCCTTAAATGAAGACCCTGCTGGTGGAGCCCCATCTAGCAAGAAACTTAATGCGCTCATAGAGCTTTACACGGTTTCATGAAAGCAGTGAAAGGCGTTCAAACATCTTGCTTATCTTGGGCCAGAGTAACTGAAATTAATTTCTTGGATTGTTTTAATTAATTTGGTGGGGCATAAACAAATTTAGAGATGGCATTGAATTCCCAATAATGAAGCGCAAAGTTATGTCTGGACCTGCCCTGCCTGGAGAAACTGCTTATATTGAGCTGATTTCAGAGCTGCAGAATTAATGTGGTGGGAACCAGTACGGTGTGCCTTGCAGTAACAGGGATGTGTTGTATAAATCCCATCCAGCACTTGGGTTTGCAAGGGTTGAAGTTCTCTCAGCAAGGACATATGTTTTCTTCCAAATCAGCCCCTCCAGATGCAGCTGCAAAGCCTGTGCCTGCTAAAAGGGACCTGAGGAGGAGCCTGGTCTTCAAGAGGAGAAAACCACAAGTGGGTTTAGGAGCAGCCCAGGTTTTTAAGAAAGCATTAAGGAGTCTGGGCATCCTTAAATATTCAAGGCCATAATGGAAAAGGTGGAGGATAGGGACATCTAATATCCGTGATACATCATTGCAAGAGACCTGCATCAAAGAAAACCTTTAAAGTGAGACATCTGATCTTTTTCAGTGTCGGATTTTGCTTCACACCATCTCAACTTTTACTCTGGACTGAAAAACATCACGGTTAATCCAAATTAAACATCATGATTAATCCAAATCCTTGGCATCGGCCTTCCTAGCAGAGTGCCATGTGAGCTGCCAGATGTCACTCCAGATGTGTTGCTGGTTCAGCCAAGTGAAAGCCTGTCTACATTAATGACCTGCAGCCGGCACTTCTCTGATGCCTCTCTTCTGAAGATCTCCTGGGCTTTACATGGTAGCAGCAGCATGTGTTGGGTCCAGCAGAGCGATCTGGGTGTTGCTCAGTTTTCGTGGTCTCTGGGTTCACCCCATCGGGCTCTCGGACGCTTTGGGAAGGAGGAAGGGGTCAGGGTTCTCAGGGTCCTGCCTGCAGAGCGCCCACAGTACCTGCTGGAAACAACAGGCACCCTTGGTTCCAGACGTACCGCACCTGACTCCATTGGCAGAGATGTTATCTTGACTCATTTATTTGAGGTCGTTTGTGGAGACTTTATGGGTTGAACCTCAGGGCCAATGGAGCTGGTTCCCTGAAACATCCCTGAATGGAGTGATTCTTTGGCAGAAGGGCTGACGAGGAACCACAGTAACAGTGCTGATTAGAGAATGAGGAAGGAAAATACAAGCAGATCAGAAGTGCTGGCTGCAGGCGGGATCAGGCCTCTCCAAACAGTCAGCACTCTTGTCTTTCTGGGAATTACCAGATAACTGCAAATGACTTTTTTGTGTCCACAGAAGCAGCGTGCTGATCATGCTAGTCAGCACTGCTAGCCCCAGCACCACGCTGTTGCCTTTATCTGGTGGAAGCTGTGGAGATCTCACCTGGATTTGGTACAAGTCTCTTCTGCGTGGGCTTTTCCCTCCGACTCAGTGCTGCATGAGGCCTTTTTGTTTCTGGCAAGTCACAAATACATAATGTTTTCCAGCAGCCTCTCTGTCCCTGTACTAGCACGCCACTCTGCAGGACAGTGCAGGATTATCTCGTGGTTGTGGTGACAAAATATTGTCGATCCAAATTCATGAACAAAGAAAACACTGTTCCACACAATTTCTTGTGGATATGAAGAAAATCACAGATTTATGTAAGAATGACTGGCTCTCCTCATTCTGTTTATTTAGCCATAGCTTCTTTTAAAATACATATGAAAATAGTAGAGTGAATTAATTTCTGGGATAACCTCATTGGCTTCACTAGAACGTTTGAAGCTCATCTCAAGGTAATCCTGGATTCACCGCGGTAATCAAAATCAGAAGAAGCTCAATAAATAGTAGTCTTTTGCTCCATTTACACCTCTTCCTGCATTCAAACAGCATTCTCCCTCTATGAGCTGTCTCAGACCCCGTAGCAGAGCCCCTGCCAGCTCACAGTGAGTGAGACCTGACACGCTGCAGACCACCAGTGAAGCCCCACGTAGGAGTCTGCACATGGGCAGGAAATCACTGCGCTGCGTGCACGGCTGTTCAGGGAAGTGCCAGCACAATGAATATCCATAGAATGCTGAATGTTACTATAACTGGGTTCCCAAGGTATTCCAGCCTTGTGGAGATTTTTATAGACCATTGCTCCATTTGGCAGCTAGAGGGTAAATAGGAGGAGTGCTCGACGAGCTGCAGTCACAGGTAGCTGAAGCCTGAAGCCTTATTTGAGGATGGATGAGTAAGATCCTATTATTGTTACGTTTTCCTTTGACTTTGAATGAATATATATTTTAGAAAATTAAATTCTTTGAAAAGCGCATTCAGGAAAAGAGTTGCCTGTTATTTCAGCTCATCTGGATTGTATTTTTTGCTTCTGGCAAATGGATCAGGCTGGACATTTGTTCAGAGAACAGGGCAGTGGTAACTCCCAGCTCCAGCCACCTGGTCCCAGATTCTTGAGCAACTGTTTTCCTTCCCTGTGAATATCTGCAAGTCAGTTGTTGGGCACCTGAATCCAGTTGTCAGGTACTACCAGCAACTGGAGAGTCTTGCCTAATCTTGTAGGTACCTAAAGGTGATGGATACCTAAACTTCTGTCAGCAGACATGAATGTAACTGCTGAATTCCTGAAACAGTTCATCAGTTCGTGCCCAAGGCCTGGGAGGATTCCCAGACAAGACCTTCTCTTTCTCCAACTTGCTCATGGAAACTCATCCAGAGATATCAATCTCTTGCTTAAATGAAAGCATTATCTTCTCTCCACCCCAATCCTTCCCAAAAGAAAGATGTCAAGACCTTCTGTGGTTAGCTTTACGCTCTCTCTTGTCTTGGCAATCTTGTGGAGAGAGAGGTCCATCAAAGCTCCTCTTCTACATGACTTGGAGAAGTAGTCTTCTCTTGGGGACTGTCTCATGTGCTTCCCTATGACAAAGCTGACCTGGATTCCAGCTCTGGTCCAAAATGGTGGTGTCCAGCCCGTGGGGCGTGGGGAAAGCCATTTCTCTAGAGGAAGAGATAACCTGCCAGGGAATTTCAGGTGGAAACTCAGAAGTGTCTAACTGCTTTAGGGCTTGAACCGCACCTCCCTTCTGTTTTTCCTGCTGGCTAGCTTGGGTTTAGATGGCTCTCTGCAGCCCTTCTTTAGTATTTCACCAGTCCCTCCGCTGTGGCACCCCAAAGGAACCTGTCTGCATGCCCCTGCCTGAGCTGTGATCCTGCCGGCAGCAAAGCATCCCACACTTACACCGTAGCCTGCAATAAAGCAAGCTACTTAAAGCCCAAATTCCCGTGATTTCCACAGAGTGTTGAGCTCCAGTGTGACTGCATGCTGTAAAGGGAGTCTGCCTCTTATGCCATTTAGACATATTTGAAAATGTTATCCTCTCTGTCGCAGTGCTGCACCTTTACGGTGTCTCAAATAGTGCTCCTCTACCTCAGGAGTGATGAGGAATTCAGTGAGACCATGGGGCACGCACATGCTGTGGCAAATAAATAAATACCCAGTGAGAAAGAGAGCAAAAAGGTGGCACTCACCCAGCAAAAAGGTGCTGGGTGAGCTGTTCATCCACAGCTTCCCTAAGACTTGGCAATTACGCTAATGTAACAGCCATCAGATGATAATTGCTCCACTTATTCATCACTAAAGATGTGGTGATTAGCAGGTGAAGAGCCCACTGAGATGAATTCAGCTTTGACAGGAGGAAGGATACTTCCTGCTTCCCTTAGGGAAAATTGCACTGGCTGGTAATAGGACTGGATTTAATTGGATCAGGCTTGTTGTGTTGGGAATTAAGAGCAAAACAATACCAGTCAGGGAAGAAATTTCAGAAATGAAATGAGGCTTGATCAGCAGTTTCAAATGTAATTTTTTAGTAGATTTCTTTTCCTAAAAGCCAATGCCAAACATTGTGTTCTGCTTCCCAGCAGTTTCTCCTGTCTTCCTACTGCAGGCAGCCTCCATGCTCTCTCGCCAAAAACCTGTGCCCCGAGGAAGCATCTGAGCTGCTCTGGCTGTTGATTTAAGGGCTTGGTCCTCAACAAGCACAAGAATTTACAAGAACTTGGATAAGGTGAGTTTGATTTTCAGCGATTTTCGGTTTGATTTGTTTGATTTTACAAATCCGTCTCTGAGGACTTGTAACCATTGACCTCAGAGAGAGAATTTTCAGAATCGTAGAGTAGATCATCTGTGCCTTCAAATTTGTTCTCATGAAGCCATACGTGATGTCTCAAAGGGCTGTCTCCTGGCTTCAGAGGGTGCTTTTTAAAATATATATTTATGTTCTAACAGCTTGAAGCTATTAATTAGCTAGTTGTTTCAAAGCAACACCTACACTGGTCCATTGCTGACGTCAGAAGCTGGCACAGCTCCTCATCATGCTGCTCCACTGGGGCTCTCCCAGCTGGGCAGAAGGCTTTGACTCAGCCTGGGGCTGGAAGGACAGTTCAAGGCGTGGATGGAAGGGAATAGGTTCTTCCAGTTTGGACTCTAACAGAGTAGATCCCTTAGCTGTTTGTTGTTACTAGGATCCTTAGTGACACTGAAAATGAGAACTCTGTGGGATCTCTTAGGCAAAAATCAAGTGCCTTCACTACTGAGATGAGATGTTGATGTGTTTTACAACTGTGTGGGTCTGGCATACTATGTTAAAAACAAAGTAAAATTCTTTGGACTTCAGTTTTAAGGACGGAGCTGTTTTTGTGACTTCTGGTCAGGTCTGTTGGAATGAAGCTTTGCTCAGTAATTCCTGCATTCAGCCTGTATCTTCTGTTTGCCTATAGCTTAAATGACCTTTACATAAACCCATCAGCTGGTAAAGAATCATTTGTGTGCAAGTTAAACTGCTCCCATGATTAATTATTCTTGCTGCTTTTTTACAAGGACCCAGTATTTTATAGGTTGTTAAATACAGTGTGTGCCTGATGTTACTTTCCAGAGCTTTGGAGCAGAGTTCTTTCTTGTGTCTTCCTGGGGAGAGGCCAAGTTGTCTCCTTGAGGAGTGATTTTATATAAAAAGGAGAATGTTTGAGCCAGAAAAGCCACCCCCTGGATTAAGACTGCAGAATTCCTGATACTGGATCAGGTTACTGGCCCTGGTAAATCGGATCTTTTATACAGAGGAACATCTGATACAGCAGAATGTTTGTTCTTTTCCCCATATGAATATATCGCCAGGCCCTGACACGTGGCAGAACTGCTTTCTTCCAGCTTCTTCAGCTCATCAGATTACAAGTTTGAACCTGAGGTAAAACTCGATTATTGCTTCACATCCACAAACGTTTCTAGTACGACATTTCATACAACATATCAACGACGGGGCTGAGAAAAGGATCCTGGAGTTGTGCCTTTCCCAGTTTCCTTGCTTGAATCCCTTCAGATTGTCTCAGCTGTGTTCTTTCTGATGAATCTTAAGTTGCAGTCTGTTCATGAGGAGGATTTCATCAGTGGACAAGCCTCCCCACAAGGGATTTTGTCTGGTTTGATTTCTCTGGTAGTTCCGGTGCAGGTGGAGAGTCGTGGCAGCCTCCTGGAGGCGGTGCTCCTGGTGCTGATGCTCCCACCAGGGATGGCCAGGGCTGCAGATGAGTAGCTTCCTTAGGTGGGAACTGCTCACCTAGAAAGGAGACCTTGGGACTCGCAGAAGAGTTCACTCGGATACGGTGATGAAACACCTCTTGGTAAACGGCAGCAGGAAGGCTCCCTAAGAAGGCCTAGCACCATGATTTTCTGACCTTTGGATCAATTTTTGCTCTGATTGTTGCTTCTGGGGTATCCGGAGAGACTGTCTTAGGTTAGGGAATTAAATCCTCTTTTAAGCATCCTGTCACTTCTTCCCTCCCAGCACTTTAATCACTGGTAAGGCACATCTCTGGAGGACTTCCAGTGGTCACTCTGCCATGGTGTGCAGGCATTGCCAACTGCCTTTAGAAACACACTGCCTGAACAGCGCTAATCTATGTGCTGTATATCTATATATATCTATATATATCTATATTCTTCGTTGTTCTGATCCCCTCTGGGGTCATAGCAAACTTGCTGGGCACTTAGTTTTGTATTTAAATGTATGCATTGAGAAGTGGAAAAATGTTATGAGCAGTATAGAAAGTTTTCCAGTAAAAAAATGCCCCTGAGGGTGACAGGCTCTTTACTTCTGTAACCTCTTCAAGAAAGTACTGCTTTCAGGGGACTCTGGGTGACAGCTTTACCACTTCCTCTTCAAATGTCACTCTTGCTGAGTGCTTTTTGGTACTGGTTTTACTCCCTCCTCTGCGGTCCTTCACTGCTGCAGAGAAAGTTGCCGTGGATTTACTACAGAAGTGAGGGTTAAGTACTGGGATTTGCTCAGATAACCTTTTCACCCACAGGCATCTACTTCCTAACTGACAGTTTGAGTTTACTTTGAGATAACTTAGTGAAGAGAAGATTCTTACACACACATCAATGAAAAAGAAGACAAAGTAGTTTACAATTCAAAATTTTTCATGGGATTTTGACCTCAAATGGTGCTGGTAATGCTGAATGAAGCGTGGATAGATGGCCGGTGGTGTAAGCTGCAAAGCAGTCAGACAGGCCTAATGGGATCCAGTCCCTTGTGCTGTCCTGGTGGCCTGTGTGGGGCAGGGAAGAGGTTGCACAATTCAGGAGTTCTTGCTCTTCCAGTTGAGGATACAGCTTCATGGTCCCGAATCTGCTTTGACATCCAGAACACAGGGATTTGTCAAAGTGCCTGCTGAGCCTGCGTGAGCTTCCAAGGTCAGAAACCTGATAATCCCTAAACTTACTTGTAACAGCTCTGGAAACAAAACCACAATATGTTTTTAAGGTTTTTTGTCTTTGTACCTGGGCTCACTTTCCTTGGGGAAAAGAAAGGGGGAAGGAGTGGTGTACAAAAAGGTGTTTGTTTCTTGGGATAGGACACCCTGTGAGGGGATCTTTGAGCAAACATTCCTACACCGTCCTTCCAAAGCCAGGGCAGGTTTGTGCAACATTCAGCCTGTCCTGCCCTCACTGGACACCAGCTGTGATGGCTTCCCGGGATGCAATGATGCAGAATGGCAGTTCCTCTGCATAAATTACCATAAACCATACCCGGGCTCCGCTGTTGTCAGCAGAGGAGGTTATTGAATTACTGCAGTGGAGCTGCTGTGCCACTGCCAGCACTTGCCTGTATTTGTGAGATGTTTTCCATTAATGATAGAAGTTTGTCTCCTGAGTTTTTAATGGGAACAGCAAAGCACCATCAGGTGGCTACTAAGAGGAGCAGCTCCTGGTTTTGTTGGGTGGTCACATGCTTCCACCAGCAGTCAAAACCTCCCCATGCGACCAGCACAGCCGGCTGGGAAAAAAACAGTATTTGAGCCTGGTGTGTTCCTGTAGATGGGGAAATGCTGGCTGCAGCACTGTCCACAGCACTCAGCACTTATTGAACGCTCTGGGAATGTGCTGGTGCTTCCCTTAGGAGATGGTCGGAGTCTCCTGAGGGTTTATGCCCTGCTGGACCTGCAGCCAGGTCCTGGCCGTCTGCATGTGAGGGTGCTGGTGTGGAGGGGAAGCTGCTGGGGCTCAGAGCACGGCCACGGTGCCACGGTCAGAGATCCAGCCCCAAGGGCCGGGCTCGGTGGCTCAGCCCACGCACACCCTGGGTATTGGCAGCTTTCACATTTCTCTGAATGGACAGAGACATGGCCGGGGGAAGGGACTCTCAGCACACTGCCTCTGCTCCCACCAAAACATCATCTGGCCATTGCCGGCGAGCTGATGGAGCTGATGGAGCTGATGGAGCTGATGCTCGTTTCCATGTGTAGGAGTACGTGTGTGTAATAATGAGTTGCCTCCTGCTGAGGGGCCCGAGTCAGAAGGACTTTTCGGATCCTTCCAGTGGCTGGGGGTTTCTCATGTGTGTTTCAGCTTCAGTCAGTGTTCCAGGCCGAGCAGGCGGCCCTCACGTGGTGCTGATAACACAGCTCCATCAAGGAGACCACACACAAGAGAAGGGCTGCAGGAGGAGGCCATTACCACTGAGCAGTGGGTAATTTAAAGGCAGCAAATCTGCTTTCTCTCTGCTACTTTAAGAAAGTTGTTTAATTGAAAGGGAATCGTAATAAGGAGAATCTAAAATGGAGATCTGCTTGTCCCAGTTACCGCTGTTCGAGCCACAGCCTCTGTTTTAATGAATGCACTATCACAGGTTATGTGCATTTCTGAGGCTGAAATCCATTTAATTATTTTATGAAGTTTAAAGGCAAAATACTATCAGTTGGTCTCACCATAGCTGTAGTGGGAGGTGAGAGGAATAAATCCCATGGAAACTGTTTGGTTTGACTTTTACCCCCTGCCTCTTCTGCCCTCTAATAAAGCAATTCTGCTAAACTTAAACCTTTAGAGCTCCATCTTTCCTCCAGCGTTACTGCCAGCTCCTCTCTGCCTTTCGGCAGCTCAGTGAGGGTACGGCGTGCTACCTGTTTGAAGCTGTGGTTGTCCAGGCCAACAGTGGTGCTGTGCTGGGGGTCCTGCCTGATGCCCGGGGTCACCAAGGAGCCACGCAGCCCCCAAGGAGCCACACAGCCCCCAAGGAGCCACACAGCCCCCGAGGAGCTGCAGCTCTTGTGCCTGGCCATCCTGCTGTCCCCACTCCAGGAAAATGCTGGCCCTGAAGGTTCCTCTGAGTGATGAAGGATGGATCGACCTCTCCAAGGCCGTGCCCATGCAGCGAAGGCAGTGGGGCTGGGCTGCCGGGCTCTCCCAAGGGACACTGCTGTGTATTTGTAGAAGAGAAATTAACAGTTTTGGGAAAAAAACCCCACCCAAATGTTCCTGGGCATAATACAGGTCCCTGGACATAATAGCAAAGTTCTTCTCATTGATAGAAATGGTCTGTGTCGGTGGTGGGTTAGGTAATGCCAGTTAGGCGTATCTTTCCCCATCATGAGTGAAATAACCTTATTCAAGTGTAAAGCCAGCCTGGGTGATTTCTCCCCACTGAAACAGTCTGGTCCTGCATGAAATTTCTGCATCTCTCGGTCACTGGGAACTGCTTCAGTAACCAGAACTGGATGGTTCCGTAGCAGGCCAGGAAACCTCACAGTTGGTACTAATTGCGTTGATTTCAGCCATGAAGCATGAAATTTAGTCTCTTTTTTTAGCATCCACTTTTATTTTCCCTTCTGCTCTTTTTATTCCAACAAAGTATTATGAGTTTTGCTGTTTCTTCTTTTCTAATGTTCTTTGACAATACTTTCCTCACTCTGATTACATTGTAAGGGGGTAGAGAGCACATTTTCTAATGGCTGTTGAGATTTGCCAGTATTTTCATTTATGTAGTCATTATTTATTAGTTTCTTATTTATTGTTGCTTTTGTTGCTGCCAACATGATGAGCTTCCATTCTGCCCATCTTTGTCTCCAGAATGTTTTTTTTTCAGTATATTTTTGTAACATACCTTCTGCTTTTGCTGCTAAGGATAAACAGTTCCATTTTTGTCTCTTTTTCTAGTCTCTCCTTGCCTTTTTCTGGGTGCCCCTACTCTCACAACACTCTGCTGAGAGCCTGTGTGCTGCACGAGGTTTGTGCTCCCAAGCTGTGCCCCACCGGTGCCATCTGAGCTCCAGAACATGTTATTTTGGCCCAAAGTCTGCTCCCGGCTCCCTCAGCCCCGGGGATCCCATCCCTGCGTCCTGCCCTGTGTGATGAGAAATGAGAGTGGTGCCTCACAGCCCCATGGCGAGGGCAGCGTCCGTGCCTGCCACACGTGGAGGTGGGGTGGCAGGGATGGGTGGCATTGGGTGGCACTGGCCACTGGGGCTGTGTGACCAGCAGGGATGCAGGGCAGGGGTGCACAGGAGAGGTTACTCCCTCTGTTCCTGTGATCCTGTGTTGGACTAGATGATCTCCAGAGGTCCCCTCCAACCCCATAACCCCATATCATTCTGTGATTCTGTGAACCCAGCGTGGGCTGCATCACCCTCCAGCCCCACGGGCACAGCCTTCCGCCTCCCTCGCTCCGTTCAATGGCTTCGTGTATGGTTTGGATGGCAGGCCGGGGGAAAGCAGGTAACGCTGAGCTCGAAGGGACTGCAGGAGCCCTGGAGGAGAGGATCAGGGTTTGAGATGCACTGAAAGCCAGAATGCTGGCCAGCCGTGAGGGCACGAGGCGTGCTCTTCCCGAGCCAGGCAGGACAGCCCCTGCTGCCTGGGATGCGGGGGGGCCCTGCTGGAAGGAACCCGGGGACCAGAGGTGTGAGTCAGCAGCGTCATGCTGGGACCAGGCAATCCTCACGCTCAGGGGATGAAGAGGAGGGTACGACCTGCAAGCAGCCGGTGCAACCTGCCCCCTCTCATCAGCTCCACCTCAGCTTTTTCTCGTTTTGAGCATTGCACTTCCAAAACATGGAGAGTATTCGAAAGGTGAAAGGAGCATGGTCTAAAAAGCATGACTTCTAAGAGAATTTGACCAAACTGGAACTGTCTTTTCTTAAAAAATATGGGAGAAGGAAATGGGGGAGGTGTGTGCAAGGCTAACACAATCTAACAGCGCTGTAAGGCAAAGAGCAGAGGAACTATCTTTTGCCTTTGTCCAGGGCACAAAGGTCAAAACATTATTTCCTTTAAACTGCAGCTATAAATACTGAGATTAAATGCCAGAACTTTGTTCCCCACTCTTCAGCTGTGCTGAGGCTGACGGAGCATGGGATGGGGGAGGCTTTCGTGACAGGAGATTTGCTGACACAGGACACTTGTCCCACTCCTTATTCCTAATTCAGAAGGAAAGGGGGGATAATCCTGTCCCGGCCCCGCAATGTGCATGTCGTGTTCTCTGTCACTCCTGACGTGTGTGATGGGTTCCTGGCTCAGTCCAGGCGGATACTGGTGCTACGAGAATATACAACTTCTGTGAGATACCACGGACACTGATGAACATCTTCATAGTTTGCATTTGTCTTTTACTAATACCTTTCATGTGAGGCTTTGTTTTCCTAACAGCTAGTTTATTACCAAGTAAATTGAGACTTGCATATTAAAAAACCTGCCAAGTATCACTTAGGGGCCAGAATCGTCTAATAGAATTATAAAGTCTCTTTTATTTTTTTATAGGAAAGCTATCTTATAAAGTCTTTTTAATTATTCTCTAGGATAGAATCTTACGAGATCTATAATGTGTTGCAATATCAAAAGAGTTGTATTAATTTACGTGCAGTTAAATTCCCTGTGATGCTGCTGTGGGGACACAAGGATTCGTAAGACTCCGGCTTTGTTCTAATGTCTGTCCTGTTCAGCCATACATTCAAAAGCTGTGCTAGATGCTCAGCACTCCTGCTGCTGCTGCTGCTGTTTTGAGCTGAGAAAAATCACTTTCGGCCTTTTTTCTATAGCCCAGGCTGTTGTAGTGGAAGTGGTGGTACATTTGTGCTTTGACCCTTGCCTTTCTCTGGAGTCACTGTAAGAGGCACCTGTGGGTAAAACTGTCCCTACAGAAAAGCTGTTGTGTCAGACCCGTGCTCCTGCCTGGCCAATTCTTTCCAACTCATGGCCAGTCAGTTTTATGGTAGAAAAAGCCAAGTTATTTTTGTGCATTTCGCGTAGATTACACTGACACTGGAGGTGATGTGTGTTGGGAATGGAGGAGAACTGTGTGTCCGTAGAGCGCCATGCACAGTGTGGTGAGGATCCGCTTACTGGGAAATTGCAACTTCTTAAACAGCAGAAGCTGCTGAAAATTGGAGTGGCCTTTGTGACAATGACTCTGCTGAGAATGACCTCAGCCTGCACATAACCTGAGCACAACTGTGAACAGTTTAGCTTCATTATAATCGGTTTTCTTCAAATATGTCTTACATAGATGATTTAAATTATGTTACTAAATGGAAATCCTTCTGTTCAGAATATTTGAAAGAAGTCTGGCACACACTAACATGCTTTAAAAACCTTCTTGGGAGCCTGTGGTTTTGGTTTTTATTTTTAAAAATCTAAGAACCTGATCTACTAGTAAAAATTCGTCTCTATTTTAAATATAACTGTGTCTAAGTGGAAAGCCTGCACTGTCTTTTGACATGTGAAACAAATAGTTGGGTTGCCTGCTTGAATTCTATTTTGCACAAAAAGGCACCTTTGGAGCGGTGTCCCTGTGCCTGTGATTTCATAGAGAAGAAGAGCTGCTTGGAGGTGGCTGGGAGCGGGGTTTGTGTTACAGGAAGCTGGTCTCACCATGAGTCACTCTGAAAGGGGCTTTCCATGAACGAAATGACTGGATCTTACTCTTTGTGAGTCTGTGTCACACTCGTACAGAAACTAGATACAACATCTGCAGTGCGAGACCTCTGCCTTTTCATGGGATAAGGCAAGTACTTTATTGGGTCCAGTGAACTATGTTCATCTGTACCAGAGCTGTTTCACCTCTCGGAGCACCAGCGGGTGCAAATCAGAAATCTCATTTAAAAGGTGCATTTCAAGAGGAAATATCATCTGGTCGGTGAGAGGTCTGAATGCTGCGGATGTGTGACACTGAGAACGTAGCCAAGGTGAGAGCAGCCTGCCATGAAAAGACTTGTGTGAGAGTCACATCACATCTGCGCTCACTGGCTGCTCCTTTGTGCATTGAGATTGCTGGATGGAAAAATTCATGTCTGTACAAAGCATTTTTCAAGTAATTTGTGCATAAAGAACAGTGAAAGTAATATCATGATTCAGGTGATGCTTCCATCTGTGCTTCACTCTTTCTTAAAAAGAAATTGTTATGTGGAGAGAACACCTGACTCCTGCCCAGGGAAAGACAACAGGGAGTGAGAAGTGGAAACTGTCTGTGTGCTTCCACCTTGGCAAGAAGCATGCGGTGGAAGAAGAAAGGTGTGTGGGGTTCTGGGGGTTCAAAATGGTGATACTGCAGGAGATTTCTGTTCTGCATCTAGGCCTGATGCAGAGGCACTGGTAAGAGGTTCAGCTGGCTTTGTGACTGCTGCCCAGCTTCTGAACAATTCTCAAAACATCCATAAAAAAAAGTGTTCAGTACCTTCACCCTCATTTTAAAGGCAGAGAGAACAGGGGAAATGACCATTTAAAAAAAAAATGAAGTTGTGATATCTTTCTTGCTTTTTTTAGAACCACATGTGAATGGTTTTGGAGTCTGCCCGTTGTTCTGAGTTTGAACTGTCTGCTACAGTGGGATTACTCTTCCCGACCGTCACTTTGACAGCGACACAAGGGCTTTGCCGCCGTGCTCTCTGCTTGCATTTGATGCTCACGGCTTGGAATTACTGCTGTGTAAATGCTGGCTTAAACCAATTAAAAAACCCAGAGAAAGTGTTCAGACCTTGGTCATCCCCCTGTGAGCAGCTGACGGTGAGCGGAGCAGACAGCGCCTCCGAGAGCGGGGCACCCACACAGTTGTGTCTCCCTCCCTGGGGCGGCCGGGGGGGGTCTGGGGATCTGCCCGCCAGATGGGAGCTCTCTGCCCGGCCCAGCTGGGAAGCTTTTGGAGCAGGGGAGGAAAACCTGTGACTTCTTTTCCCCTCCCATTCCCTCTCTGCCGTGTTTGCTCCTCGTGCTGGCAGCGGCTGCTCCGAGCGGTGCCTGGCTCGTTGCATGTGCCTCGCCACTGGGCCCTCCTCACCCTCCCGGCAGCCTTGAACCTTCTCATCTGTCCCATCTGGTATGGGGAAGGAACCTGCTTGCAATGTCATCCCCTTCTCTCTTGGAAGTGTTCCTTTGGCCCCAGCACTCCCACAGCTCACATGGTGCCCTGTGGAGAACTACACGTGCTTTGTGTGGCTGCGGGTAGACAGGCCTTCCTCTCCAAGGAAAAGAAGTAATCCTGAGTAACACGTGTGCTTACTGCTATACCTTCGTCCTGAATCATTTTAAAAACATGAGGGTGTAAGATGAAAACTCAGATTTGACAGTTAAGAATCCATCCCAAACCTAGGGTCACCGTTGGGGTCTCATGAACCACCACTGGTTTCTATGAATTCTTCACACAGTTATGTGCTCTTGCAGAACCAAGCTCCACCAATAACCAATAACACTTTCCAGTGTTATTGTGCAGTGATGAATGTTCTTTCTCAGCAGATATCTGACTAATCACTTAATACATTCTACAGCGCTGCATTTTTAAGAGGCCAAGGGGAGATGCCTTCTGAGTTAGATATTGTTGAACTCAATCTGTGAAATCAGCTGCAGGGAATCCAGACTTCACTTGAGCCCCAGCTATTCGGCACAAAGTGGTGAAGGTAGTTTAAAGTGAAACGGGGGAAGTTGTGCAACTCCATGGGGAGCAGAGGCTAGAACAAGCTCCAGGTTTAAATTTTCTCACTGTTTTCCTGCAATTTAGTGATTTGTTTGTTCTATATCCATGACTACGTAGCTGTTAGCAGCAGCCTTTTTTCATCAAATGTGGCTCATATGAAATCCTTGCAGTCGTCACAGTAGTTCCCAGTTGGCTGGTCTCCGGGGCCGTGATCCCACTCCTCTGGCAGGGCCGTCCTGCTCTCTGTCCACAGCCACCCCCCAGCACCTCGCCCTGTGCTGAGGGGTCTCTCCAGCCCCAGACACTGATTCCTCTCAGATACCAAACAGGGAAGCCAGAGCATTGAGACTTGTTATTTTGGAGTTCTGTAGCGTGACGCAGCATCAAACTCGCTTCATAGGGCCAGAGGATGACCCTTTTGGGGTAATGAATCCAATTTGCTGTTGGTACAGGTCATTCACCCAAATTCCTATCTGTAAGATTTTGTTTTGGAAGGTGTAAACCCTAACCCCACCCCTCTATCCTCCTCCATATTGAGTTACACCCGTTACCCACGAGTGTTCGTTGCCTTTGTGGTTTGCCTTGGTGGCAAGATATACCTGTGATGTGTTGTGTATCTTTTCTATAATGTATGTGTGACACGGGTCCCAGGGGACCGACTTCCCTGCATTTCAGTGCAGGCTGCAGTGAAAAGACCTGCAGTGTTAGGCTACAGCAGGTCGGACGTGGCTCCGGAATGGGGATGAGAGGTGTTGTTCAATCAGTTGTGTGTTATTTTGTGGGGTCAGTCTGTTCCTGAAGGTGAACTTTAGGAAGGCGGATTTCTCTTCCCGGATTTGTGGCATTCCTTGCCCCGTAATCCCCCTGTTCTTTTGTGTTGCAGGAGGGTGTGGAGGTGTCAGTTGCTGTTTCTGCTGACCTGGGTCTTCGTTTTTAACCTTGCTCCTCTGTGAACTGGGGCTATTTTGGCTGAGAAGGGACCGCTGAAGGGACAGGGAGCCACAGCTCTGCCCCCGGGTTCAGACCTGCACCGCACTTACGCAGCCAGCCGAGCCGGGATTACTGGCATTTCAGTTTATGCAGGATGTGTTAGAGCAAAAATCTTGTAGTGTTGGTGCAGAGTTTGTGGAGCTCTTTTAAAACATTTGCAGTGGAAGAGCTGCAGTGTTTTGCATGCAGCTCTTTTATGGCCTGGCTCAGGTTTGCTGGTTATGAAACGAGTGACATTGCTGGGTGATTTTCTCAGGAAATAGTGCTCCCTCCGCTCTGGCCCGGTCTGTGCGCATACAGCATATTCTCTGTGAGGCTGCAGTGGGCTCTGGGGCTGGTGTCAGCTCAATTTCCTCCTCTTAAGTGCATGCCAAGGGCTAAATGCCAAGAGCTGGCAATGAAACAGCTCTGGGAAGAACCTAGAGCAGGAGCGAGAGGGGACGTGGGAAGGATGCCAAGGCTTGCAGGAACGAGAGACAGCAGCGGCCAGGATGGGGACTGAGGGAGGACCGCATCTCCCAGCGCTGTTTCCTGCAGTCCAGTAGGAGGAGAAGGAGCTGTTAATGTTGGAGACAACTTTTGGTCTGTTTCTGTAAATATTTCTGGGCAATCTGCATATCTGCCTGGGGAAAAAACTGACCAAAAAATCCCAGACAAAACCTCTGTGAAACCAACCTGTTCCACACATACTTTTAAGTGGAAAGGAAATGAGCAGATGAGCAAATAACAGCTGGGGGGTTGGTGGTGCCGTTCAGTGGCTGCAGAGGAGGCTGCTTATGTGGCCAGGAGGATGCTGTGAGACCCCCATAACTCGGGTCGTGCTGCCCGGGAACGGGAGGCTGGAAACTTGTGTGTGCAGAAGGAAGGGGGGGTTGAATAGGTCCTTCAGGCTGTGACATGAAAAGAGCTACAGAAGTAGCTCTTTTTGAGTTGAGACAGAGAGTGAGTGAGTGTGAGAGAGGATGGAAAAAATAATATCCTGAGTGCAGGTAAATCAGCATCTTGTGACAAGAATGAAGTGTGGGCTTGTATGTACAACTCGGTTGCCATTTGATGTGTCATATAGAAAGTCAGACTGAAAGCGTTAGAAAGTCACGAGTTTTGGGTTGTTAGTCCTTGGAAACCATGGTGCTTCCTGTAGAATAACGAAATTACAATTAAAACAAGAGCAGCTCGGGATATTGCTCGTCTTCGACATTTGAGCCTTTGCTGTGCTCTTGGATTATATTTTTCAGGATTTTTTCTGCAGCTTTGAGAAACTTAATTAAAAACTGAAACGAAAGGTTAATTTGTTATCGCTGAGCGCCGAGCTGTGCCCGGCCGGGGGGCTCGGTGCAGGTCAGTCTCTGTGTGTCCCATTTGGCAGGGGGCTGTGTGTGCAGGGACTCGCTGGGCAACCACACACCAAGTGCCGTTTGCCCCGGGCAGCCTGAAGCAGGCGGTGGGGACGGAGGAGCAGGGTGTCGGGGTCGAGTCTTGGGCTCTGCTGCCGACCTGCTGGGTGACTTCTAGGGAGTTTTGTGCCTCCTCTCACATCATCCTGTCTGTTCTGATTTTCACTTTGGCAGGACAGGAATACCAGGATTATCTCTTTCTCAAGAGCTAAATGCCTCTTTGAAGGATTCTAAATTAAAAAAAAAAAAAAGAAAGAGCTCTTCTCTCTTCACTCCAGCCTTTATTTTAAATTAAAATCTCCCCCAAAATGCAGCCTCATACAAATGACAGCCTTGGATCCCTGCAAGCGAGCAGGCTGTATTGTGGTTTGTGTTGCTGTAGAGGTTGTAGAGGTTGCCAGTTAGGTCTGACAGCAACGTTTTGCCCCGGTTCTGGGCATACGGACAGCTGGCAGAGCACTGGAGGATTCCTGGTTTACACATGTGTTTTACTCCACTCCTCAGAGTTTGGAGCTGCTGCATCCCGCACACATCCCTGACATTCCAGGGCTTTGGAACAGTCGCCCCATGACGCAGGGTTGTGTCCTTACCAGAGGTGTTTTCACAGCGAGAGTGCCTGGGCGTCACACCTCTGCAGTGCTGTGAAATTCCACTGCAACAGGACCTTCTTAAACCTGGTGCAGGCAGCCAAGGTCGCTGCTGTAGTTTCTAGTAGTGAAATGAATGAAAAAGCCCATCTGGCTGTTTGAAAACTCAAAACCCAAAATATGTAGGCTGTGTGTCCACTGTGCCTTTGGAGAGAGCCAGCTCCAGCTTTTGCCCATGATTTTCAGAGGTCAGCGCCTTCACTCCTGGGCTGTGTTTTTGGAGAGCCCTCAGTGGATGGGGGTTTCCTTCTTGGAGCTGTGTAGTCCTGGGAGGTCTCCTGTGCCCCAGGAATGTTGGCACTGGCATCTGTACCCTGCAGCTTTCCAGGTCAGAGGTCCTTTAACTCGCATGAATTAAAAAATCATGGCACATTTTGGTAGCTTTAGTCCTCACAGTATTTAAAAAAAAATAAATTCTGGTATTGTTTAACCAGTATCTTTTCTTTTCTTATACCATGTACTTTTTATTATCTTGTGACAAAATACCTTTTGTCCTCTTTTCCTCCTCAAGGCATTTGAATCTAAGTCCATTTAAGCATCTTTGAATCTGTATATATTTAAATAATAGCTAATGGGTATGCCACTGTCACTATAAAGCAGATTTTTCTTGCTGCAGTGATTAGGGGGAGGGTGGGAAAAGGAAATATACCGCAGTGATTGGCACATGAGAAACTCGTGCCAAATCAGTGCCAACACAAATTAGCGCAGCTTTTCCTCGGGAAGGCAGTTGTGGCTATAGTTAGAACATGCCGGGACATTCCCGGGCTTGTCTATAAGGAGGGATTCACGCGGCCCATCAAGCGGCATCACAGGAGGGACGGGCCCTGTCTGCACGGCAGAGCTCTGCTGGGGCAAACCCTGCTGGGGTTGGGAGCACGAGGGACCTCAGCGAGCTGTTTCGCTGCCCACCCTCGTGTTTCACAGTCCCTCAACACATGAGGAGTTTGGAAAAAGGGAAAGGAGGAACCAAACATGGGGGTGTAGCTGTACGACAGCGGTGCTGTGAGTCCTCTCAGAGCTCTCCCAGCCTCTGGACTCCGTCCCACGCTGTTGCCACACTCTGGTGAGCACAGCCCTTCGCCTTTGCACAGTGCAGCTCTCCAGCCAGAAGAACCTTTGGTTCTACTGCTATTGTTGAAAATCCCTGCTCTCCTGGGTCTCCCTGTCGTGAAAGCCTCCACAGCTTATCAATGGAGCATCTATTGTGTGACACTTGTCTCTGCTCTGAAGCTCTGCCAGCCACTGCTAGGCAGCGCCTCATCACACAGCAAATCTGCCTTTAACTGCATTGAACAAAGGCCTAATGTAGTGTGCAGGGGAGAAAGAGGGAGACAAAAGTGATAAAAATCAAATTAGATTCACTACGCACACAAATTTCCAAACCCAAAGCACAGCGATGCTGGGAATGGAGGGAAGAAACCAGAGCTTTAGAAACAAGGCATAAAAGCAGGTCCTGTCCCTGCTGGGGTCACCCTGCGTTCTGCAGGCACAGCGGGGGGAGAGCACAGCCCGGGCCGAGGCAGATGTGCCTGCAGATAGTTACTGGGGGGGGTCAAAGTACTCCTCCCTTTCTTCCCCGCTCCCATCCCCGTGGGGAAGCGGTGTCCCCGTGGCAGAAGTGGTGTACCCATGGTGGTGAGGGCTGCTAGCCCTCAGTCCCCGCAGAGCCCCATGGCTCTGTGTGTGAAGGTGCTGGGCTTAACACCCAAGGGTGAGGAGCATCGCTGTCCTCACAGCTGGGAGAGGGGCTGGGGACCCTCCTCGGAGGGTGGCAGCACGTGGCCCAGGCACGGTGACACCTTACTGCTGGGGACGTCTGCCCAGACCCTTCTGCAGAGCCAAGAAGGGTTCCTGGCACGTTCCAGGCCTGCTGATAGAGCAGGTATTAGCAAAGTGCTTATGTTGCTTCAGCTGTTCCAGGGAAGTTTGATGGATGCTGCTACAGTAAACAGCTTTTCTTCGCCATGGGAAGGTACATCTCTATCAGCAGGACGCCGTGGGGCTCAGGCTGTCCGTCGGCAGGGCTGTGCCTCCAGGAGACGGGCAGAGCTGGCTGTGGGTTAGCCTGACTCTGCTTAAAGAGGGAGAACCAGCTGCTCTACCCCCAAAGCAGCAGCTCTGTTAGGACAGGGGAACCCCCTGTGCTTTCTCAGCCCCCCAAGCTGGTGGTGCAGCTTTGCTGTGGCAGCAGGCAGCGCTGGTTGCTGCAGAGGCCGTGGCTGGTGACGGGAG
The DNA here is from genome assembly GCF_001431845.1 of Calidris pugnax. NCBI lineage: Eukaryota > Metazoa > Chordata > Aves > Charadriiformes > Scolopacidae > Calidris > Calidris pugnax. The sequence goes on from NW_015090880.1 coordinate 597,108, forward strand.
GGACACCAGCAGTACCTGTGTCCCATGCACACTGGAGAGGAGCCCAGCTTGTCCTCAGCCGCATCCAGTACCCCTGGGCTGCAGGAGTGTGTTCCGTTCTCAAACGCCCTCCTCCAAATGCATCTGAAAGTGACCCAAAGCCAACTGAACTCTGTGGGAGATGATCTATGGACTTCAGTGGCTTTGATCCAGGCTCTGATGGTCTTTGTGGTCCCCCCCTGCTGCGGTTCCTGTGAGAGCAGGGAGTACCCAGCCTGGTGCTGGCCGCAGGTCCCAGCGCTTCCACCCACTGCTCCTCTCGCCCACATCCTCAGGGATTTCCCCATCCGGCTCTCCAGCTGCTGACCCAGCAGCAGGGATCTGGGTGGGAAATGGCCAGGTTCTCCCAGGGCTCGCACAGACTGGCCGGGCTGGCCCACTGTCACCGGTCCCGGTGGCCCCTTTGGGATGCGAAGGTGCCAGTGTGTTAGTGTCGGGCTGGGCTGGCTCCAGGGGGGCAGTCGTGGCCAAGGGGAAGGATCTGCACAACGTGTTAAACAGGTGTTGGGTGGGAGCTCAGAGTGAGACACGGAGCGAAGGCTCTGGTGTGCCCCGGGTCACTCCTCTTGCACCAGGATGTGCTTGTGCACACTGTGCCGTGGCTGCACAGATCGGTCCTGGTTCACCCTGTGAGCGGGGCCTGGGCTGACAGGTTTGGAGCAGGCAGCCAGTTACCTTCTGTAACCTCACTGTATAATAACAATAACAACTTCCAGTGCTCTCCTTTTTTGACCATGTGGAAATACAAAAGCTGATGCACTGTTACCTGCCTTGTACCACAGGCTGGCCTTGCCTTACAGAGCAAGTCTGGGTGTAATTTGGGCCTTAGCAAAGGGAATGTCCAAGGAAGCAAAGCTGACTAGAGACAGCGTGTTGCAGTGGTGCAGACTGACTGGTTTTCTGTCTGTCTTTGCAGCAAAACCCCGGAGAGGCAGCCCTTGAGTGCGCAGGCTGTTTCCCTCTTCACGCTGCCCTTCAGCTCACATAGCTGTGATTATCCTAAGCTACTTTGCATTCAACTGAGTTGGTGGAGGAAATCAGAAAATCCCTGCCTGTTAAATTAATACTGAAGCCAAGGACTTGGGAATCAACTTGTAATTGGAAGTGTTAGTGTTTTCTTGCGTGTGCCCAGTGGCAGATAATCCATGGGGCGAAGGAGTCATGAATAATGCACTGAGCCCATTTCTCCATGCCCCAGTTCCTAAAAAAAGCTCATTCCCTGAGGTGGGCTGTGGGTACAGGAGCGGGACCTCAGGTACCATAATCAAACCCTTCTGTCTCTTGGGGCCACAGCGGCGCTCGGGCTGGGCTATCGGGTGTGTGTGTGTCAGTGACGGGCAGGGGGACTGCATGGGACACCCTTCACCTGCAGAAACGTCAGCCCAGGCTGTAACCCCTGCCTGGGATGGAGCCAGAGGTGGCGGGGCTGGGGCAGGAAAGCTGTGGCTGTGCCCCGTTAGCACGACTGGCGAGTGTTGGGAAGGGTCTACAAGCCCTTCGGTGGGCACCTCCAGCTGCGTCCAGCCCGTGTGCGGGCCCCAGTCACATGGATGGGGGAATGTGGAATGTGGGATGGGGGATACAGGATGGGGGAAACAAGATGGGAGCCATTTGAGATGCTCAGATGAAAAAGACCGGGGAAATGGTTTATGGGCAGTTTGGAGAGGGCTCAGGCCAAGGAGAGGTGAGAGAGTTGTGTGAATCTTGTGGGATTAGTTGTGCCAATGCAAATGTGTTTACCCAACTTGTTATGGTGTTTAGGTGGGCAATAACACTGAAATTTCCCATTTTGATCTCTTTCTTCTCTTTGCTGCACTTCTCTTTCTCGGGTTTTCCTCTTTAGCAATGGTTCTCACTGCCCTACGCAGGACCAAAACCATAACAAGAGCATGTCCTCCTCTGTTTTAAGGGATACAATTATTGTCATAGTAATTAAGCAGGTGAGCAAGATCCTCTGTGATTACTCTTTCTCAAAAGAAAGAAAAGCACTGGCTGCTCTCCTCCCCTCCCTGTGCAGGTCTGGAGAGCTGCACGGCCATGGGGAGAGGAGAAGCTTCCTCCTTGGGCCTGTGTTACTGAGAAGGGGTGCTTAAAAAAAAAACCCAAAACCTTCCACTCTGTTTCAGGAAATTACACTGTCGTGCTGGAATTTACAATGAAGTTGTGAATGTGGCTGGAGCCCGGGGCTTCTCCAGGAGAAGGCCCCTTTGCCCGGCTGCATTCAGCTCTAATGAGAGGGCTAAATTCTCCCTGAAAGGCATGTTTTCCACTTGGCCCCCTTTCCTTCATCAATCGCTGTCAGGGCAGACAGAAGGCCCCGCACGCAGCTTCCCCTGGGCTTGTGTGGGGCGGCGGGGCCGCGCGGGGCCGGGGACAGCCTGCCCTACTAAAATGCATCTCCCGGCCCCCCGAACAATAGCGCTTTGTGCCGCAGCACAGAGCGGGCTCAGTTTCCCAGGCTTTTCCTTTTCTCCTCTCCCCTCTCCCGCTGGAAGCCCCCGGCGAGGTGGGAGCGGGCAGAGGCTGCCGCCCCACAAAGAGGCGAGGGGCTGGGGGGTCTCTGTGTGACAATGGGGGGTCCCTCCTCCCCAGCCCCTGCCTCCGGCCACAGCTACTTGCCCGTCACCTGCCGCAGGCCCCACAGACCTGAGTAAATCGGCAAGAAGTGGGAAGCGGGGTGATGCAGGGCTGCAGCCGTGGCCTGTGACAAGAATGGGAAAAATGGGCTCCATCCTACAAGAGGAAAATTGCCACCGTACAGGCTGCAGCGAGGAGCTGAACACACAGCTCTGCGTGTGACGGGCTTCACACCCGCGGGGTCTGGCCTTGTACCCGCCGGGCACGATGGATCGCCCGAAAACAGTGACTTGGGGATGATAAAGAGACGTTGTTAAAAGAGCAGCAAGCCCCTCCTCCAGAGCAAGTTCTTTTTTTGGCCTGTTGCTACAGCAACTCTCTGCTACGAACAAAGATGACAGCAAGATATTAAATTTTGCAGCAACTCAATTGACTCTTGATTTGCCTCCTTTTTTGCCTTCAGTAACTGAATCCTCCTCGGCTAATTGTGTTAGATTTCAGATAGAAATCATGCCTTCCTTTGACAAGAATTCCTGCGTTGCTTTTTCCTCCTTCCCCTTAGAAACCAATTAAATCAAATTAACTTATTTAAATCCAGTGGTGATTATAAACATCAGGTTTCTTCGCTTTATTTCTTTTGCAAGTGGACATTATGTATTTAAAGCCACAACTCATATTCTGTACCAAAATCCCCAAAGCCTTAATATTCTTTAAAAAGAAACAAACAGTTCTTGGCAAGTTCAGTTTTGGCAAAGTTCAGTGTGTGCCAGTGGCGCAGCGCAGAAATGTGCAGTCTGAATTGCTGCAACAGGGGTCGTTTGAATTTATGAATGTTAACATTGTTTTTAAAGCAGAGCTGCATTTCAGGTCCCGTTCCCCCACCCCACGGGCTCTGTTTCTGGAGGGGCAGACTGTGAGGTGGCCACTGGGACCGTGCAGAATCCCCCCGTTGGGGTAGAACCCGTCTGGACAAATGACCCAGGGGGGCTTTGGTGGGACGGTCACCTTCAGAGCCCTGACCCTGGCTGCAGGGTGGGGGGATCCTCACCCAAGGGGGAGAGGATGGGGGTAGAGGAGACAGAGAGGAATATACGGGGAGGGGGGTTGGCTGTTGCACATGAAACATGACATATTTAGCATTACTCGTAATCAGTGGGAGAACAAATAACAGCTCCGGCAGCTTCAGATTCAGCCGGGTGTGTTGGGGAGGGACCACCCTAAGCAGGAGCCTGGGCCACCGGGGTTGTGGTAGAAGATTAAACCTAAGGAAGTGGAGCAACGGAGTGAACCAGAAACAAGGTTCCTGTGCCTTTTCCCTGAACGCTGATGTGCGAAGGCACTTCTCTGTGGGTTTAAGTAGTACAGGGTGAAGGACCCCACCCGTCCTATGGGCAGGACTTAAACAGCTTCTTGGACTTCACACCTTGGATATTCACATGCAAAGGGCATCATTGTGTGGGTGATGTCCTTCCTAAAGAGCCTGGGCCGCCTCACCTCCCGCAGGAACAGCTGGGACTGGGACTGTTCTTCTCTGAGATCCGTGTTACCCTTTGAGAAACACACAACAATTTGTTGTCATTTAGACAATTATTATCTCACCCAGCACAGCAGAACCACAGAATCATAGAATCATCTAGGTTGGAAAGGACCCTAAAGATCATCTAGTCCATCTTATCCCATCCCATCTTATCCCATCCCATCCCATCCCAGCAGGGAAACCACAGAGTGGCTCCAACGGTGTGGTCCTGGCCATCTCCCCCAGGAATCAGGAGGTAACGGGGCTTTGGCAGGGAAGTGTTCACAGGAGACCTTCACAGCCGCTGGAGCACCGTGCGGAGCAGCTTTGGCCTGGCACAGTTACCCCGGGTTTTGAGGAGATGGTGACTCAAATGCCTTCTATGGGAGAATTGTAGCCACTGGGAAGAACTGCTGTTGTCGAGCTGTTTATCATAATACCTCAGGCTTTTAGTCACAAGTTAATATTCCCATTTCTTACAGTGACTTGTATAATTGACCAGCGTAATGCTAAAGTCTACCCTTACTGCAAAGGCTTAAAAATGGTAACGGCGAAAAAGACCAGTATCCAGATGGGCTCATATTTTTAGAGCACTCCTTTCTGTCTCTGAATATTAATGTCTTCAAAGATACTACACTTGTGTTTTTTGCAGATATCCTTCTACTTACAACTGAGCTATTGGAAGCCCATACAGAATAAAAATAAAAAGGAAACTTTTGGGATGCTTTACCTGAAAAGGAACACATTGGCTCCCGAATTAAATCCTCCCATATGGACTGTTTGGGAGGCAAAGAAGCCCTCTCTGCTAAGAGTTCCCAGTGAAAATAGACTTGTTGCCCATGGACATTAGTGAAGGCAACCTGGCTCCAGGAGGGAAACCATCAGGCTGCAGGGTGCTGCGAAGGGGTTCAGCAAACAGCTCTGTGTCCGCTGGGCTGAGGCTCGGTGTGTCCATCCAGCCCGTCTCCAGCAACACCTCGCCTGGGATGGAGAGTTGGTGTGACCAGGGCTCTGCCCGGCTCGGGGCAGTCGTGTCTGAGCATCTCCCTGCAAACAGGGTCTGCTGCTCTCTGAGCGCAGCCGTGTCTGTGCAAAGCCTGTCGTGAAGCACTTGTGGTCTGAGGCTGGAAACAAAGAGTGCAAGACAGCTTCCGCCTAAAGAATATTCCTTAATTTAGGAATGGCTTTAAGCAAACATTACCTCTGCTTCCTGAGCACACACAAGGCTACTGCCCTGGAAATAATCTGCATTAGCCTTACTGGAGTGACCACGTTGCCATAGTTACGGTTGGTTTCTCTATACCTCAAGCCTGAAGTATTTATTATGATTAAATCCCATCCCATCCCATTCGTCATTTAAAAATTCTGTGTTGAAAGTGTCACAAAGTGAATTATAATGTAATCCTTCCTTTTAAAAAGCTGTTTTAAGTCGAAATTCCTCAAATGATCTTAGACGTTGATATTTATTCGAGATCATTAATTCGTGATTGGATTATTTTTCTTCAGACATGGCTGCTTCTTTATTCTTAGTGATATCTGAATAGCAGAAAATCCTGATGCTATTATATCATTTCATGATTGCTTGTTTCACTGCTGTACTGCGGGCTATTCTGACAGAAGATGTTTAACATCCTCAGACCCTCCGCTTTGCCCTCAGAGGCAGCCACACACATTTGAACCGACCTGGCAAGAAAATCAAAACCTGTGCTGTGACAAGGCTTGGTGTTAGAAAATGTTGGTGCTCGCTCTCCTAATACCTGTGAATGTTACAGGGAAAAGTAACTGCTGCTGGGATTAATCTGTTATAAAATGCCTAGTGCTTATCTTCTGTTTGGGGTTTTTTTTATTTCTTTTTTTTTGTTTTCACAGAGAGTGAGCTCTCACCTCTAAGGTTGCAGCCAGACTGGGCTTTGCTGCAAAGGAACACAACATCGTTATCCCTGGGCTTTCCAAGTATGTAGTTGTTACGTTACTTTTCCTTGCTTTGGGAAATGCTATACCATAGCTGTGTAGACCTTTTCACGTCCCAACGGCACCCTCTCCAGAGACCTAACATTCTGGAGACCATCCTCTGGCACCTCTCAGCTTCACCCCCCTCCAGCCCTGGGTGGCCTTTTTCCCGGAGACTGACCCCAAGCTCAGGCTGGGACATGGCATCCCAGCCCCTTCCCGGATCCCCGGGCAGGGAACGCAGCCGCCTGTGCCGGTCACACAAAGTGGGGTTTATGCTCATCGGTGGCAGCGCCTGCCCCGGGGTCCCTGTGGGGCATCTTCCCCCGAGCCCCCGGGACCCCCAGGACCATTGCTCGGCTTGCGAAATGCTTGTTATTCTTCTCCTTTCCCACTAGAGTAGCTCTGCCAAAGAATGGGTTTCTATGCAGAGCGAGATTTACTACCAGGCTCGTGCTTTTGGAGCAGCAGATAAACATTTAGTGTGAATGGTGCAGAGAGCGGCGCGTTAATGGAGAGGATTGTGTGGGTTCTCTGTAGCGGACAGAGGTTTATCTCCTGGACCTTTTGTTTGATACGTGATTTATTTTGGCCAGTAAAATGCCTGAGACACTCCCATTTTCTCCTTTCTTCAATTACAATGTCCTACTATTTTCTTGTTTTCTTGCCTGCACCCGAACACCCTGGAGCAGCTCCTGCCCCCGCTCACCCGCTCCTCTCCTCAGGCTGTTACACATGGGATTTTCTGGACAGAATCCCTCTCATGGAAACACCTCACCATCTTCCCATTCTGTACAAACTGCGTTATTTTTCTGTTTTCCTTTATCCCAGCTGATAGGAGCTTAATGGATCTCTGATCTCTCTTCCATTTCCCCACGTCAGCTGTTATGTTGCCCACCACCAGAAATCCCTCACTCAACCTAAGCAAAGTTTGGGAGATAAGTTCGTCTTCCAGCCACCTCCCTGCACAAGGCATCGTGACTCGTTCTTCTCCATCCTGCCAAAGGGTAACGTGTAACGTGCCACGCTGCCGGCTGGCCCACCGCTCTCAGCGCTGTGAAACTGCTCAGACTCTGCAGGGCGGCATCGGGGAGTGATGGCTGCAGGGCCAGCGATGGGGAGAGATGGCCACAGGGCTGGTGTCAGAAAGCAATGGCCACAGGGCCGGTGTCGGGGAGTGATGGCTGCTGGGCCAGTGATGGGGAGCGATGGCCACAGGGCCGGTGTTGGGGAGTGATGGCTGCTCAGCCCCGCTTCCGGAGCCTCCGGGCTCTGCGGAGCCTGCGCTTCCCCGGCAGCGCTTCCTTTGTCTCCCTCCTCCCGGCGTCTCTGCCTGGCTGCTGGAAGCACAGAATGCTCTTCTGTGTGGCCTGCCCGCGCTAGGTAAATTATTTGTTTAATAGGCTTGGGTTATTTTTTGTCATCTGGCAGAATAACTGTGAATCATCAAATCTCCCTGGGTTCGCCCCACAGGACACAACAAAAGGGCTCATTGTGGGGCAGCGAGGGGTGTCGCTGGGGCCGGACAGAGGGCCCATAGAGCGGGGCCGGCTCCCCGGCGGCTGGATGTGCCGGCAGCGCCAGCCCAGGGACCCCGACGTGCCGCTTTGGGCACTCGGTGCTGACAAAAGGGGTGACACCGGCTCCCGACGGCTTTTTCTTACTCAACCAGAAAACCCCTGGAAAAGAGCCTGAAGCGGGATCGCTGCTTCTGCCACAGTCAACAGTTTTGATTATTTTTTTCCCCTTTCTTCTTCTAATTGTTAACAAAAAATGGCAAATCCATTCAAGTGCAGCCCCTCTCTCAAAACTGGGTGGAACTGAAGAAGTCTGAAGAAGTTTGCAGAGGGGTTTTCTCCCCCGTCCACGTGCTCCCTGGTCCCCCCCGGTCTGCAGGGGGTGGCGGGGAGGTTTGTGTTGTGGTCACCGGCCAGGTCTCCCCCTGCACAAACAGGGTCCACACGGAGGAGGAGATTTGCCAACTTTCATCCCCCTGGTGTAGCTGCGGTGGCTGCGGTGCTGGAAAGCGGGGGTTCCCGGGGGTGCTCCAGAGCAGCAGGGGAGGTGTCGCGGGGCTTGGGGAGGCTGGGGCAGAGAGAGGGGCATTTACAGAGCCCAGCCTCTGCTTTGTGCCTTCTCCAAACATGATTTTCCGAAAATACAAGTATTTTGGTTATTGACCAAGGGGCCAGGGCCGGGGTGGATGCAGTGATGGACTTGCAGAAGGGAGAACACCACCTCCATGTGCCGGGCTACAGACACCGCGGGGTGATGCTCTGCAAGGATCACCCAAAACAGGAGTTTTTCTCCTCAAACCGCCTTTCACGCCCATGCTGGGCCTGCTCCTGCGGCTGGAAAAGCCAAAGCAAACTCCTGGGCGTTGCTCTGGGCAGTGGGTTTGCCGCGGTGCGGGACCCGGAGCCTTCCGCCGAGAAGCCGGCGCTGCTCAGAGGGTGTCCCGGCCCGAGCTGACGGGCCCGGGAGGCGGCTGTGACCCCCCCCGCCGCCCCTGTGACTTTAGTGCCCTCACCGCGGGGACCCGCTGCGGCCCCGCTCGGCGGGAGGGACGGGCTGGGGCGCGGGGGCTGCCTGGGGCGGGATGGCAGGGAGGGGGGCACACGGCGGAACCGACGGACGGCCCCAGAGCTCCCGGCTCACCCCGAGGGGCACATCCCAGCCCCCGGGCACCCGCCGCCGGCGCCCCACAGGAGCTCCCGGGCTGAGGGATTTTGGGACCCCGCGGGCCTCTGGCCGGTGGGGACGTGCCCGTGCCCGTGCCGGTGCCGCTGCCGTTCCCGGTGGCAGACTCCAAAGGTGGCGTTTGGCCTGCGGGTGCGGGGCCGGCGCCCGGGCAGCGCTCGTTAACGGAACGGGCTCGCCAGACAGCGCGGCGGGGCCGAACACAGCCGAGGAGCCCGGAGCGGGGCCGGGGGCGGCCCGGGACTCCCTCCCCGCCGAGCCCCCTCC
>NW_015090880.1:606990-619970 GCF_001431845.1 Calidris pugnax
GCCGCGGCTGGCGGGGAGGGCGGTGGGGCGGTGTGGCGGCGCCCCTGGGGACGGGCAGGGGCTCGGGCGGGGAAGGGGTGGCAGCTGCGGGGAAAATTGCCTGATTTCAGCGTTTCTGGGCAGGAGACACATGGGTCCTGCGGGGCTTATGTAAGGGAGTTCGGCGGGGGCGGGGCCGGACCCCCGGTTATGCAAGTGCGGCGCTGCGGGCTGGGGACCTCCGGAGCCGGGCGCCTTGTCCCTCAGCGTTAGGGGAGGGTATGATTAAGGCTGTGTCTTTTGAGACCCCTGAGCATCAGATATTAGGCTCCAAATTAATTTTTGCTGCAGTTGGAGTTACGATGGTGAAGTTGGTACCCCCTGAGACACCCCCGGTGAGAGGCTGCGTGCAGGGGGTCAGGCAGGAAAAATTAGTCTGTGTAGCCCCCTCTGTTACAAAAATGGGATTTTTAGTACCAGTAGCAAACTCTATTAACTGGTACTTGCGGGTAAGTTCTGTTCGTAAATATCCTCGTTATTGCACCAGTTCCTAATTCTGTCAGTGGATGTCAATTTCTTTCCCACTTCCACTTAGAGGATATTTAACTGCCCGCTTCGTGCCTTTTCAGCCCGTCGCCCCCCCGGAGCCCCCCTGCTATTACATAAAATTGGCTCCCACCTCCCTCTGGCCGCCCGTTTCACGTAGGTGCACGTTCACCATTTTGTGAGGCTGGAGGCCGTGGTCAGGACAGAGTTAATGACAAACACAAGGTGCCGTTTCTGCAGAGGGGCCGGGGTGTTCCTGCAGAGGTTGGGGGGCGCTGGGCTGAGCCCCCCACCCCGTCCCCAGCTGAAATGCTGCGGTGCCAGGCCCGAGGGAAGGCTTTTGGGGAGGGGGCTGTCTGTTGATTTCCTGCCATTGTTTACTTTCTTGCGTTTCAGCCTTTTGTAGCTGGCTTTGAAGAGTGATGTGACAGTCACAACACGCCCTGCTCACTGCCAATTACCTTTCTGCTTGGGTGTAATTTGGGCAAATTGATGTTATTGCACCCTGCAGTTAAGCAGATGAAATATTCTCTTAGCCCGTGGTATTGTTCTGTTTGAGGGGAGGGGATTTGCATTTTTCCATGGGGACTGCCCCACGTTTCCGTGTTGTCCTCAAAGATGTCCTAGGGCAGGTGGTTCCTGCTTTGGGGGTGCTGGGGCCTGCGGGAACGGGGGGTTCCTGGAGGTAGGGCCGGGTCCAATCTCTCCAAAAGCTTTGCTGCAGACGTCTCCAGGGTTTCTTCTTGTTGTTGTTTGTAACTGGAATACTCATTTGCCGTGATCATTCTTGGCCTGGCTTCTGTAGCCTCATGGTTTCCATATGTTGGGCAGTTCCCGCTGGGGCTGGGGGGGCTTTATTGCACCACAGCCATTGCCCCTGGGGCAGCTGCAGCCAGACGGGGTTTGCTGATGAGATGCTAATCATTTCCTTGATACCGTTCGGTGCTTAATTATACCTCCAGAAACGTCCATTTTCTGATTTAGGGTGCTCAGCCTGTATTTTCATCTGAATGAAGGTGAATTGGGGTGTGCTCGGGGAGGCTGGGGTGAGGTGGGACCAGTCAGACCCCGCTGCTTTCCAGGTGGTGCCAGCTCCATCCCTGGGATGCACCATGTCCCTTGCAGGACCGAGGTGGTCTGGGGGTGACCTCGGTGAGGTGAAGGGGCTCTGGTGCTCGCTGCTCCATCCTGGTAGTGGCCACCCTCGTGTCACCTCCCTGCGGGGACCAGGGTGGCTCTGGCCTTCCCACCCCCCCTAAACTGTGAGGGGAGGATAAAGATGTGAGTCCCAAGGAACGTGCCTGGGGACGTCATGTAGGCCACCTTGTTATCCCAGATACCCTGCTCCTGTCCTCCAGGGATTTAGTCATTATTCTATTCATACCTAAACCCTGGTAAAGACCCAAATCTCCAGAGAAGGACTAAAATGGAAGAGAAATGGGGAGAAAAAGCAGGGGGAGCAGCAGCAAGGGAGGCTAACAAACAGGGTGTTGGCACGGAAGAGCTGACATATGAAGATGATAAAAGATGAAGATTTGAAGAAGTGATGCCTTGTTATGGAGGATGGAGCTGAAATTGGAACACAGCGCAGTGGGGGTCGCCGTGGGGCGGTCAAGGAAATAGGGAGAAGGGTGGAAAACCCCCCGTGTGAACTGCAGGGAATACATCGGCAAGGGTGGGAGTGAAGGGAATTCACAGCAGGGGTGTGTTTAAAAGGCATTTAAAGGACAGATGTCCTAGAGGGTTGGAAATGGCGGGGTGCTGGCCAGCGTGGTCACCTGGGCAGCCTGGAAGGTGTGGGTGTCACCCAGCGCCCGGGGCTCCCGCAAGGCAGTGACCACCCAGCGGTGCCTGAATCCATAAACCCCCCAGCTGCCCAAGTATTTACCAGAGGAGCCTGACGGGCAACTGGGAATAACACGGTGGGGATCAAAACCCCATGTTGCTTGGTTTGATTTTGAGGAGAGTTCTGCGGATGAGCCCTCACTGTGGGAAGGAGCCCGTTGACAGGAGAGCGGGGAGCGAGCCCTGCCATGACCTCTTGCACCCCGGGGGGCAGAAAAATCGATGAGCCCCCACTCTGTGTGGGGAGCATGGTTGGCCTGAGTGGAGTTTAACTGGTGAATAATCTTTGTGTGCAGGGGTGATTTATCAGCCATAATGGCTCTTTATCTCCTTTCTGCTCCCTGGAGACCGGTGCCTGCTTTTCCCCTGCTGGGAGGGAGTGATGGTGAGGATGCTCTGAGGAGATAGAGGGTGTGTGGGGGTCGCTGAGCACTGGCTGGGGGTTGCAGGGAGGGCTGGGGGGGCCGATAGCCGGGGCATGGTCACACCGGGTCGGTAGTGATGCCCGAGGCTCCGGGTCGGTGCCGCCCCGTTTTGAGGAGTGGAAATACCTCCTCTGTGGCTGCGGCGGGCTGGCCAGCCTCGCGGCTCTCGCTTGCCATCTGCCCCTGCGTGGGGACCTCTCTCTGTCACCTCTCCGAGCGCAGCCACCGCTGACAGGCCTCTTCCCACGCCGCGGTCCCTCCTGTCGCTTGTCCTGCCCTGGCTCCAGCCTCTCCTCCCGCTGCCCTCCCAGAGGAGGGGGCTGCCCCCGGGGCTGGCGGCAGATGCTTGCTTGACAGCACCAGAAAGAAAACGCCTCGGGTACTTCTTAGGAGGCAGGTTTTCTTATTTGTCCTTCTTAGATTTGCAGAGGGGAACGGTTGCTTTAAAAATAAATGCCAATGAAGATATGGCTGCATCTTTGCAACTGCCACATCGGAGCTACTTGGGGGACAGAGAATACATTAGATCCTTAGATGCACAATTTAAAGCGAGTGTTTTCAGATGTACAATTTTAATTGGTCTCTCTGGCTAGAAAGACAAATAAATGTCTTTTCCTCATTACTGCCGAATGCATGATTTGTTGCTTTAATGCAGCAAAACTAACCAGTTTTAATTATGTAGATGCAACCGTCTCTGGTAGAGCATTTTAAATCTTGCAGAAAATTGGGCATCCTGTTGATTGCCTGTTACAATTTCATATTGCTTCCTGAAGCTTTTCTTTAACCCTGGAAGAATTCAGGTCATTGTATGATCTATTTGGTGATTGTTGGCCGGGAGACTGCTGCGAATCAACAGCATCCTCCCCTGTCGCAGGGCTGGCAGGTGACAGGCGTCCCTGGGGACGGCGCGGCTGGCTGCGTGGTGGGGATGGGGTGATTTCTTGCACTTCTAGGACTTTTAGTTGCTGTGTAAATTGGTAATAGAACCGGAGTTTTGATGGCTTTAGCATATAAAAACATTAAAAAGGCTTGCAGACCTAGGGCCAAAGAAAAATGATGTATATTTTCCCATTTCTGTAGGAGAGCTGCAGCTTAGGTTAATTTATCATTGCTTGTTACCTTCATTTTACTTTTCCTGTTGCAGGAGCTGCATCCCTTCTTTTATGTCTATTCTCATTTCCTACCTAGTGCTCTCTTTCCACTTTGCTCAGAAAGTTTTGGGAAAATTCCCACACCAAATTATTTTCTGGGACTGTGGCTTGCTCAGGGGGAGATTTGGCTCCTGGTTGGAGGACACGTGGAGGCTTGGAGCTTGACAGCCCCTTGAATGAAATGGTTCTGTGCAGAAGAGGAGAGAGGTCCCCTCCCTCGGGGTGGGCTGGTAGGGAGCTGCTAAATATTAATCGCAGAAATGGATGTAAAATTTCCATTGGCTGAATTGTCTTGCTTAACGACAGGTGGGGAAGCATGACCCACGGGCCTTGGCGTAGCTCCCCAGCTTGGGTGGCGTGGTCTGCAGGAGATGGCACATCCTGGTGAATCTGATCCGGTGCTGCTGTGAGGCTGCAGCATAAGGGCTCCGCGTTGCCCCGAACAGATCCATTTGTTGTCATCTTCCACGTACCCTCTGCGCATCCTCAGCGGGGCCTGATGGCGGGGCCTGGCAGATGGGTTTTACACGAGACCTCCGTGTGCGGAGAACAGCAGAGAGCTACGTATGCGATTCATAACAAAGATTAATTGGCAGTCTCTAATGGAGACAAATTGAATCTATCAGAGATGTTTCCTGCAAAGCTGATGTCCCGGGTGCTTTGGTGGAGGCTGGGATGGTTCAGCTGAGGCTCCCACACGTGACTGGCCGTCAGTCGGTGGGGCGATGGAGGGATGGACCTTCCTAAAACACCTTGGACTTGGGCCGCCTCTGTGGTCAGAGGGGCAGAGGAGCTGCCAGCTCACAGCAATGGGTGTCGGTGTGTGCTTGGGTGCTGACTCTGGCCTAGCTGTTGTCTTTTCTGATAGCTGGCAGGTGCCGGGGTGCAGCAGACGTTATTTATCAACCTACCCTTCTTGCTGATAACGGTAAAAACCACTTAAAACACTTACTCATGGTCTGCAGCTAGTGCTGGTTCCAGGTGAAGAGTTTTAAGGGTGGTAAGAGAGCAGCACCAAATGGGCTTCAGGTGCTTAGCAGATATTTATTTGCCTCTGCCCGGTGTGATATTTTAAGCTCTGTGTTCAGGGCTTCAGCGCCCGTCAAGGAGCAGGATTTACGCTCCCCCATCGGAGGTGGGGGGAAGCCCTCCCCCTTCAGCTCTTAAATTTGCTCTTGCCTGAATTTGGCTTTGTTTCAGCAGCTGTTTGTCAGGCCACCACCCCGGCAGCACCAGCAATCGTTTCCTGAAATGCATCTACCACCTGGAGGGGTTCGTGCTCCTGCTGGGGGCCGGTGGTCTGGGCAGGGATGGCTGGGCTCGGGGCTGGAAAGGTGTCACAGCATGTGCTGTCCTGTCCTTCCTGGCCCTCTCTGGAACTAAGTAGCATGGAGTTATCTGCCCTTTCTGACAGCCTGTGGGGCTGTTTGATCCCCGGTGTTGACTTACTCCCAGGAGGCTTTTGCTGAGCTGCCAGCAAACCTTCCTCTTTAAAAAGATGAGTATTCCTTGCTAATACCTATTGTGTGGTGCGAGCCCCACCTCTGTGTATTTTATCGGTGTGTATCTTAGCAGCAAGGGAGGACACAGAAACGAGTAAACAGCGTGATCCCACACAGCCAGGACTAATGATGGTTTGTACCTGTCGCTGATGGCCTCCTTAGGGCTTCCAGTCCTCTCCCGGTGCCCCTGCTTGGCGACCGCGGTTGTTGGATGCGCTTCAAGCCACTCGCATCTCCAAGACCCTGATTCATGAACTTTTCTTCAAAAAACTGGCCTGAGATGGCTTGGTTTGGTGTCACTTTTCTCACCTGAGCAACTGCAATGCGTGATTTCAGGAGAGGAAGGAAAGCCGAGTATCGGAACGAAATGACCGAGGTGTTCCCTGGCCAGGACCGCGTTGGTGGGATGGGGCCAACGTGCTTCTCGCTGCCATGGTGCTGTGGGATGGTTTAACGGCCGTGAGTGGTCAGCAGCCTGGTTTTAGAGTTCATGTGAAAAATGGCACCACCAACAGCGCGGCAGCCCTGGCACCCCCGGCTGGGGAATGTACGGCCTCGTTATTTATCCCTGTGTTGTCATTACTCATCGGTGAGGAGGCAGCTGTTAGGATCCTGTCCATGTCGTGGAGGGAGAGGTTTTAAATCATCCTCTTTGTTTTAAATCGTCCCCTTTGTGTGAAATCACCCTCCCCCCTTTGTTATAAAAAAGCTAAGGTATGTAAAAAGGTGTGGTGTTGTAATTCTGCTGTGGGAATTGGTGCTCCTGGCCTCTTCCAGAAGGTGGGTGCTCTATGCGATGTAGCTCTGTGAGGGGAGCGACAGCAGCGCCTCCTCACAGCTTTGTTCGACGTGGCTGTGGAGTGCTGGGTCTGTCTGTCCATCTGTCTGCTCTGGCGTGAGGTCCCCAGTTTGGGAACCCCTGGACTGGGACGACCTGGGGGGACCAGGGAGCTGGAAACTGGGAGGATGCTGTGGCTGTGAGATGCTCTTGCTTACACATGCCTCCTAAACTGATGTGCCTCCCTGAACAACAGCCCCGTTTCTGTTGGCTTCACTGGTGCTGGAACCAGGCTGATGTTCAGGGGAGGTTCTTCATAAAGGCATTCGGGGCTGCAGGTCTGGGGGCTGGAGAGTTTGGGGAAACTACACAGCCTCTCTCTGCCCAACAGCTCCAGAAAGGAATTTGTGTTAGTGTCTGTCACTCCTCTTTCCTTCAGAGTTGAACAATACCTTTGAAGAGGAAAAAAACCTGACCTGCAGTCACTCCAATGCATCTTGCATCTCAAAGGTAGCCCTATAAAACATTGCTGTGTTGTTTTGCTATTTTGTTTGTATTGTAAGAGTAAATATTTAAAAAGAAAACAGGATACAAAAGCATGTAAGTGACCAGAGATGAGGAGTTAGAGGTCCTGGTGTTAGTGTTTCCCAGTAAGGAAAAAGGGATCCCTGTTCTCCACTGCCTTTCTCTGTTGGACCAACTTCACCTCTGAGGTCCAGCTTTGTGGAGCAGTATCATGCACTGGGGGACCACAGCAGAGGTCTCTGTCATGGACTTCATAAAACAGTGGCTTCCTCTTTACGGTAGAAGAGCCTCAAAGATTGTTTTTGGGGTTTTTTTAGATGTTGTAGCATTGATGAGCTTTGTTTGTTTGGAGTTAATTGTGGTCTTGAGGCTATTCTGTGGTGTGGTTAGAATCTGAGGTGATGTTCTGCTACTTGGAACAACTCATTCTTGTTTAGAGCAGATGACCTGAAGAACAGATTTCTTAGCTCAGGATCACCAGTTAGATTATTTTGGGTTGCTGGCCTTGTGTGTGCCCTTCATAGGAAGTGATGCACTAAGGCTGTGTTTAGCTGGTCAATTGGTGAAGGAAGAAATACTGCCTGCAAGACGAGCCTGCCAAGAACAGAGAGGATCTTTAGCTTTTTCTGAAACTCCCCATTTTCTGTTCTGGTTTGCCCTCTAAAGCTGACAAGTTACTCCAGATTTATGGTGGTGCTGCAGCCTGTGATCCAGAGTCATTGTAGAGTTGTGTCTCCAGACCTTGTAAGGCCTTCGACAGGGATGTCTGTTCAGGCGTCTCTAGAAGGATGCTGTGGACCACTTATCAGCAGTGACCTCCATGGGAAGGAGAGATACTGTTAGCTGATGAAGACATATTGGGCCTTCTAAGAAAATGTTATTGTAAGTAGCTGTTTTCTCCTCTCTGTTATTTGGGAGGACGTGCTGTCCTTTGGAGGGACAGCGTGCCCCAAGTGACCCTTACGAGGTGGGAAGGCCCTGCTCTGGCCAAAAGATAGAGAGTTTTGTTTGAAAATGACTCGGCTGCTGTGGAACATGGCACTGTGGGTTTGAAGCAAGCCTTCCTGAATGGATGGGATGCCTCCCACCCGCTTTGGTGTGTGGTGCTTCATGCCCTTGAGATGGGGTACCAGAACCCCGGCTGGTGGGAGGCATCAGGCTGTGTACCTTGCAAGGTTAGGAAAGAGTCTGGTGAAGGTCTGCTCTGATGCGTCCCTTCCTGTAGGTAAGAGATCTTTGGCTGTCACACCGAGTGCCTCAGCAGTAGTGTAGTGTACCAGAGGGTGCTAATTGCTTACTGGGAAGTTATTTGTGTGTTGGTGCTCAATAGGGTTACACTCTACCACGTGTAGGCTGGAATATGGTGTGGGGTTTTCACTTTTCAGCGTTGCCTAGTGATTGTTTCCTGATGGAGATGGGCATGTTGTCAGACGGGCTGAGTACTTTTACAGTCAATGTTCTGTCCAGTGAAGCATGCTGAGGTCAGCACAATCGAGTATCCTGCTGCAGGGTGGAATGTGATTGCTGGAGAGATCAGAGAACAGTTTCTGTCCCCGTGAACAGCATTGCACAATTGGCTGGAGACATTATCGTTTCCCCTGCAGCATCAAAGCGATGCTCCGAGAGAGGCCACTGGGTTAAGTAACGCTGGCATTTCTGTAAATACCCATGTGATAGTTTCAAAATGTTTGAGAGTATTAATGATTTTACTTTCCTGGTGCTTCTGAGAAGCTGGCAGGAGTGTTGTGCTGTTCTGGCTGATGGGGGGTACAGAGGCCATCTCCTGCAAGACTTGGGCAGGAGGCAGTGAGTCAGGAGTAGGAGCAGGAATCGGGTCCTTGAACTCAGTGTCTTGGACCAGAAGTTGCGTGTGCCCCGGCATTTGCTTCGGTGATAGAATCACAGAATGGTTTGGGTTGGAAGGGACCTTAAAGCCCCCCCAGTGCCACCCCCTGCCCTGGGCAGGGACACCTCCCACCAGCCCAGGTTGCTCCAAGCCCCCTCCAACCTGGCCTTGAACCCCTCCAGGGATGGGGCAGCCACAGCTTCTCTGGGCAACCTGGGCCAGGCTCTCACCACCCTCACAGCAAAGAAGTTCTTCCCCACATTTCATGTCCATCTCCCCTCTTTCAGTGTCAAACCCTTCCCCCTCCTCCTAGGGCTCCCCTCCCTAATCCAGAGTCCCTCCCCAGCTTTCCTGGAGCCCCTTGAGGGACTGGCAGGGGCTCCAAGGTCTCCCCGGAGCCTTCTCTTCTCCAGGCTGAACCCCCCCAACTCTCTCAGCCTGTCTGTCAGACATGTCTGTGCTGTCACAGCAGTTGGGTAGTGTGTGCCCTGCGTGGTTCTCCTCTCACCATCTCTTTGAAATCTGCTTGTTCTGTGAGGTCTAGAGAACGGGCTGATGTGGGGTGATAAGTCCCGCTGAGGTCCCTGGCCACCTCCTGCCTCTTTGCTTGACTCAACTGCCACTTCCTGTTTTCAAGGGAGGTTCTCGGCTCCTCGGGCAGGTCTGCTGGTGGATCTCCACCACCACGGGGCAAGTAATGCCCAACTTCATGTTTCAGAGATGTACTGCAGCTCCCGTGGAGGGCGAACTGCAACCCAAGGTTACATCCATGGTGGGCAGGAAAGCATGAGTTATCTGGGTGATGTACAGACATACTGGTAGCTCGGGACAGCTCTGCTCTGCGGTGGAAACCTGTTCGTTTCACACCTTGGGGGAACGGAACTGTGTGGTGTGGCTGGGTCTGCAGTCAGGCAGAGAGGGGTGGAGAAGATGGACCCACTGTGCAGGTCATTCTGCAGGGAACGGCTCGTGAGCTCGCTGAGGAGGTGTGAGGGTCCCTGTACGTGCAGTGTGGTGGTACCAAGAGCTGTCAGACAATCACACACAGAAACTCTGCAAGATTAACTTTTTTTTTTTTTTGGCTGGATTTTCCTCTAACCTTTCTTTTACTCTCCGCTGCACACAGCCAATGTTTTGTAGGGACTGTCGTACTGCCTTGGTCTCTTTTACCACTAAGGCGAATGGGACTCCTACTGTTGTAATAAATGAAGCTGGAAATCAGGATCTCCACTGTAATTGTATTTTTTGGGTAGTTCTGGAAAAACCTGAAGAGGTGTGGCAAGAGCTGAACTACAATAAATAGCAGCCTTGAAACAATTTTAACTTGGAGGATATTGAGGGCCTTGGGAAGCAGGATCTCAGCAGCAGGTTCTTCTAAACCATTTTTCATATCTCTTAACATCCCTGCTCGATGGCATTCTGAGTGATTCGTGGCTTTCAAAGCAGCTTTTCCTGCACAGTGCTTCTGTGTGGACGCTCTTGACCTACTCTTGTTAAAATCCCTACAGAAACAATAAGCAAACATACTGTAAGTGGAAATGTCGTATTACAAACCCCTGAAAGTGAAACCATAACAAAGAGAGCTTGTTGTTGTTCTTGTGGGATGGCAGTTTGCGGGAACAACAACAAGCTCAAAAGTCAGCTCAGAACTGACTTTGGGTGAGCGGGAAGAGGAGGAAAAAGAAATGCCTGTTGTTTGCTCCCGCTCGGCATCCCGCGGGGTGTTCTCCTGCCTCGGGCGGATGGGGCTGGGGTGCCGTTACCTGCAGCCTCAGGGAGGCTCCTCCGGCGCGGGGAGACGGCTCCGTGTCAGATGGGAGAGCAGCGTGAGGCAGATGGTGAACCTCTCCTGAGGCGCTGGGCGGAAGGAGGTAATTTTGCAGGTCACAAAACCAGAGAATAACTTCTTCAGAATTAAACATTCATTGGGGATTTAAAAAAATTCAAGAACCGTTCTTGGAATCTAGTTCACACAGATAGATAGATACAAATGTTTGTTTGTTGCCTTCCATTTCCAGACCCAAACGTACTCCCAGTCACCTCAGAAGACATAACGCCGAGTCTCTGACAGCTTGTGGCAAATGTCCTTTTTTCCTCTAGAACGGGTGTTTTGTGCCCAGCTGTGTGTCTTCTGCAGCCACACGTGCACAGCTGGCTCTGGGTGCTGTGGGGAGGTGGGGAGCAGTGGGTGTGCCCGGGGGCATCGCCTTGATGTTGGGGGGCACAACAGGGACACAACTGCTGTGCCGGGCTCGAGAGCTGCCGGCGCCGAGGCTTTGAGTGGTGAGGCTTCTTCACACCAACGTGTCTTCCCCTGGAAAGGGGGGTGTTGGTGCTGTCTCTCCTGAGGAGTGGGGGACACCTTGGGGGTTTCCTGGGGAGGGGTGGTGTTCTGAGGGTTTCAGGCAGTGCTTTAAAGGTGAGGCACCAGCAGAACTGGCTCTTGGGTTTCACGTGGTGAACCAGGGCCCTCGTTTATCAGCCGTAGCATGCTCCTGTGGTGGGGGTGATCTAGCTGCCCCAACAGTCCGTGCAAAACCGCAGTGATAAGCTCCATGAGAGCTCAGCAGTTGGTCATGGGGATGGTCACAGGTCTTCTCCTCAGGAGTCCTTGCCCCCAGTAGCACCTTTGTGTGAAGACTCCCAAATTTCCCAGTAGCATAACTACTCCCTGTAAGCCTGCCATCCAGGTGACGTGCCGGAGTGGGAGGATCCCTGCAGGTTCTGAATTGCCAAGGTCTTTGCTGTCCCTCCAGTTGCAGCTTGAACAGCACCAGCCTCCTGGGAGGTGGGAGAGGCTCTGCTTCCTTCTGGGACCACCCTGAGAGTGCTGCTGGTTTCTCCTATTCTCCTACGTGGAATCATTGGGCCCATCTTGGGATGGAGC
This sequence comes from Calidris pugnax, assembly GCF_001431845.1. Taxonomy (NCBI): domain Eukaryota; kingdom Metazoa; phylum Chordata; class Aves; order Charadriiformes; family Scolopacidae; genus Calidris; species Calidris pugnax. Next base: position 618,475 of record NW_015090880.1, read on the forward strand.
AGTTTGTGTGTTGTTGGTAGCACTTCCATCGCTCTCCTCCGCTGTTGTCCCTCTGGTGGGACCCGTCAGTGCTGTGCTCTGTGGGAGCTCTGCGCTCTTTAATTGTTGTTTGTCATCGTGGGAATTGCTTGTTCTAAAACCAATTACAACCTGACAAAACTGATCTGCCTTATTTACAAATACATCCATCTGCTTGTGGACTGTCTGATAGCGCTGCCAGAAGAATACGAGGCCTTTATTGCTGCTGCTGAGCTGTCAGAGGGTTCCTGTGCCGTGGTGTCTGGACCAGCCCGATGGCTGGTTGCAGGCTGTTTGCATGCCTGGCCTTTGCAGGGTGGAGGCAATTAACGTGTCAAGTACCAAATTCTATGTAAACCAGGTCGATAGGGAACATTAGAGTGCTGTCTGTGTCTCGGCATCGGCCGGTGTGGAGCCCGGGGTGTGTTTGGGGTGTGCGGTACGAGGGAGGGTGCCAACGCATCCCCGCTGCGTCCGGCGCCACCGCACGGGTGGGTGAGCTCCTGGCTGGGCTGGGCTGGGGACAAAGCGTGGTTGGAGCTGTTGGTGTCGGGAGGAGCTGGGGAGCTGAGACACCCCGCTGTTTGGAGGGTGCTGGTGACAGACACCCCCCGGTGTGTGTTCTGTGCCTCTGGGCTGTTGCAACAGCTGTGGGAACCGGGATCCTTCTACCTGGGGAGAGTCGGGTTGATGCCTCGTCTTGCAGAAACTCACTTGATAACCAAGGTGGGACGAGATTCCTCCTCGGGAGCTGCGCTCTCCTGACAGGTTTCATGTGGAAAATAGACAAGGGAAGCAGGCAGGCGCCTGGGGCGGGAGACTGCCGTTCTGTGCCTGTTCCTGGAAATCAATTCTGAAAAGGCTCAGAAAAGGAGAAAAATGAATGACTGGTGTCAGGGCATTGGAACTGAAAGCCCATCACAACCGGCAGCCAGAACTGTTTCAGGCTATTTTAGTCTTTCTCTGAATGTTGAGTTGCAGCTTAAAAAAAGATCTGCGAGGTTATTAATCAGTGCTGGTTCCACCTCCGGGCCACCAGTTCAAAGCTGAATGCAGTGGATTTTAGAAGCATTCACTGAAAGCCTCTCTTCCTCATTTACTACGTGTGTTATCCACAAAGGGTAGAAAATAGTGTCATGGGTATGTAAACAGATTCAGTGTGAGGAAAATGGGGAAGACTTGCCCCCTAAATTAAGTAATTAAAATTAGCATGACTAGGTTTCAATGTGTAACTGAAGGTGAGTGAATTAGTCATTGTGAATAATATATAGGACAAATTCCAGCCTATTTTTGTTTGCGATTTATCTAGGAGTGAACGTTTCTATTATAAATGATCACTCAGTTTTTGCTGGCTGGCTGAATAACTGAAAATTCATAAATCGCTATGAACTGGGAGTACAGAATCCTGCAATCTGCATATGAAAACCTGTGTTTACACCACTCTAAGTGTGGTGTGGTTCCCCCCCCCCCCCCCCCCC
>NW_015090880.1:619980-635730 GCF_001431845.1 Calidris pugnax
CCCCATAGTAACAGAACATTTTCTATAATGGTGAGCTAGTCTTGTGGTTCGAGTGTGAGAGAGGACACTTCCATTTTGCCTCCAGGGGCTGAGGAGTTGAGCACCCCAACAATTTGGTCCGGTACCGGCTGGGGCCCTGCCATCAGCTGTGAGAACGGGGTGCCTGGAGGGAAAGGGGGTGTTTGGTAGCGTTCCTGCCATCGCTTTGTGGCAGAAATGCTCTGTAGCATGGTCCAGGCTGGGCGGTGGGGCGTGTGGGGTGGACTGTGGTGGCCCTGGCCCGCTCCACACTCCCCGGCTTGCTTTTTGGTGTTGTGGAGTCTCTCCCTAGGTCCTCAGTGGCCGTACGTCCCAAACGGTGGGAAACTGCCCCAAGTCATGGCATCCTGGTGCAGGGCCAGCAGGGTCTGTGGCTCCAGGTGATGGGGTCAGTGGTTTTAGTGACAGATGTTCCCCAAACGGGTCGAAGCTTTGGTGCTGTGGGATGGGGACGGCTGCGGTGCCCGCTCCCGTGCTGCCCCGGGCCTGCAGTAACGTCGGTCTGTGCACTGTCCCATCTCCAGTCCCACAAACACGAGCTTTTGGTGCTGGGTTATTTGAAATGGGTAGCTGCCGTCGTGCCGAAAGGAGTGTTTGTGTAATGCTGGTGGTTTCTCCTCCGCTCCCGAGCGGGGCCCGTTTCCTGCTGCTGGCCGGGCTGGGACAGACCTGCAGCAAGAGGTTCTCCGAAATTCGTTAGAGACAAAGAACAACCCTCCGATTTCCTCTCCCCTCCCCTTTTTTCTCCTGCTGTAGTTTATTGCTGAAACGTGCAGATAAGATGCTCAGTGGGAAAAAGTATTTTTTGGACAAAATGACTGGTGCAAATACATGTAGTTTGCAGTCGTGAGCGAGGGGCTGCTGGTGGTGTGCCAGCAGGGGTGTCTTCTGCAGTCCCCCAGCCTCTCCTTCCGCCATTATAAATGCACCCTGTCAGGACGTGCCACTGAGAGAGAGCCGAGAGCAGGGGGAGGAAATGCAGGGAAAAAGCAGGATAGTGATGCGGAAAGAGACCCTGCATCCTCTCGTGTGACACAAGCTTTCCTTGCACTGGGGCTGAGCTCCACTGGCCTCTGCGGTGGGATTTCTCAATGGGTGCCCGCCGTGTCTGAGTCCCAGGGGGGGATCAGGGTGGATGACGCTGAGGCCGTGGTGAAGATTCCAGCTGAGGTCCTGTCCCTTGGTGGCTGCTCTGCTCGATGGCTCCAGCCACATCCCTGCTGGAGGCTGCACACAGCTGTTAGCACGGGGAATCGATTTTGTTCCCCAGTTTTAAATCTGAATAGAAAAATCGGGCTTCCATGATGGTGATCTTTTCCTTAAACCATAATTGTATCTCTGTGTAATACAGCTGTTCTTCATCCAGCAGTTAATAACACGTCCAAGCTGGAGGCAACTTACTGGGCGTAATTTATGTGTAAAGGGATCTTGTGACATTTTCTGGTGGGAGACAGGGAGAGAAAATAAGCCATTTAACACTTACAGTAAAATTGTCAGGATAAAACCCATAGCTTTTTAAAAAGTTCATTTGCTAATAATTATTAATTAAATCAATGGCTAAAGTTACTTCAGTACTTGCATATCACTTAGTTTGGGTAATAAAACAGGGCTGGACAACTCCCCTTCCTTGTTTTATTCGGTTTCAGCGTTGGTTTGAATCAAAGGCTCTTCAGTTAAAGGGAGGTTTTTCCCTGAATTCAACAGTTTGGGATTAATCCCTAATAAGATACGGTCACACAACATATAGACTGACATTAGTTCAGGGAAATATTTTAATATGTAACTTTCCACCTTTTTACTGAAGCGTTAGTGTTTTCATTCATAATTTACATTTTAAAAACAGAATAAAAGTATAAATCACAAATTTGTTCTTAAAATTGCTTTACCAGTGCTGTTAGAAAAATAAGATTATTTGTACAGGCTCAGATGTTTTCATTCATGCACTCTGCCTCCCCGGGTCGATCTGCCCCCAGCCTGCTGCCTTCCTCAGCTTCAGCATATTTTACTTAATTAGTTCCCTGAAGGCCATTCTGTGTGATTTTCTTTTTTTCCCCGGAAAGGAGAGGAGCCCAAGGGCGATGGCAGTGATAAAGCCTTGAGAGCCCTGGCTGCTGCCTGGTGTGCTGGGACGGACCAGACCCCGCTCCTTGCTCCGAGGGGCACACGTATGGCTCCAGGGAGAAGTTTTGTCTTTATTTCACTGAAATACCATTGGCTGGACCCTTTCTGTACCAGGAACTGTCATTTTTTGGGGGGCTGCAGGGGGAGTTCTGCAGACTGCCAGCACCCCCAAACTGTCCTGTACCCCTGGGTCTGCCGGGCAGTGAGGATGTAGGGGGATGTGTCTCTGATGGTGCTTGTCTGTCTGACAATAAAATCCTGCTGTCTTGTCCAGCAGGTCAAGGGATGTGATTGTGAACCTGTTTTTTTTGGTAATGATGCTCTAACACGAGAGTGAGCTCCTCAGAAGGGTTGTGAAGTCTGTGTCCTTGGCCAGGCTGGTGGAGGATCTCCAGAAGTCTGGGCCAGCCCCAGCTGTTTGGTCATTCTGGAGGTCCATGAGGTGCTCCAAGCAAGGACTTGTCAATCTAAATTATTGCTTGATTTCCCCTCTGCTGACCTCCTTCTGAAGGTTTGTGGTGGATTTCCCCCGATCCTGTGGCTCCCCGGTCACCACACCATGTCCCCACAGCTGAGCCCTGCCTGTGGCTTCCCCATCTCGGTGCTGAGCCACCACTTTCTCAAAGATGGGGAAATAGCCCTTTTAGATTCATTATACTGTTACATGTTAAACTTCTTAAAAAGCACACTAATAAAATAATGGTGGGCTGGTCTCCAAGTGGATTTAAAACATTTCCCCTAATTCACTAATGTCTTTCCCATCACGATGCCAGAATGTCTGTCCTGACTTTGAGGAGGTGGCAAATGCAATTTGGAGACAATTCTGAACGGCTGTTTATTTCAGGCAGGATCTTACTTCTTGCTGGTGGAGCTTCCTAGCATTGCTGAGAAGGCACTCAACGTGTTTCTTCTTGTTCTTGTGTGCTGTTTAATCCAGTCGGTGTGCTGGAGGTCCCTCTCAGTAGCGCTGCGTGGAGCTATTCGGTTTAATAAAGTTTAATGGAAACTATAAATGTTAAAGGCTTGCCTAGGGCAGGGTGCAGGACGTGTGGTGACGGAGTGGTGTGCTGAGGAGCTGCTGTGTCACCTTTGGTGGCAGAGCTGGAGCTGGCTCCACAGTTCCTGCTTCTGGCCCTGCGGGGACGTGGTGCTCGGTGGCACTGAGCTGTGGGCGCTCAGGACAGTGACAGTTAATGACAAACATCTAGATGAGTGCAACCTTCCGCTTTCCTCCTGTTGTTGTTTTCTTGGTAGCATCTTTGTCTTCCTCTTCTTGCTAATATCTTCTTCCTCTTTTTGGTAGTGTCCGGTATCTTCGAGGCCCAGCCATTCCTTGGTGACGGTAAGGTCATGCTTTAGAGCAAAGGCAGGAGCTGTGGTTGTGTCATCCCGTGCTGCCCAGAGCCACTAGAGGCCCAGCCATTCCTTGGTGATGGTAAGGTCACGCTTTAGAGCAAAGGCAGGAGCTGTGGTTGTGTCATCCCGTGCTGCCCAGAGCCACTCCTGCAGCGGGGATGAAGCTGCCTCCTGTCCCTCGGCCTCTGTCCAGGGCTGCCCTTATCCTGGAGCGAGAGTTGTGAGCAAGAGCTGTCAGTGCTGGTAAAACTTAGCATTTGGTCCTACTTTGCATTTATTAGCATGCACTAATTATTCATAGGGATAATTACCCTTTACCAATTCACGTTAATTTAGATCGCTTTTGAAAAGTAATCAAGAGGAGCGAGAATGATGATACATCAAAGTGGAATAGGGTACGGCACAAACGGAACACGGTGTGTTTGTGTGTAAGAGATCGTGCCAAGTCTCTGTCAGCTTTTTCCTTCCAATTGCAATTATTTGAACTCAATTTAATGGTTGGTGCTAAAGGCCATCTGTTGGATGTGCTCCCCACCCCAAAACTCCATTCGTGCTCCTCATCTCGCTCAAGGGAAAACATCGTCTGATGGGGCGACTTAGTTTAAAATTTTATATTTAAAAAAGTCTGTATACAGCATAAGGAAAATACAGTTATTTGGGCAAGTTATGTGGAAGAGAATGGGAATAACGTATGGAGCAAGACAAGGGAAGGATGGCCTCTCCAGGAGTCTAGGGGATATCTGAGGAGGGTTAATCCAGCTGAGTAGTGACCAGTGTCTTGGGGACAGAGGCTAAAGGTGCTACTGAATGAGCTGGGGCTGGGTCCTCGGTCAGCCCCTTGCCAGAGGAAACGATGGCGAAGGGATGCAGGGAGGGTACTCGGCCCCGGGAGGAGGAGGGGTGGATGATGGAGCCTGATGGCTTGTGGCTGGGGAGCACCACCCAGAAAAAGCAGATTTAAGATGGGGAAAATTGTGGCTGATGCCTCCAAAACAGGGAACAGTTACAGCAGAAAGGATAACACGTGTCTGGAATGCTACCAGCGTGTAACATATTGCACATGTATCCTACAGGCTCAGGGAATGATGTTTAAAATAGCTGAGCCTACAGGCTGCTTGGACAAAGCAAATATTACGAACATTAAGTTGTCGTCTTGCTAAGCTTGACTTGCTGCTGTTACTAAGGTTGTTTCATCCTGTGCTTTGATAACTGGGAGATGCTTGGCCAACAACTTTGTACTTCAAAAAATGTCTTTGCTTTAGAAGGAGAACATCTGGGCAGATTTTGGTGGGGCTGTCAGTGAGGGTGTTGCGTGCAGCAATGACGGACAAACACTTTGCAAAGTCATTTTACTTCCTTTTTGCTCTTAGCCTGGTGTTGGCTCTTGTGCCAGGGAGAGCCGAGCTGGGGGTCAGGGGTGTGAAGTGTGTGGATGGTTTAATTTCTAAAAACTTGTCTGGAGGAGACACTTTTCTGTTAAGTCTGCTTTGCTGTAGGGCTTGTCTTTACAGGGAAAGCAGCTGCATCCTTAATTCCTTCCTTGTTTTTTTACCAACTTAAATAATGGAGTTGAAGGTACAGCTGCCTTGTCCTCGCAGGAGGGCAGGCAGGGACGTGCTTCCCCTGGGCAGGGAGAACAAGGCTGGCTCCTCGGTGGGGTGGCCCCTGGCTGTACTGGTGGCCCAAGTCCTGCAGGAATATTTGTCCAGGAATATTCAGCTTTTCCATCCCTGTGGGATGGTGGGTATGGCCGCTTTGCGTGCCAGCCTATGCCTGAATCGTGTGTATTTGCTGTAATTGTGCAGTAACGAGGGTGTGTGACTGTGGGACCCGATTTCTGTGTGCGGTGGCCCGGTGCTCACTGCACAGGTACGGCTATGATTGCTTTCTCTCTGGGAAATAAAGGCCTTCAGGCTGCACGCTGGAGTTTCCCCCGCCTTGAGGTGACACGAGTCCCTGTTCCCCGGGAGCATGGCGGAGCTCAGTGAGCGTGGCAGGGTCTGCTCCCCACGGCCAGGAGCGGGGGAACCGGTGTTCCCGCGTCGGAGAGCGGAGTCACGGCAGCCATGGAGGATTCGGAGCTGAATGGTGCGGGCGTTGAAGCTGTCACTGTCGCTTCAGAAAGATGAAAGGGAAAATAATGTTTTGATGTGCTTTTGCTATTGATAAAGTCATGAAATGTGTTATGGGAGATGTTTAGTTGCAGAGAGATTCGTTTACGTCATTGCTTCCTCTTGCTCATTAGAGTGGACATCTGCAGCCGTATAAAAATAAATAAATATATATATATATATAAAATGAATGGTAGGAACCAGGGGCTGACAGGTATAATTTCAGCCCCCAGGTACTGCTGTTCCTGCAGGCCAGGCTGGAGGGAACCCCGGGCACTGCCTGGGTGCTCCAGCACCCTCCAGGGACAGGCGGGCGCTGACACAAACAGGGTGTTCTGCTGACACACCAAAATCCCTGAATTCTGACCTCTGTGTGGAGTTTTCCCTTTGCTCCACGTTGGCTTCTTGGGTCCTTGAGGGTTCTCTAAATCTCTGAGTGGGGATGGTGTCTCCAGAGGTGGGGGTGTCTGCGGGGGTGGCGTGGCCCAGCGAGGGCTGTGCGTGGCTGGTTTCACGCCTGCCTTCTCCCGTGTGTTCTGCTGTCTGAATTTCGGGTGGGTGGTCTTTCTGCGACATCCATGCAGATTGCAGTCTGAGCTTATTTTAGAAGAGCAAAAAAAAAATAAAAAATTCAGGAGCAATTAGCAATCTGCTTCAGGAGGAATCTATTTAAAAAAAAGCAGACACCAGCTCTGCCGCATCCCCGGGACTGGGCTCTTCGCTAACCTCCAGCCAGCATCTCCCCACGGATATGGGGCTGGGTGACAGACATCAGTGTCACTTTTACATGCAGGCATCTCTGCTGACAGCCAGCAGCTGGAATAAAGCCTTTGCAAATAATGTGGGAATTCCTGGGCTTGCTATTTTTTTTTTTTTCTGGTGTATTTTGGGTGTGAGGTGTAGCCCCACAGCCTCAGGTAGAAGAAGGGAAATGTGACAGCGATGCTGCAGAGGGATAGAGGTTCCAGCAGGCTATGGAAGTCCTTGAAGGGATGTCCCGCTGTGCCTTGTCCCCATGGCCAGGAGGGTGGAAATGCCAGCTCGGGGGGGTTGGTGGTGGAAATGCCAGCTGGAGGTGGGGCAGGCGGTGGCACATTCCAGTTGACACTGTGTGGGAGCTCTGAGCAAAGGTCAGATACACTGCTTGGGAGGCAGCAGTTCCAATCAATAAACAAATGAAGATACTGATTGGCTTCACCTGCTGGGATGACACCTTACTTCATTTCGTAAGCAAACATCATTAGGTGTTGGTACCTCAGGCAACATGAAAGCCCCATGTTTTTGCCCTGTATGAAGGGGTTTGAAGTCAAAGAACCGGAGAATTCTGCACATCTGAGTGTGAGCAGAAAAAAAGGAAGGTATTTTCTGTTTTAAATAGTGCCTTAGCTGAAAGAATGTTGACACCCAGATCTTGTCTTCCTTGCACGTGTGACACAATGCGAGCACTGCAGAGACTCTCGCCATGTGCATACCGAGGGAATACAGTGAAATATTTGAGGGATTATTTTCTGGAAGTGAGGGACACCTGCAGAGACAGCTGATTTTAGCCAGAGCTGTAGCTGCTGGGAAGCGCTTTCTGCTCAGATGGTGCTTCAGGAAAGCGCCACGTAGGTCGGTGCCCATCAGTGGTGCTTCCCCTGTGAGCTGCCCGAGTGCCTCTGTGGCACCAATGCCCTCTCTTATTTTCTTGCTGGGAATTTAGCACTCTTGTACTACGACAAGCTATTTCTGTGTTTTCATTTGTATTGTTTATCTATAACCATCTGGTTCCGTGCCCACTGATTAATGAAGCCCGGGATGCTGGGGAAGGTGGTGAGAGGAGACAATATGCTTTACGCCGATTTCCCTTCCTTTGGAAGGGAGTACCGCGATCGCTCCGTACCGGAGGGTGTGATGGCTCTCACAGAAATGAAGCAACCGAGGGCCATTATCTCTGCTTTGTGGGTGGCAGCGGCACAGCCCGGTGATCCCGACGCGATGTGTAGTATTAGCCTGGAGTGCAGCTGTCTGCAGCCCGAGACACGCTCCAGGTCTGTAGCAGATGATGAATTCGTGATGAGGATGCGAAGTATTTGGCTGGATCCTGTCTGGTATGGAAAGCCTTTGGAGATCGTCTCCCCACAGCTGTTGGTTTCTCCGTTGCTCATTCTTTACCTCCCAAACAGCCACTTCTGCAGTGCAGCGGTGAGATACAGCACGTCTGTCTTCACCCTAAAACTGAATTCCATTAAAAGTAGACCAGCATATGAGAATGGGCACCCAAAACTGGCCTATTTTGAGAGCAAAACTATCTCATCAAATGTTAAACTAGTGCGGAGGGCAGTCTGTGCTGACCACCCGTCCCAGAGGAGACTTTTCCCTTCATTCAGAGGGTCTGCCAGCTTGGATCAAGAAGAGCCATGGGTCATCCGTTAACTGCATCCCTGTGATACAGCCTGCCATGGGGGGTGCCTGCGGCTGTATGTGCTGTACGAGATGTCCTTTGGCTGCCCAGAGCTGCAGCTGGGGGCATGGGGGGGTCTCTGCTTTCTCCTGGCAGCGCCGAGGCTGGCTGCGGAGGGGAGCGGGGGCTGCTCTCCTCCCTGCCTGTGGACGGGGGTGTCCCTGCCCCGGGGCTGAGGATGATCAAAACCTCATTTCGTTGGGTTTTGCAGAGCCCACAGCAGGTCTCTCCCGTGCTGGAGCTGCCTCTGCTCGCCCAGTCTGAGGCTGGGTTTGCAGCTGCCGGGTTGGGTCGTGCTGGTCCTCGCTTCTCAGAGGCACCGAGAGGTGAAATTCCTCCTTATCTTTATGCTTCCTCTCTGCATTTTCCAAGCTGGCTGGATCCCGGGACAGACAATGTACTTTCGCTGGTCACGGCGTAGTTTTCCCTTGCTATTCCAACTTCATCCCTTTTCCAGGAAAGGAGGAGGAGCGAGGAGGAGTGTCAGCCTTGGGCTGAGGTTTGGCTGGTTTCTCCGCAGGCGGGGGCCGGGGAGGCAGCGGCAGCGCTGGGTCCCGGGGGCAGCGAGGTTTCCCCAGCTGCGCTGCGCCTCTGCCCTCCCCTTGTCTCTTCCCTGCTGGAATCGCACATGCACAGGGGTGATAATTAACCAAGAGGAGGTGGAAGAGCTGTGTTTCTAGGTGATTAGGACGTGCTTCGAGCAAAGCACGATCGGCCCCTGGAAACGCACAGGACGGTTTGTCTGGAGGCACAGTTTTCTGAAACGTGTCACTCGGTCCCGTCCCGTCCCTGGCGTCCCCTGCCCCGGTCTGTGCTCAGCAGAATCTTCGTGGTTGGTTTTGTGACTTGGTTTAACCCTTCTCCTGAAAGATGCACCCATTACCTTCATTTCTAATGAATCTATGTTACAAAGCTGCCAATTGGGGCATTTCACTGGGAAGTTTCACATCTTCATTGTGATTCCCATGTAGCAGAGGCCGAGTGGGAGAACCACAGCTACCGCCGTGGGCTGGAGGAGGAGAGCATCGCTTCGTGTTCATGTTACTGCTCTTACCACAGCTTCTCCTCCATCCTCACGGCACAGGGTCGTAGCTGGAGAGCCTGGGGGAGGCTGGGGGGCTGCTGAGGGTGGGCTGACCCCTCCCTGGCATTGCTCCTGCCGGTCTCTCCTCCTGGGGTCACGGGATGTTGAATCTTCAAGTGGGGGAAACACTTTGGTGCCCCAACGAGAAGTTGTAGCAGTCCTTGGGATCCGGATGAGCCGTGAGCTGATGCAGGAGGCATCCATGCTTGCCACAGCCGTGAGAACAATTGGTCTGTTGTGCAATTTGTCAGTATTGATGGCGGGTGTGTGTGCGGGGTGCTGGGATGCACTCTCACTCATTCATTCTGCCGCTTACGGGGGGTGTTGGGCAGCCATACGTGTACGTGGTGCTCCACCCACTGAGCCTGCGGGACTGTATGGAGAGGCAAGCATATAGAATATATAAGTCATCTTCCCCAGAACTTCTCCTAGCAGGAATCTGGAGCGCTCTGGAGTTACGCAGTCTGACAGTTACCCTGCTCCTGGACAGCCCTTCTCAGGCTCCTCTACCCATCAGGGTTGCTTGAACCTTCCCTCTGATGTGGTTTGCACGTTGACTTTCCCTGTGTTTTACCTCCCTCTTTTGTGGTGTGCCGTGCTTGTCCCCCTCGGCAGCGGGACGGGAGCTGCAGCACTCTCCTCCTCTGTCACTGCTCTGCCCTAAACCTGGGGGGTGAGAGCAGCCGGTGCCCTGCCAGGCTCTCTGGGCCCTGGAGGTGTCCCCCCGTGGCCATTGGAAGGGATGTGACACCCAGCTCCCTGGCAGTGCTGGTGCCACTGGGGAGCACTGGGCACGTCCCTGTCCGCTGCAGTCTTTAGGGAGTCTGGTGCCTGTGATATTTTTAGGAACGTTACAGAAATTGGGCAACTGCTGTTGTCAGACTGGCCGATTTCTACACACTCTTAAATTTGACTCTGCTGTTTTGCAATTCGCTTTTACTTGCCATTTTTTGTGTCCCTCACAGACTGTAAGCAGTTTGGCCTTAGAGCGGAGTTGAAGCTCATTCCCATTACCAAATGGCACATGGAGGACAGGAGAGAGGCAGAGAAGGCCGAGGAAAGACTTTTCAACCCGCCTGTAAAATTAGTGTGGTCATCCTTCCCTCTTCCTCAGAGATTCTGAGGTTTATATGACCACAATTTATAGGAAGCTTTGAGATGTTAGATGAGAAGTTCTTTGAGGAACTATTTCATGTTTTTAGTGCCTGTAGAGGTGTGAAGCATTAGCCTGGAAGAGAATTGTTTCAGTGGATTCGTGGATGCATGGATTTTTCAGGCCAGAAGGCAGTCCTGGATAGTCTGATTGCAGTTCTGTGTGTGATTTATGTGTATTTTGTGCTGTTGCTGCTGTGTAAGTTGGGTAGCTGGTATCTCTGGGGTAGCCCAGGCTCGCTCCCCTAACCCACTGCAAAGCTCCGCTCCCTTAATGGTCTGTGAAACCTGCCCATGTCTGGGTTAGGGGATGTGAGGTGCTGGAGTGAACCCTTTAATGATCTTCTCCTTTATTCCATTTCAGTGGCGGGGGCTTGATTCACATTCTCCCACAGCTCTTTCTTTCCCCCAGTTTGAATGCCTTCTCTTTTGCATCTCAATAGCCCCGAAACACAGAGCTGGGGTTGCGTCATGGGGGACACTGGGTGTGGGGAGGGCTCTCTCCATCGGGTCCCACCGAGACAAAGCCCAGGGCTGAATGTGCCCGGGGTCCCTGGGGGGAGCGGGGACCCGGCCCTGGGCTGCTGCAGCCCCGGAGGGGTCTGTGTCCCGGAGGGGTATGGGGTGGGGGGGGACATCACCATCTGGTTTTGTGAGGCTTTGGCTGGGGCTCCTTCCCCACGGGTGGCTCTCCCTCAACAGCTTCTCCTGGGTGGTGGCACCACTTGAGCCTTCCTCTTGCAGTAACCCTCAGTTGCAACACGGGTGGTGTCGGAGTTTAGTGAAGAGTGTGACCCCTCCGGGCTGCCAGGGACTGCTGCTTCTCTAAAGAGTTTCCTTATTTTGTGTTCAGAAATGAATTTGGGGTTGAAAATGGAAAAAGTAGGAGAAGGGAGTTTTCTATTTATTCCCACACTACACCATTTTGAGTACACCTTCTTTTTGGCCGTGGTGGCCAGTGCTGCCGTTGGGGCTGTGAGTCCCTGCGTGTCGAGGTGTGGGAGCAGGACCCTGGAAGCCGTTGATGGGAAGAAGCTGGGGAGAGTCTGGGAACCAAAGTGTTTCATGGCTCAAATCACTGCGATGTGCTGTGATTGTTGTGAATAGTGACGGCAGATGGAACCTGCTGGTTTTGTGTGAATTTGGTCTTCCTCAGCCCTCGGAAGGCTCTCCAAAAGAAAGGAATCACCTGCCGGGAGGCTGCATGTTCATAGAGAATTATGTTCATCCAAGGAGCCGTGCTTGCCTGATTTCCTGTTTCTTAAATATGGCTTATCTCCCCATTCAAGGGAGGTTGTACGTATGTTCTTGCTCCTATTTTATTTAAAAGAAACAACAATAATCTGAAAGTCCTGTTCTGAGCTCCCACCTTCCTCCCTTAGATTTGGTGTCGGGGTCCTTGTGTTCATTTTTACATTTTGCAATGAATTTTGTGCAAACTGTGGCTATGATTTTTGATTGAAGAGCCTGAGTTTTCATTTAATTGCTTTTTGACTTCCCCGCAGACACCTCTGTTTGAGATGTGGTGAGACAAGCGTTTGAGGTTTACTGACAGTGACATTATACTCGGCTTTACGTGGCCCTTTTAAAGTTGTTCGTGTGGAATGGAGGCTCTTTAGAAATCAAAGAAATGGAAGAACAGAAAGGGGTGATTAAAACTATATTTTTATCTTGTATAAAAGATCTACAAATGTAGCAGTGAGTGGAGCAATGGGTCAGACTCGGCAGCCTGGCAAACATTTCATCTCCCGGGTATTTTTCCGAAGGGCTGCAGCCGGAGCGGGGACAGCGGGGACGTGTGTCGACTCCGGTGTCCCCGGGAGGTGCTGCCCCCGGCCTCCCCTCGGGGGCATTTTTCCTGTGGTTTTACCCTCAGAACCAGGGTAGAGCAGAGCAGGATGTGGTGAAGGCTTCCACTTCACTCCTCCTCTGGTGGGGGCTGGTTCCCCCATTTCCCTACTGGTTTTTCATTTTATGCTTTCTTAAAAGATCCTGTGAGAGACTCCATAATGAGAAAATGAATTTGTTTTAATTGTAATGGGAAAACCTAAACTAGTTAACTGCAACTATAAATAGCTTCAAGAAAAAGACCGATGCTAGAATTTCAGATTAATGCCAGCGTTTGTTTCAGGTTCTCAGAGGTGTCCTCCCTGGTGTTCCTGTGCAGCACCTCGAGCGTGGCCGTGTCCCCGGGGGTTGTTCTCCATCTCCTCTCTGCAGAGCTCCGAGGCAGAGGACACCTCCACATTGGCAGCTGTTGTGGTTTTAACTCCGCTGCCACCTCTTCTCTAAGTGCTTTGGGGTGGTATGGATAAAGCCTGGCTTCTGTCTGTCTGTCCTGAGTGCAGGCTCTGTCTGGTGTATCTGCTGACATGACAGAAGGCTTTTGCAGTTTTCTCCCCCAGACTCTCGCAGTGCTTCCATTCTCTGTGGAGAAGAAGGGCAGAAGAAGGCTGGGAGTCTATTGGCACAGCCCGTGTTTTTTGAGTGCCTGTCAGGGAAGCAGGCAGTGGATGGGTCAGTTTGTGGTGTGAGTTTTGGGCTTTTGGGGCATTTTCCTTGCTCCAGCTGTGTATCTCTGGCTTCTTCAGCCACCGTCATCGCTGCTGTGAGTCTCATATGTTTGAAACCAGAGGACAGTGGACATCTGTCCTCCTCTGGCCGACCCATGTGCCCGCGGCTGTTCCACAGGCGGGTATGGCTGTTCCACAGGCAGACACCATCCATCCTTTCTCGTCGCGGTGGACACCCTTCCCTGGCACATCTGCCAATCTGTTGCGGTGCTCAGGCTGTAGATCTGGTGTGTGTGCTCCACAGGGGTGGGATGTTCTGCCTCCTCATTCCCACCGCTGGAAGGAGGACACACACACGAGCGTGTACTCAGGCATGACTCTCTCACCCCTACCTGCTGCGTTACAGTCTGGGTCTGAGACTTGCTGTCGGTGCCAGAATTTGGTTGCAAGATCCTGAGTCACTTCTGGGTAACTGACATGGCAGTTTTTGTTAAGAAAGAAGGAAAATTATTCTCCAAGAAGAATTATTTACTCTGAAAAGGAGAAAAATTATTCTACTTGGATAATTCAGTGTCTGGACCTGTTTTTAAGGTATCACGTGGCTGGCTTTTCCATACTATTCACAGAACCCTTGGCTAAAGCTTATTAGAGACTCAAATTGAAGAGGAGACCTTATGGTGAAGGTAAACTCCTTTTATCGTGCAGATGTCAACTGCACAGTTGCTGGAGGTTGCTCTTTGAAGACCGGATCTGCTGCTGGGCCAGGAGGCAGGAGTTCTGCCCATCAGCCCAGCTTTGGGACGTTCCCATGGGCTCATTCACAGCCCCTCGTGGCTGTGGGAAGTGGACATGACACAGGTCTTGAGCCAAATTCGGTGCTTTCGGAACAGTGGAATCTGCTTAAACCAGGACTAACTCCATTTGGGAGGTTTCTTGGGGAAAAGGTTGATGCCTCGAAATTTTTGGTGTATAGATCAGAGCATCACTGCATCCAGGTTGGGTTTTCTTTTCCCTTTTGTTCCCTGCCCTGCTGACCAGTTGAAAAGCCACTGATGATTTTAATTACAGGTCCTGCGTAACAGCAAACGCCGGCGTGAGACAGACTGTGTGCGTGTACAAGGTGGGAGCCTGTGCTGTCTCAGCAGTTGCATTTTGTCTTTAATTATTTAGTGGGAGTAAGCTTGTTTGTCATCTAGGAAGAGGCTTCATGACCTAGAAAGATGTGTGTATTCTGGTGTATCGTTCTTAGTGAGATGGAATTCCCCTCGCTGGTGTGGCGGTGAACGGTAAGATGGAAATGGCTGTGTCAGCTCTAACCAGAGATATCGGGAGGTCACAACCTTTATCTGATCAGGTTTGTTCTACTCCATCTGCTTTTCTCATGAAGGAAGCAAAAAATGATTCAGTTTTTTTTAAATTTTATGACATTTGCATTTTGAGTATCAATGTGAAAAATGGAAAAATAGAAATTATCAGTGTTTTCTTAAACCTGGCCTAGCCTTTTTGCAATTGCTACAGTGGTTTCCTGGGAGAAGTGCTGGGTGCTGTAGGGGGACTCGTCCGGGCTCCACTTGAAGGAGAGGTGGGGAGGGAGGGTTCCTCTCCCAGCTGGTGTGGGGCTGGGAGAGGCTGCAGAGCATCTCCTGAGGAGCGGAGCAGTGACACCGGTGCTGCGGGCTGGGAGAGACCCTCTGGTGAAGACTTTGACTTCCCTTTTCAGTAGGGGCGGGTTGGGAGGTTCCCTTACAGCCCAGGGGGTCAGGGTGTGCGGGCTCAGGGTGGGCACGGGGGCAAACCTGGGCCTGTTGGGTGGAAACACCACTGGTTTGGCACTGGTTCCCACACGCTCCTCGAGGCTGGGATTAAAGGCACACCTGAAAAAAACGGCGTGAAGAACGCCAGTGCCAGAGGAGTTGTTTTCAGGCTTGAGGGAAGTGGTTTTTTCCTCTCTTTCTTTCTTTTTTGTTTTTAAATCCCAAGCTCCTGGTTTTGGATAAAAGGCTTGTCTCGTTCTTTGATTTACTAAGAGCCAAATCTCTATTTTTTTTCTAGACAGGGTTATTAATAATGACATGTAAGGGAAGCAGGGAGGCTTGTTTGCCTGCTTTGGGCTGTTTGCTCTGTTTCTTCCCCAAAGCTTTGCAGGGGGTGGGACTGGGGGGGGGTTTAAGGTCCCTTCCCACCCAACCCTTCTGGCTGGTTGCTGTCACAGCCCCCTTGGCATTTAATGATGAATCCAGGCTGGCGGTGTGTTAGATACGTGTGTGTGAGGGCTCTCCCAGGGGAAACGGTGAGTAGTGTTGAAAAACAGGATGACAAAGCACTAGGAAATACATAAGAGGTAACTGTAGTGAAGAGGGCTGGGCTTTTAGTGAAGACAGCACATGAAGGGGAAAATAAAAGAAACTGGGGGGTCAGTGGCCTCCTTGGTGTGTTCCATATTTGAAGAAGAGTTGGATTCTCCTCCGAGTCCAGCTTGCTGTGCTATATTTGCAATACACTATTGGTTCTAATCCCAATGTGAGGAAAATAATGGCTTTTGTTGCCAAGCACATTTTCTCACTTGTCACGAATCAGTGGGGTGAGACATATGCTAGCGGAGCGGCTGCCCAGGGCTGCCCGTGTGGCGGATCAGCCGAGGACACTGCTCCCCTGGGCGGGCGATTCGGGGTCCCCCGGGCAGCTGTCCCCAGCCTGGCCACGGGTGCTGGCTGCACCCCGAGCCCCGGGCAGGGGGCTGGCGGCCACGGGGCTCTGTCCTGCTCGTGGGAGTGAGCAGTACCGCGGGTGAGGAGGAGGAGGAGGATGTCTCTGAAAGCTTTCATCCTCGCCCGTTGCTAGAGAAACCCCCGCTTTTGTCTGTCCCTGTCTGAGCAGCCGGAGCCCGGCGGGACCCCGTGGCGGGGGGCTGGGGGGGGGGGGGCCTGCCAG
>NW_015090880.1:635757-724268 GCF_001431845.1 Calidris pugnax
GGGGGGGGGGCGGCCTGCCAGATCCACCATCTCCCCGAGGAGGAGAGAGCTTGCTCGGAGGGGCCCGGCCACCGGCCAGCCCTGCCGGCTGGAGCATCGCTGGTCCCTGCGGCTTCAGGTCGTCCCACTCTGGCACAAACCTGGCTCCTGCGGTCTCTTGCCTTTCAGTTCAGGCCACGCACCTTCGTGACCCTTAGCTGTCCACCCCTGGCTTTTCACCAGCTTTTGCCCAGGTGGAATTGGGCTTATTTAATAAGCCCATCCTAAGCTTGTCGTGTGGATGCTTGTGTGAACTCCCCCTCCGGTCCAGGGGCTGCTCCTGGCTCCCACCCGCCCTCCTGCCTCCTCTGGCTCCGGGCTCTGCCGGTGGAGGGTTTGTCACTGGGGCCAGCGTGCCGGTGGCTCTAAGGTGACAGTGCTCGTCTCTTGTGGCACTTCGACTTACCGTGGGACAAGCAGAAGTAGCTGTGACCCATCCTTCCTTCTGCTGCTTCGCTGGTGGTCGTTTTGCTCAAACTCTGATTTTTTTAAAGCTGTTTAATGTTTATGAGGAAAGTAGTTTCTGGAGTAGCAGTACACCAGTGACCAGCACGGTGCTTCTGCTGGTGTTGGTTTCCACCGTGGCTGATGCCAGTTAAGGAGCTTGGCCCCTATCAGTGTGTGAGGGAAGAAGAATTGGAGCCAGGGGTTACTGGGAGAGGGGGGGAACTTGCAAAATAACTGCTGGAGAACAGGATTGTTTGGCTTACTCCATGTGCTGCCAAAGGGTGACATCCTGGCTCCATCGAAGCTGGTGGGAGCTTTGCCACAGTCTCAGCTGGGGCCCGGATTTCAACATGGTATTTGTCAATGCCTGAAATTCAGAGATTTTCCTGCCCAGGAGAATGTGTGAGCTGTATGAGGACACAAGGATTAAGTGAATAATAATGAGGAATATTGCTGGTAAAAGTTGCGTTGATCTAGTGGCATTCATCTCGAGTTTAGTTTTTATATTTAAAAAATGAGACCATATGGAAAATATCCTTCAGTAAGCTGAGGGTGGGACTGGTTGAAGTAGCGGTGTGTTAATTACAAACTGGAGCTGAGTGTGCTGTCTTTGTCTTGACCTCTCCACATAAGCATGTCACTTCTTATATCAGCGCTCAAATTGGCCACGGTTTGTCCCAAATAACTGTGTTCTTTGTAAAGCACTGCATCACCCGTGGTGTCAGAGGTATGCTATGCTGTTTGGATGCGTGTAATCGCTCTGGGGCTCTGTGCGTGGCTGCCAGCATTGTCCTCACTGGAGAGTGGATGAGGTGAACAGCCTACGAGAGGAAAAAATGAGGTTTACTCCAATCTACTGCCCAAGATGTCACCATCAACCCAAACAACAGTTTTCTGAAGTCTTGAAAAAATTTTGGGGAAGAAGTGCCTTCGCTTCACTCTGCCGCTGGCACACTGTGAGTGGTTCCCAACCCAAACGCAGAGCTCTGTGGGGTGCTCGGGTTGGCCATGCCATGGTGGGGATCACGCGGGCTCCAGCATCTCTGATGGAAAGCACCGACTGAGTGGCTGTGGATCTCCTGGTGTGGATCACCTGGTGTTACAGATCCCCTGTGGGGAGGATCCTCCATGGAGATCTTGGTGGTTTGCTGCAGGAGCACAGTCCTTGCTGCAAACCACAGGCAGGAGTTGAGCCAGGTTGGCGCTGTGGTTGTGTTGTGGTGATCATGATGCCAAAACGTGCCTCCTGAGCCCCCTGCCCGGCCGTGGGCTCACAGGGCTGTCGAGACCCACTGCCCCATTCTCCCACCCAGTGCTGGCCATGAGCAGCACCAGGTCAAGGTTTTGGGTGGGTTCTTTTTTTTTTTTTTTTTTCTTTCTCTTTAACATTGCTGTTCAATTACCAACTTACCAAAGGTTGAATGTAAAACACTTTTCTCACCCCTGTGCTGTCTCTAGCACTCTCGTGCCACTTGGCTGGTGGTGGTGGGAAGCTGTTTGTGGTGTACTTTAAGAAGGTAGAATGTACTTTTACAAAGGTAAAATACATTTTAGAAGGTAGGATCTCTCATTAAGTAAGAACAAAGAGCTGTTTATCCCCGCTGAAGCCCGTCAGCTCTTGCACAGTGCTCTGTCGTGGGGCTGGCCATGGTGGTCACGCTTGCTGTCTTTCTGCGTCCCCTCTGTCACCCTCAGAAGCCTTTCTTGTGGAGGGATGCGAGAATTCTTGGGGGGAGTCTTTGACTGACGAGGGGCTTCTGCTGTATGTGGGGTCTCGGGAGCCTGGATTGAGGGTGGGCTCTGTCGTTGGGGCTCTGCAGGGCCATGGTCCCCTGCCTTGGGCCACCTTAAACCTGGTCCAGGTGGTTGTTGTCCCCCCACCGTCCCGGCGCAGGAGCATGTCTCCTCGGGAACTGTGATTGCTGCTGACATCTCACATGGATACGAGCATGGCCTAAGAATAACGAGCAGTTGTCGGCTGTGATACGGGCTAATTGATGTGAAAATATTTACCAAAGCCAAATCCCCAGATCTCCTGGTTACAGATGTTCCCTCTCCCGGACGGATTAGCAGTCCCGCAGCCTGGTTTCAGCCTCGTTGCTTTCCTTGCTTTGCCAAAGAATTTTGTTTTCTCCAACATGCCTGCCGCTGCGTTTCAGAAGAACTGAGGAAATCATAGTTCTTGCATTATCTACTTCTGATTCTGCATTTTAAATAATAGGGCTGCTCTCACTGGAAACTGCTTTCTTACGAGCAGAACCAAACAAGCTGTGAGGAAAAAAGCAGCAGATCTTGAAAGCCAGCAGAGCCCAAGGGGCTGGAGGAGCTGTTTACCACCCTTGGTTGCAGAACGGCTCGCTCTGTTGCCTTCGGCACCCCTTGTGATTTCACATACCGTGAATTAAAGCATAGGAGCATTTTAGGCAAACTACTGTGGAAACGTGACCAGCTACACAACTTTATTTGATGTTTTGCTTTCTGCTTTTCGACAAATGCTTTCAGCTTTTCCTAAAGCAGTTTAGTAGGCTTTTGTTTATTGATTTCTACTAAAAGTTCCTATAAATTCGGTGTTCAGGCACACAAATTGCCAGGTGGGTGCTTTTCTCGTAGGGACCCGCGGCATTTGTCTTCACATCGTGGTGCTGCCGGGCAGAAGCCAGAGTTGGAGAGTTTTCCTCGTGAGGTTTGTTTTTCGTGGCAAGGAGCTCATTTTTAATCTGGCAAGGAAAGCTCTGACCACGTAGTATTAAAAAACCCGTATATACTAGTTGAACCAAGAAAGGGTCTGAGCCCAGTGTGGGTCATTTCTGTGAGAAGCATTTAGCTTTCATAGAACAACTTGTGAGTGATGCTCTCGGAGCATCCCATTTCCTTTTAGTTTGCCAAGTTATTTTTATTCAGTGTAAATAAGGACCTGCCAACATTATGTGAATTCCAGGAGTTACCAACCTGCCACTGATAGACCGTGTCTCCTGTCCACGTCTCTCCAGCTGTGGGCAGAAGCAGTTCTGCTATTGCTGCAACTCCGTGGTGACCCTGGTGAGGAACCACAAGACCAGGGAGCTCAGGCTGACCACAGGGAGCGGTGCCCTTCAATTATGATGGCTCGTTCCAAAGCTTTGGGGGAGAGGAGTGCAAATGAGGGGCTGATCTTTCCGTGATGGCGGGCGACCATCAGGTTTAGCTCTTTCTTTGTAGACTTTACTGTAGCCCAAGAAAACGTGAACTCTTTCACTTGTTCTGTTTCCTGTTGCCTGTGCTTTGGGCTTGTTTCACTCTGGTCGTTCCTGAGAGCTGGGTCTCCATGAGGCACGTCAGTCAAGCACCTGAAGATGACTCTCCTCCCTCCAATTACAGGAACACAATTAGCGAACTCTTCCCACGAGCATCCTCCACTTCTAGCTCTGTCTTCCAGAGTTTAAGGTTTTGGGGTCAGGCACCAAAGAGATATTTGTCCAACGTGGAAAACATAGTTGGGACTCGCTTGAAGGTTGTAATTAAAGGCCTGTTAATCCCCCTGTGACGGACAGGACTGATGCAGCTCCTGGTGCGGCTCGCCAGAAAATGGCTTGCAAACAGCGCTGGTAGAGACGCAGGCTTTGGTCTGGACCCATCGAGGTGTCACCTGGACTAGTTACTGGAGGCTGGTGGGGTTTGGGTTTGCCGGGGACCTGCTCTCCCCATCTCCGGTGCGTGGAGATGTCAGGATCCAACGGCAAATGGAGGGGCTGGTCTCCGGCAGAAAATGGATGTCCTGGGAGTGCTCCTGCCCGTTCCCTAGGCAGCAGGCGTGAAGGGCGGAAAAAGGCTTTTCTGCCAGCCCCTATTCTTTCATCGTCATCTGAAAAGGCTCCTTAAGGCCGAGTTCATTTTAATTGAAAGGAGGGTGCCTCTTCAGTGCAGCAGCAGAGTAAGGATGGAGGCAGGGGAGGGACAACGCCGGTGCTGTCGCTGTCGGGGCTGTGTGTGTCAGTGGTGACTCACAGGGACCTCCGGAGCACTGGAGAATGTCCTTTTCTCTGTTATTGCTTCTGTCTTTGCATTAATGATGCCAGCAGCCCTTAATTTTGTTTTGTGCCGCAAACCTTTTCCATTCAACATGCGGCAGCAGCTCCTGGGGTCAGTGGCCATCTCTGCTCGTTTGTGTGCCAGCTCGTAGCCAAGTGGCTTTGGGGTCAGTGCTGGTGGGCTCTCCGTGTCGGGAGAGACTGCCCTTGCCTCCGGGCGCTCGGGTGGAACTGCCCTGGCTGAGCTGCTGCAAGGAAACTGGGAAGTGTCAAAGCCTTACAGCTTCAGGGAAAAAAGGCTGGGAGGGGGAAAACGAAAAAATTCTGGTGATGAAGGTCATAATGGGCCTGGGTGGTGCCTGGGAGCATCCTCACCGGCCAGTGGGACTGACGTGCCTCTGCCGAGTCCTCCTTGGCAGCGGGGCTCTGGGGGAGCAGCGCTGGTGGGACGATGGGGCAGGGGGAGCTGGGGCTGGCGCTGGGCTCCTGTCGCAGGAGGGGTGGCCATTGCCGTGGTGGCAGGTCCCACGGGCACAACCTGCACCTTCCACTTGCTCCAAGCAGCGGGTGGTGAGAGCGTTGGGGGGTCTTTGCCTTGGGTGGTGGAGTCTGAATTGCCTCAAAAGACCCCTGTGAGAGTCGAGGAGGAATCTTTGTGCCAGACACAGGGATCGGGTGAGGAGCAGCAGCTCAGATCTGAGGGAAAAAATAGGAAGAGGTAGGAAACGGAAAAGACCGAAGAAGCGTTATCGATATTCCTTGTATTTCTGTGGTTGTCAGGGCTGTTGAGAGCTGCTCTGGAGACCACCTCGGGTTGGAATCCACTATGAAACAAGAACAAGAGATCAAGTCTGTGGTGGTTTTTTTTTATTTTTACTTTAAAAAATCTAGCTCAAACTTGCTCAGGAAAGCAGAGAGCTGTAAAGCAAGTCCTGTGTTGGCACCAGCAGGAGTGGGAATGAGAAATCCATATGGGATGTAATGAAATTTCCACTGACCTTGTGTGGGAAGGAAACTTGTCGGTAGGGGAATGTGAAGGTTTTAAAAATGTTTTGTTATGAAACCGGTACCTTTATATCCTGTAAGAACCGTAGTGGTGGGTTTTTAGGAGCTAAATTCCAAGGTGGGTTGCTCTTTGCCACCCTCCGCTCTGGTCGTGGCCGTCGTTATCCCCAGACGTTGTGTGGGGGGGAAGGTGCTTGCCTGGGAAAGGGGGAGCCGTGCCCCAGGCTGCTGTGGCTGGTGGATGACAGCTCCCACCAGCCATTCCACATCCCAGCTGGAAGCCGAGGGGGCTGTGGAAGCTGGGGCTGTGTAGGTGGCCATCTCCTGTCCCTCCCAGAATCACCGCAGCCCTCACACTGTACAGAGCCCGCCAAGAGCATGGTCCTGATGGAGTTAGAGCTGCGACACTGCACACACATTGTCTTTCTGTAAATCCTAGGCTATTTCCCAGCAAACACTGAGTCCCAGCCACCGGGGGCTGGCCCAGGTGTCATTTCAGGTACTGCTTTCTGGAAGCCCGCTCAGCTTCTCCAGGTGTTCTCTGCATCTCCGTAGCAAACCCAGGGTGAATATTGCAGTGTGGAATTAAAGCACCCCCCTGCCCCTGCAGAAATGCCATTGCAAGGGGAGCAAATCTACTTTCTACGTGTGGGTGCAGGCGTGAAGCCGGGGGGTGGAGAAGCAGTGCTGCTCGTGATGGGCACAGAGTGGTTTGGCCGGGTGTGGGTACCACAGGAATAGGATGCTGCTCTTCTGACGTACAAGTAAAGACCAAGATGGTCTGACACCACCCATTTTGAGACCTCATTTTGCAATGAGAATTTAATTTCTTCTGCTCCATTCCTTTAGCAGCCATAATGTGTTGTGTTTGTTTTTTTTTTTTTTAAAGGGTATTTTTAGCATTGCCTATGTAGTGGAACTGTCTGTCCCTTCAGGGTGTTGTGCAGCTCAGCAGTGAGCGAGGGCTGATGTGTGGCGCAGCAGATGCCCCGGGTCCCCGGGGAGCCTGGGGTGGAGGCAGCAGCCGTGCTGAGCATCCCTGCTGAGTATCACCCTCTTCCTCCTCCTGGCTCCCGTGTCCATCCTCTCTGTCGGTGGGATGGATGTAGGTCAGAACCAATGGAGAGAGCTGTGGCTGCTGCAGGGATGGCTACACGGTCATCCAGACAGGCTTCAGGAATGGAAAACGGCTTTGCTGGTGGCCAAAAGCAGTGTGTTGAGTCCCTCACCAAGAGCCTGTGTGAGCATTTTCATGAACGATTGTGCTGTCCTTTCATAAAGCATCAAGGGCACAAAGGAAATGGTGTAAAAGCAGTGCCCATGGAGCATCCCACTTAAGGTGACTGATTAACTTTGGAGTTTTCAGCATCCGTTATTTCCCTGGAGCTGTTGCTTTTTAGGTGACCTTCACGCAGCCTGCAGCCTCCAGTCCCATTACTGCCATCGCTAAATTACCCGGTGATGAGGTTGCTGCAGGTGTCCTTGTTCCTGCAGCTCTCCAAGCTCACCTGGCAGGCTGCGAGCAGCTCCGTCCTGCATCGGAGTTGTTCTACGAAGAAATGTTGAAAAATGCCAGATTCTTATAATGGCAGTTTTAACCTCCTCCGCGTGGGATCCCCACAAATTTAAAGAGCTTGAAATTGTCTGTAAATCTTTTGTGATTTCAGTCAGTGCTTTGCATGATCATTACTTGATACTTTATCAGTTCAGCAGCCAGTATGGAGTAATGGTTGTCTGGATGGGACCTTGCTGTAGCTGTGAGGCTGTGGGACAGTGTGATGCTGGCAGGGGACCAGTAGGGCCACCCTGCCCTGTGTGTGTATGGATACACTTTCTTTTGTGTGTGTGTGTGTATATATATATATATATGCAGACTCAAGATTATTTCACGCGCTGGAGTGACACTGCTGTAATGTCTTGGTTGGGGTCGCAGAGGTTCCCGGTTACCCCTAGTGACGCCGTGTGCCTGTGCTCAGGTATTTTTAGTTTGCTGTGGCTCTTGTGGGAGTGTTACTGGTTGTCACCTTGCCAGGCTGGGTTTGCAGAAGGAACCAAGGATGAGGTCTATCCCTCTTGCTGAAGAGCTTTACCACTTTTAGGACTTCCTTCTTAGTACAGGCTGAGTGCTCCCGTCCTTTCAGTGAGCCCCGATGCACAACTTCTCCGGTGTTTCACCAGAAGCTGTCTTTCTCCTGCATGTGTGTGCATAGGAGGTGGTGGGCATGTCCTTCAGCCTGTCTGATGCCCTGAGTTTGGGAGCTGACTGGTAATGCCTTGTAAGCTCAGGAGGTGATGGAGGGAAAGCTGTGGCCGCGTGCTGGCCGAGCTGGGATGTGATGCTAGTTGAAATGGTGGCTGTGGTGCCACCAAAATCACATTCTTTCCCACCTCTGTGGGATGGAGGGTCCCTGAGGTGTCTGTGCTGCTCCGGCCCCGTTGAGCCCCGGGGCTGCACATGTGAAGAAGGGACAGGTGTGATGCTGAGCTGCTTTACTAGCTTTTGTGCTTGATATGCTTTGGAAAGGTGTCCTCCTGGGGTCCATCAGCCCTGGGTGTCCAAGGTGAGCTGTGCCATGGCGGGGATGGGACTGCCTGGGCTCCCTCTGGGCACGCAGAGCCCTGGCTGCAAGGGCTAGGCTGGTAGTGTGTCTGTCACAGCTTCTGAAGGTTCTTAGGAGAAAAAAATGGAACAGGTGAAGTCTGTGGTGTTTTGTGGGCTGGAGTTTGGGGAGTCGGGGAAGGCTTTTTAAGCCTTTGAGCCCCAGAGGAGCTTGATGTGTCCATTGGTGGGCGAGAGGAGCGTGCATTGACAGCGATATGCTCCCTGCAGGTCACTGCCAACCGCTCTGTCGGAATTCAAATGATCATTCCTCAAGAAATATATGCAAAGAATACAGGATTTCAGGTAGTGCTAGACAAGTTGAGGTATTGTTTTCCAGTTTCAGAAAGGCAGCTGAGAAGCTTTGAGGGCTGGCCTCTCTGTACTTACACAGTTGTTTATTTTGACAAAGAAGGTGGTTTTGGTGTGAGACCAATGAATGAAATTCTTCAGCTCTCTCTTGGAACAAACCAGTCTGTTGGCTTTAGCGAGCCCTGGGCTCGCGAGGGAGCCTGCTCCAGCGGGGCCTGCTCCATTCGCTCTGCGACGGGGAAGGAGGATGCTCCTGGGCAGCGTTTGTGGCTGACGTTGTGTTTCCCTCTCCCTGGTCCCTGCAGAGATCCGGACGCAGCTGGTGGAGCAGTTCAAGTGCCTGGAGCAGCAGTCGGAGTCGCGCCTGCAGCTGCTGCAGGACCTGCAGGAGTTCTTCCGCAGGAAGGCGGAGATCGAGCTGGAGTACTCCCGCAGCCTGGAGAAACTGGCCGAGCGCTTCTCCTCCAAGATCCGCAGCTCCAGAGAGCACCAGTTCAAGTAAGCGGGGGGGAAACGGTCCAAAGTGATGGGCCAGAGGCTGCTCCAGCACTCTTTGTAGCTGCAAAGTCCAAAAGGGGAGTAAACAAAATAGCCTCAAGGGAACCTTGTGCAGGGTTCACAGAAGGAACCAGAAATGTCTTTTTCCGAGACTTTCACCACAAAATTACTGACCTGCACTGCCCAAATTAGACATACTGTGCGCTTCCTTGAGCAGTAGGATAAAAATACAAATCAGAGACTAGGAAGGAGTCAAGCCCCTTGATTTTTTTTATTTTTTTTTTTTTTATTTTTTTGAAGAAGTTGCATTCAGCCCCTGATTTGATTGTGCAAATGATGGCAGGCCATCTTACAAACCCTGGTTTCTGTGTGTAGTCCCATCCTTGGGTGTCAGAGGGCTTCACATTGCACACAGACCTGCTTACAGGCCCAGACTTGGAATCACAGAATCACAGACTGGTTTGGGTGGGAAGGGACCTTAAAGCCCCCCCAGTGCCACCCCCTGCCCTGGGCAGGGACACCTCCCACCAGCCCAGGTTGCTCCAAGCCCCCTCCAACCTGGCCTTGAACCCCTCCAGGGATGGGGCACCCACAGCTTCTCTGGGAGAGAGACTTGGAAGCAGTTTCTGAAAATCTAATTTGTTTCAGTTTTTTGAAGCACGGTATATGTGTTTTCTGTGTACACACTGTATGGTGTTGAAGCTGGGCAAATCCACAGTGGAAATATTTTGAAACAAAGCTTTGGAATAGATGAGCTGGTTGCTGGAATTGTGCGAAACTCAAACTGATGATGAAAACTGTAAAATCCGTGAATGTGTGAATATGTGCAAGTTTTCAAAAGCAGCCTCTCTTCAGTTTCACCACACTCTTGAGTTTGGCTAAAACAAAAAAAAAATCTGGAAAAAAAAATAAATAGAAGAAACAAAGTCTAGGCAGAATTTAAGTCTGGAAGCTTAGTAAGCTTCATGGGAAGTTCATGGGGAGGGTAGGTGGCTCGTGCCCTTGCTGGCTGGCTGGTGGCCATGAGCTGAAGGTCCCTGTGAAGGCCACTGTCCCATCACTGCCAGAGGAGCGAGTCCTGCTGCATCCCTTGCAGAATCCCAGCCAAGGTCCCTGCCTCTGCCTCCCTGGGCACGGCCTCTGTCTCTGTCCCCTCTTCTGACAGTGGTGTCTGTGAAATAGTCTCTCGACTGCCCTTTGCTCGAGATGAAACTAGCGTCATTCAGTTCAGTGGCCAAAGACCCCAGCCACAGGTTAGCTCCTGTCCCAGGAAACTGGGGGTTTTGCCTCTCTGATGCACTTAGCTCTTCCTGGCTCTTTATTGTCTTTCTCTTTCCCTAACCCCTTGTGATTGTTTTTTTTTCCCTTTTTCAGCTGCAGGAGCCACGATTTTTTCTGTTAAGTTACTAAATCCTATTTATTCCATACTACTAAATCCCATTTAATCTGTTTACTCGGTCTCTCTAGTGAGCAAGGCTTTGCTGTTGTCTTACTCAGAAGTCTGCGGAGAATGAATTCCCATTCAAATGTTCCGTTTGCATCCGACTGTTGCCTGTCAGTGGTGTGGTGCCAGGCTGGTGCCACTGTGTCATGGTGTGTGGTGGTGTTGGTAGTGCTCAGAGAGCCAGCTTGATTTGGGTGCACACTCCTGCCCAGTCCTTGCTGTCTCACTCTTGAGAAAGGCTTAGTATTTTTTTCTTCCAGGCTGCCCTTTAGTAGGTCCATCTGTGCTGTTTCCCCAGCTTGCTCATGAATGTCGTTATTCTGATGAGGCTTTTGACACTCTTAGGAAATATAGTCTCTACAGCCCTCCCTTTGTCCCCGTGTTGCCATGTGCAGCAGCCTGTGCCCACCCTTAATGGTGGTGGCTGCCGCGGTGCTGCTGCCAGGCTGGTTGTGGTCATTTGGGGCTGACAGACTCATTCACGTTTTTATATGGGGTGGTTGTGTCTGGACGTGCATGCAGAGGTTTTCTGGAGTCACTGTGCCTTCCTCTCCACGGGTTCAATGGTGAGGTTCACCAGGTGAGCCCCTGGTGCTGGGGCTGAGAACATGGTGGAGGAGGAGGGGGGATGAAGGTCCATCTCACAGCCGTGGTGCCAGCGCTGTCGGTGTGTGCAGGCTCCTGTCTGGGCAAAGCAGTGGGTGCTCCCCGGGACAGCTTGTCTTTGGGTACTGGATAGGGAGCAGGCCCTGGGGCTTGAACGCGGCTGTGGGCACATGGGGAGACCTGTGGTGGCTGGGAGGTCTCTGTCAAAAGGGGCCAATCCTCGGGAGCCAGAACTTTTTGTAGGAAAGGGGTGGTTTGACCAGAGAAAACGGTGCAGGTAAAACGTTTGGAACAAGTCACTTGGCTGCCTCACTTAGAGGATCTGTCTCAAAGTGTCCCAGTTGGACAATGTGAAATGTTTTGTTCCGGTTGTATCACTTTTGGAAACTTCAGTTCAGTTTTGATGGATTTCCTTTAGTCCTAAAAGCAGTACGTGGGGAACAGTGCGGGTTTCTCTCAGTGTTGAGATGGAACACGTCAAAATTAGCGAAGCTCTAACCAAATGTGAAATGTTTCCTGGCATTTCCCTCAAAAGAGGTCAGGGTCTCAGGATGCCCCTGGGAGCCATATATATATGTATGTATATATATATGTGTATATATATGTGGGTGTGTGGCTGTGCCTAGGGTTGGCGTCAGAGCACACACACTTTTCTCTCGGGCACAACGGATGTCTGCGGTGGAGGGAGGCAGCGTTAGTGTGCTGTCAGCATTCGTTGGAAAATTGCTTGCCTTTTTGACTTGTTTGCTTGACCTTTTTTATTTTTATTTTTTTTTCCCCAATTCCCTAGGAAAGATCAGCACCTCCTTTCCCCTGTGAACTGCTGGTACCTGGTTCTGACGCAGACCCGGCGGGAGAGCAGAGATCACGCCACCCTGAACGACATCTTCATGAACAATGTCATTGTCCGGCTGTCGCAGATCAGTGAGGATGTCATCAGGCTCTTCAAAAAGGTAACTGAAGTGGCCATGGAGAGCTCTGCTCAGGGAGGACCCATCCTTGCATTTTAGTCTGAAAAAGAAGCTTATTGTGGAGTTCGACACAGCTGTGCCCCCCAAAAGTCTAAAGAGGTACAAAAAAGCTGGCATTGTTAAAGAGCAGAGGCAGGTAACCAGACTTTCTAAGAAGTACACATTGCATCTTAACAAGGAAACCAGAGAGGGGTTTGACCTCTGGACAGTGAAAATGTAAAACCCCAGTAAGGCAGGCCAAGAAACAGCTTACTTAGAGACATAAACTTAATAACTTCACAAAATCACAAGGAAGAAACCTGCCGCAGGGTGTGGAGGGGGGGACAGGTGGGTGAGATGCAGAAAGGCTAGGAGGTACCGGCCAAAGGCCAACTGGCTGCTTTAGCTTAGTACCAGAAATGGTACCACATGGAAACCAGAAATGTTCTTGGGGGGAGTGGTGTTACCAGCCTGAGGAACCTCACCCAACTGAGTCATCATTAGATGTTGCAGGACAAACATATACAAGAGGCCATCACTTAGATCTTTCCAGATGATATTTACCCAAGAATTTAAAAGAAACTGAGATACAAAACTGCCAAGTGACTAGCAGTGAGGTGTGACCTAGTGCTTAAACTGGCCTCAGTGCCAGAGAAATGAAAGGTGAAGAACACGATGACATTCTTTAACAACTCCTGGAGGGCTTCAGCGAGCAGACCAGCACCCTGACTTGGAACCCAGAGCTGTTGGGTGAAGCTGTAGTGAAGAGTGGAGTGACAGGCGTGTGGGCAGGTACAGGAGAGGAGTCAGTGTGGCTTCCTGAAGAGAAGGATCGTTCCTCAAAAATCTAATGTATGTATTTCCGGAGCCAGTCATGATGTGAATCCCTTGGCATCATACCTTCAGTGTCTTACAGGCTTTGGAGAAGGTCCCTCAGTGAAGTTCTTACAGAAAAGAAACTGTTGAAGAATAAGAAGTGGTTGTTTTCTGGGTTAACGACTTGTTGAAAGAGAGGGAACAAAGAGAAGGAGAATTTCAGTGGAGTTCCTAATAAATTATTTGGGGAAAGGGTGAATAGTAAAATGACAAAGCCTCTTGATGATACGGAATTATTAATGATAACCAAATTAAAAATGAGCATCAAAGACTTGCAGGAGTCTCGCAGTCAGGTGGACCAGGGCTCTTCAGCTGAAGGTGAGGGGGGAGTGTGTAACGTAGTAGGAGCATGAGGGTTTGCAAACAGGGGCTTGCAAGGAAGCGAGTGGGACTGGGGACCTCGTCGTACCTGCTGCCGTAAGCCATGGGCCGTCAGAGACACCAGCAGACGCAGCCTGAAAGAGCTTTGGGCTGGGGAGCTGTGGCCCTGCAGCTCCTCACGTCATGAACGTGCTCGGTGGCATCGCTGGCCCTTTCCCCCCCTCTTTTCTTCTGGGTATTTGCTGGTGGCCACCCTCAGGGATGCCGTGCTGGGCTGGCAGGACCTGTCACCTGGCTCTTATCTTCTTAGTTCCTGTGGCTTGTTTTCAGCGGGGGTCTGTGGAGAAGCGCAGTGAGCAGTGCCAGCCCCATGGGATGCCTGTCTCTCCAGAAAGGAGAAGGGCTCTCAAATCAGTGATTGTCTTATCCCAGCTGGAGAGTAAAGTTAATGTGATATTTTTGTGGCCAGTTTCCTCTAGTTTATATATCTGACCTAGAATTTAAACCACAAGGTCAGGTTTGGATTTGCTGATCTGATAGAGGACATCATTCCTTTCCCTGTTCTTCTGGCCTCCAGAAATGGGACAGATTTGTGATATTTCAGTTAGTTCAGTTCTAAGTCAGTCTCAGAATCTCTCTCCCATTTGCATTTCACTCTGAACCTGGTTTTGAGATGTATATTAACACTGTCCTAGGTCTGTGAAAGGTGTATCTCATTTTGAACCACAGGGCAAATC
Organism: Calidris pugnax; assembly: GCF_001431845.1. NCBI lineage: Eukaryota > Metazoa > Chordata > Aves > Charadriiformes > Scolopacidae > Calidris > Calidris pugnax. The sequence continues at coordinate 649,599 of NW_015090880.1, forward strand.
CAATCAGCATTCAAACCAGGACATAAAGCTGTTCCTTGTAGTAGGTCAGTCCTCAGCCAGGACAAGACGATAAACTATTTAATCCACTCAGCAGAATTATTTCTTTGTGTTTGCTTTCCCTCCATCTCTCCCTCCCTCCTCTTTTTAAATTGAAATTTCAACTTGGAAGACACAACACTTTTATAGAAATTGCTGCTCCTTATTTCTCCTCCCCCATCTCCTGCAGGGGTGGTGCAGCAGCGCCGGGTCCATCTGCCGCCTGCCGGAGCCGGCACCTGCTTCTGATCCAGAGTTGTGGGGATCTGTGATTTCACTGCATTTGTCCCATGGGGCTTAAATTGTAGCAGGACTCTTGTATCCCTGGAAACAATGCTCAGCTAAATAATGGAAAAGGCTTATTTCGTGTTGTTGTTTGTCCTTAATGTGGGTAGGGAGGCTGACACTTCTGGGGATATTCAGGTTATTTATTTTTCTTAATTTCTTGCACGCTGTGCCCCAGAGGGGTCTGGGGCTGCGAGTCCCACTTTGCAGCAGTGTTTGGTGAGGGGCCTGAGGCGCTTGTGGGAATAAGAGCACCTTGGTAAAAGGCTTTTTGAGGCATCAGTCCGGCCTTGCAGCTGGTTTGATTGTTCAGAGGAGGCACCTCCCACTGTTCTGTCTGCTCCGGTTCAGAGCCCGATGGGCTCCGTGCTCGAAGCTCTGCTCCTGGGGAGACGGTGCCCTACGGGACTGCTGGGCAATCCGGCTCCAGAAGGGTTAAAGGCATCCGTGGTTGTGGTTCAGCTGCTGGGCTTTGTTGTAGATTGCTCTTTGATGGTAAATTAGGATAACATTTTTTTCCAGAGATGTCACTTTTAATTCCTGCCATCTAGAATTTATTAATGGGCTGTGACACGCTGCGGGTACACGGAGGAGCTGGAAGGCTTTGTGTTTTGTGCTTTCATTATGTAAATGTAAACAATCTCAGCAGAGCAGCAGAGAGGTAATATCTGGGGTAGGAGGATGCGCATAATGGAGAGGCAGTTGATGGTGGGGTGTTGCTCTGCTGAGAGGGATGCTGGGTGCTGAGCTGCCTCCCCCCTCGGCTCCCCGGGATGCACTTGGGGGGCCCTTCATCACTGAACCGGGGCCCTGCGGTTTGTCCATCTCCACCAACGTGTCCTGCCCTCTCCTGACCAGCAGCCCACGGTCCCGGGGCCGGCTGTCGCACGGGCTTGCTTCTCCCATGGCCGGCCAGAGAGCCCTTTGGCTTTCCCGTGGCCAGGAGAGAGGGGGAGCAGGAGCTGGTGGGGACTGAGATTTTAGTGTCTGGGTTGGGGACGTTTCACAGAGCCAGCTCCAGGTCTGGGGTTGGTGACAGCTTGCACCGGCTGCGGGAAGCGTGAGTGGGATTCATCCGAAGGTCTCGAGGCAGAGCAGAGAGATGCTTGTAATTGATATTTGTAAAGTCAGGAACCATTTATGAAATGTGAGTCGAATCTGGACTTGGACTTTGATGCAGCTCTGTGGTTACAAAACGGGCAGTTGTTCCCATCCAGTGATCAGTTTTCTTTCTCTCATGTGGGGAGGTGGAGAGATGGGTGCCTATGAAACACGCTCTGGTCTGAGCTGATGGCAGCCCTGGGACGGGGTGAGTTTGAGCTGTCCCACGGGTGGCTCGGCTGCAGGGGTGACATTGCAGGTGCCAGACTGGGGACGGTGAAGGCCATGAAAACCTTCGCTGTTTCTCTCGTTGTGTTTACCTTGGCATGCAGGGTCTTGCGGTTGTTTTCCATCAGAAGAGCATCCAGAGGCGCTGGGAGTGGCAGACCAGAGGAGGCTTTGAAGAGCCCAGGCGGTGAATGCAGTTTGGCTTTGGGTGGCTCCATTTTAGTGGTGGCTCAGCATTTAGCTCCTCCTCAGCGTGGTTTGGATGGGGGGTGCAGAGCTGCAGGAAATCAAGAGTGGAAATTGGGTTTGTTTCTCCAGCTGTCCCTGGATCTTCAGCACGGCTGCCACCAGGACTCTCTGGAAGTGGGCAAAGTTTGAGGATTTCCCCTGCTCACTGCCCTCCACGCTGACACCAAGGTAGATATGGTCAGCTCAGCTTGGGGTGCAGATGCGAAACTCAGGGAGCGTGTGGCCTCTGTGATACTGTCTCCTCTTTCCCATCGGACACTTTCTTGGACAGTGTAGGACCTGGAGATGGAGTGCTGATGGCTCATGTTGAGGAACAGTGTCCTATCAGTGAGTGCTGTGGAGCTGTGCAGGTATTTGGGGGTATCACAGAGCTCCTGCCAAGGGATGCTGCAATGGGGACCAGTGTCCTCTGCCTGAGCATCCCTGTCCCACACCTGAGCCTCTGCAGCCGAAACAAAGCCCTGCCAGTGAGGAAAGTGGGGGGAGAAGACTCAGTTGGGCAAATTCCCCTGGAGCTTCCAGTGTGAGTCACGTTGCTGGTGCAGGAGGAGATTATCGAGGCGGTGTGTCAATGTTGCTCATAGGCAGGAGATAAGTGGGGATGCTGAGATATGGCACCACGGAGATCTGACTTGATCTGCTGTCGGGGTGAGTCTCTGTCACCAAGAAACCTCACAGCGTGTCCCCTGGGCTGGGGACAGGCCACCGGCCCCCTCGGCCAGGCAGGTGCTCTTTCCCCATTTCGCCTCCTGCTGTGGCAGAAGGAAGGACTTTGGCTGCTTCTTCCAAGTGTGGAAAACAGGAAATTATACGTTTGAGACAGAGCATTGCTGTGTCCGAAATAACTGTGCTGTGTTATTCCCCAGCGTGAGATTTAATTACGTTCCGTGACAGTGAATTTAATTATGCCTCATACTGCAGTGCCCTGGATGGAGATTTAATGAAGAAGTGGTGTCTGTCTGGAAGGGAGTTCTTTTCTTTGTCTTTGGAATAAGCGTTCTTTGGTGCCAGCAGTCCTTGGTGCTTCTTCCCCTAACTTTGTCTGAGGTGGCAGGGATTCTAATACACCTGCTGAGCGGCAGCGCTGCTGTCCCAGCAAGTGTGTGCCTTTTAGCAGGAAGGGAAGTGTAAAGCAGGTGGCTGGTTTGGAGTTTGGTTTGTGCGGGTGGTACCAGGGAGCTGGGAGGGCGCGTTGGCGCTGTCTCCCACGGACACGGGATGCAATCTCTGTGCCACACGGGGGGAGGGAGGCAGCAGGCTCAGGAGCAGCGAGTCCTTCAGCCTCCAGCATCGTGAGGTCGGACACTGCCCTCTTGGATGCCGGGAAGCTTTTGCCAATGCCAGAGAGCACTTGGTCTCCAGCAGCAGGACGCAGGATGTTTGGTGAATGGTGTCTATAAGCAAATGGGCCTTTACCTGTAAGACCCACCTGTGCCCTCCTGCGTTGGTGGGGATCGTGGAAACCACACGCTGCGGACAATGAGCTGGTTTCTGTTGCTGTATTTAGGAGTCTAAAATTAGGTTGGAAAATTACAGCTTTGTGGAGTTCCCCGGCGCCGCAGAGGAAATCTGGGGCAGAGGCAGGAGCTGCCACTGACTCTGGACCATCACTCCTACCCCGAGCCTGTCCTCGTCCCTTCGCCTGGGGACAGGACCCCCTCGGACTGGGACTTGCAACGCAGGGTCAGCTGGAGGGGCACCTGCGGGTCCTCCATATCCAAGACCCCCCCACGTGCAGACCCCGACTTAAACAGCTCCTGTTGTGGCTTCTTCTGGGAGGGATGCACGCTTTTAATTGTTCTGTTGCCTATTAGTGAGCCCTGGTGAGATCTGTGAGAGCAGGCAGGGACTGCGGGGAGGGGAGAGGGATGGGGTTTCCAGCAGATGAGGTTTCCAGATGGCTGGGGGTACTTAGCACCTCCGCTAATTGGCATCTTCTTGGCACCTCGTGCACGTAAGAACGGGAGCAGCGTGCATCCATCGCGCTTGTGAAGATGGGATGCATCCAAATACCCTGTCGCTAATTCACAGATAAACGATAATTACGGGATATTCACTGAATGCGGAGTGCTTTGACTCTTCAGATCCCTTGCTTCACTCTTCACATTCAATTCTTACTTTTATTAGTCTGAGGTTAAACGGTTGGATGTGTAGGTTGTCCAGTTTGCTTTAACTAGAGGATGTCTCTGTGTCGTGGGGTTCTTCAGCCACCCCACCAAGAAGCCGACAGGACGTTGTTTCTGTGACTCTGTGCCCAAAATGCATGGAGTTATTTGAGGAAATCTGAAAGGAACTGCTTGGGTTTTGGTTTGGGTTTTTTTGGGAAGGAGAGGGGGGTGTCTATACTTAGCTTAAACACATCTTCAAGCTATAATCAACGTTTCCTAGCCAAGAAGGTTGTAGAGGGAGATGTGGGGCGTAATTACGAGGGAGGCAGGAAGGCAGTGCAGGCACATCTGTTGTGTTCCTGGTTCCTGAGCGGGAGCCGAGTTGATCCCCATCCAGGCCCCCACCTCCAGCCGCTCCCCGGGCTGCCGCCTCCCCCGGGAAACGCCGCGTTCCCGCTGCAGGAGGTGGGCGACTGGGTCTGCTTCCTCCTGCTCAGCCAGAAAAGGGAAAATGCTAACTAATAATAGGATTTCAGCAGACGGGGGGGCGGCGGGAGGAAGATGCCAGGGGTTTGTACACTCGCAGGGAGCTTCCTTCCAAGCTGGCTGAACTTTGGCTGCTGCGGTTGTGAAACTGGAAACTTTATTATATAACTGTGGTGTAGCTGTTTTGTAATAAAACGTCCTTTTCGAGAGTGACTTTGGTTCACTCAGCTCAGAATGGTGGAAATGAGCTGCTGAGGATGGAACAGGGAGGGTGGGTCATGGTCAAGGAGAACCTAAAACCTGACATACTCAGGAAGCCCAAATAATCTGTGTTCTGAGGTACCACAGTTGATGGGAAATTACAAGTCGGGTGTCTTTAATGAATCTAACAAATCCAGACAGATGGGCAGGTGACACTGTGTGACTGGAGCATGCACAGCTGAGCAATTTGTGTACCCACAAATATTATTGTATCATGCAGGGGAGTTGGTTTAGCACCAACACAGCACGCAGAATGCAGCAGCCACTGACCCACACCCAGTAATGTGGGTCTTGCTGAAAAACAGGTGAAGTCAAGCTGTGAAATGCTTCTGGAGATGGAGCAGGCCCTGCTTGTGTGCTTTTTGCCAGTTTTCACATGAAACAAGTCCCCAGACAGGGGAGGGCATTAAGTGTGGGATCCACACAGCGAGTTGGCTGTGGGCTGGAGATAACGCTGCCCCTGGACGGGCAAAGTGACACTGGCTGCAATTCTGGATTCATCCCCCGGTGTTTGCAGGGTGAATAAATGCTGGGATGCTCCTCACCACGGTCTCTGGAACCCAGGTTGGGTGATCCATGGACAAACACCCACCTTGAAGGAAAATGCAGCAATCCTGGAATAGGATGAGGATTTGCCGCACTGTATGTGTTCATGCTTACAATCACGCACTCTATTTTGTTAAGGATTTGAAGAAAATTAAAGGAAATCAAAATGCTAGTTTACTTCTAAACTTCCCTGTCTCAGGCAGACTGGGAGAGGAGGCCATCTGTATTTTGGGTTTAGTGTTTAGAAATGGAAAAAACAGAGCCCAGATGTGGGTTGGCAGCGCTGCTGATGAAGTCCTTCCAGCTCCTGGAACAGGAAGGATATTGGACAGGATTTCTGAAGTGGTGTCAATAAGAGCCCCAGGGCATCTCTCATGCTTCAGGGCTGTTTCATTTCTTACAATAATATGTAGACTTAAAATGCACATGCTTCTGTTAACTCCACTGGCAGACTGAAGAACAGCAAGGCTCGTGTTTAGCAGGGGAGCCAGGAGAGGGCAGATCTCTGGGGGACAGAAGGTGTTTAAGAAGGGCATTACCAGAAGCCCGTTGTGCTGCCAAGGTCCACCCCCTCCACTGTCAGCTGAGAGGAGAGAGAAAAACCCTGGAGACACAAGAGCAATGTGAAAAATGCAGCTGAAGCGCGGCAGCGTAAATAGGTTGCCGCGGCTTTGTTCTCTGCAGGATGGATGCCAAAGGCTTTGCTGGGAATCACCAGGATCCACTGGGGCACAGGGGTGGGAGGTGTGGGGACAGGCACTTCTGATCCCTATCGAGTTTGGGTTGGTCGCTTGGTTTAAGAGGGGAAAGGAACAACTCACTGCTCACCTGTCCTACCAGCTCGCCAGTGTCCCCAGGCTCTTCTCTCTGCTGGTGCCACGGTGGCCTTACCAGAAGTCTGTCACATTGGAGACCTTCTGCCTGCCTTTGGTCAGCTAGGGGGGAAAAACCCGTCACCTCATTTCTTCCTGAGTTTGAAGTGGGTATTTGCAGGGATCCCATTCCCCCTCCCTCCTGTCTCTCTCTGGAGTTTGGTGCCTTTTGGCTGGCGTGAGGTCCCCTGGAGCCATGGGGTGTGGGCAGCGCTGGGAGCGAGGGCTGAGCCCCTGGGTGCTGCTCTGAGGACGTGTTTTGGGAGGGCAGTGCTGTCACAGGGCTGTCCTCAGCCTCTGCAGGCCACTCCGGGAACACAGCTTGGAGAAAGGATTCATTAAGATGCATATGCACAGAGTATTTAGAAGTCATACAGTTGTACTTTTCCCTCCACAATGTATTTTTCTTTCAGAAATGCATGTTGTGAGCATAACAGAGTCTCAACCCCTCTTCTTTTTGTCTTCCAGAGTAAGGAGATTGGCTTACAGATGCATGAAGAACTCCTGAAAGTCACCAACGAGCTTTACACGGTGAGTAATGAGCTGCTCCTGCCTGTGCGGCGAGGGGAACGTCGCCAGTGTCATTTGTTAGAACAAAATGTCTGTTCAATGTTTCAGTGGCTTGAGGAGGCTCTCTCTCCCTCCTGCCGTCCTGCGGTACAGCTCCATCATTCCTCTTGCCTTTGTTAGGGATGTTTCACTCTTCACTGGTTCTGGTGGCAGCAGAGGAGGGTTTCCCAGCGCTCCTGCTGGGAAGGGCTTCTGCGGCCGCATCCGCCAGCGGATCATGCCCCGTGACGGCTTCACTTCAGCGTAAATGGAGACGTTCTGGGCATGATCCAGCACCATCCCTGGTGTCTGTATTGCTCTCACCGCTGGGCCTTCTACACTGGGTTGCCTTTAGGCCCCTTTCTGATTTCCCTCGGTCCATGATTCCTGCCGGGCTCAGAAGCTGGGCTCTGAGTTGGCAGCACCAAGTTGTGGCTGAAGCTGACCTGCTCCTGTGGGTCTGGTGGCCTCTGGAGGGTGGCTGGACATGACCTTCTGCTGAGGAATGCAGAAAACTTGTAGCTCGTGTGTGCTCAGCCTCGTCTCCCTGCTCCAAGGAGCACTTTGGTTGTCTCCTTGCCTCCGGGTGACATTGTATGCTGTAATTCTGGACATCGCTCTTCAGGTTTTCATAGTAGGGCAGTAAAAGTCTTTCTGTTGCTTCTGTCTCTTGCCCTGTAGCAATTGGTTTGTTTTTATTTGTGGTTTAGGATCAACAAAGCAATATAAAGTCTGTCTTGTGTTGGAAAATTGAGACGATATATTTGCTTTCTTTGGTTGTATCTCTTACTGGTACATAAATAACACTGCCGTAGTTTATTCCTAAACAATAATTTTTTTCCATCATTTTAAAAAACAGGCCTAAACAACAGAGCATGAATGATATTATTTGAAATTTCTCCTATAAATCTTCTCTTACCAGGTTTGTTCCTGTGTTAGTTGTTGGAGGATGCAGTCTCTGGGACCTGCAGTGTGGGTGGATAGCCAGGTTGGATCAGAAAGCCTGTGTGAGATTGGGGAGTGTGTTGTTGACGGTTGAATGTCACAAGCTGTGTTAGTGGTGGTGACTAATTAAGATTAATTACAACAGCAGCTTGACAGGTGCAAAACAAGGGAAGACTGTGAAGGGCTGGGCTGACCCTGATACCTGTGGGTGGTGTACTGGGATCCCGACCTCGGGAGAGGAGCATCACTGGAGGAGACGTTTTGGTCAGCTTGAGGAGCAGAAGTGGGACGGGGCCAAGGGGGAGCATGGAGAGCCCTTCTGCTCCTCCTGAGTCTGTGGCAAAACTTGTCTTCCCTGGAGCTGAGATTTCCCCCATTCGCTGCTTGGCTCCCACAGGCTGAGCAGAGTGTATCTGAGTGGGGAAACAGACTGGAAGAGTGGGAAGAGCTTTGTGTTTTCTTTGGACTGACCTTGCTGCTGAAATAATGACCCAATGGGGTCATCTGGCTGGGAAGGAGCAGGGGAGAGATGCTTGTTTCAGAAACGATGATGAAACACAAAAAAGAGGCAGGCCCTGTCGGGCAAAAAACATCATCTTAAATCTGCTCAGTGCAGACCAGCTACTCTCCAGTCACAGTTTTGGGTCCTTGAGACATCAGGTGGAGCAGGCTTATCTGCATGCAGGCTTATCTGGCCTGCAGGTTGATGCCGCGTGCTGGAGGTGTTTGGGGACATCTTCAGGAGTGGCCTGAAGCTTTGCATGTTCATTGCAACATGTTGGGTACCCATGAATGGCACATTCAATAACCATGGGTGCCGATGAAATCAGCTAGAGAGTGAGGACCCCTGGCTCAGGGGACACTGAGCTGCTGCTTGTGAGATGTCATTTCTCAGCTGTCGAGGCAAGGAAGTTGTTCATCTCGCCTGTGGCCGAGGCTGGTATCCGTAGTACGTCTGTGCCCTGGCCCTGCTGCTCTTCAGGCCTTTCAGAGAGGAATTCTCTGCAGTGTGGGGAAACTAAATAATTTTTTACAGGCTTCTCAGGCATTCACTGTCTCAAACTTGAGCCAAAATAACTAACTTGATTTTAATCCAGCCTTGTTGCTGTTCTGATGCCAGCAAGTCACCCTGTGGGCTCTGTGTGGAAAGAACTAAACCCCAAAACCACCCTGATTTTAATGAAAAAGGAAGTAAATGACTTTCGTTCTGAAGGAAGAGTTCCTTGTGCACAGTTTTGCACAGAAATAATTTAGCTGTGAATTAAAGCCAGCTTCATCCTTTTGATTCCTGCCTACAGACTCCAGCAGAGGGATGTGATGTTGGAGTCCATAGAGGCTGGAGGTTCTTTGTCCCTCTGCTCACAGGAATGTGCACAATACTCAAAGGGACCTGTCTGAAGAAGTCAGGCCAAAATTGGGGTCAGAAGGACAGTAACCCCAGACCATGGTTCTGGTGGGGTTTTCTGTGTGCTCTGGCAGTGATGTGCTTAACGGGGGTCACCCTGGTCTGATCTGGCTCCTCTGCTGGGTCAGAGCCTTAATGGTGAGCTGTTGGGGAGTACAAAGCTCTTCTAGATGGGGACAGCAAACAGCGCCATTTATGGCTGGCATTTTGGCAATGGCCTTTATCCAGAACGTGTTATTAATATTGGAAAACACAACTTGTGTTATTAAATAACTAATGAACATTGGAACATATTTTTCTCCCTCCACTGCAGCTAATTAACTTATTTGCAGAAAAGATCCCCGGGACGCAGCTGTGGCAGTTTTTCTTTATGACACAATAGCGTGAGAGGGGGACAGCGTGACTGGATTGCAAGTGCTAGGAAGGCAGGAGGGAAGTGGGGATGAGAGGGCTGATTGCTGCAGTGCAGGTACTCCCCATTCAGAATTAAGGCAGATGTTAAAACAAACAAATATCCCCCGGATTTCCAGGTGCAAGCTGTGCGGGATGGCAGCTGATGTGGAACGTGGCACAGGGAGCTGTTTCAGCATCATGGATCCTGAAGTCTGGGGAGAATATTTTATTGTGGTCATGTTGGGTCCTTTGCACTTTGTTAGAGAGAACTTTCAGAGGAGTTTTAATCCTGGTTCCCGAGTTACATTGCCAGGCTCAGGCAGGGATAAATTATGGAGGAGGAAAAAAGGCCTTTGTTAAGGAAGGTTCCCCCGGTCATTAGCAGATCAGTCAGTCAGAGCCTGTGTGAAGGTGCGGGAGCACAGTGGGGCTGTGACCCCTGTTGTGATGCTCTGTGGTGGGTCCTGCCCTTCCCTCCGGCTGCCGAGGCTCCCCCGGGGCTGTGGAGCCCATGGGCTACAGCAGCATCTCCCCAGGCCTGCGGCAGTGTGGCGACGCCGTGGGTCAGTGGAGACAGCCCTGAATTGTGCTGAAGCCTTTCTGGTTAGGACACCAGGTTCTCATAACAGTTAGATCTCACACAGATCCTGCAAGTGGGACCACTGTCTAACTGTTGGGCTTCTCTGTTGCACAGCGTTGGGGCCTCTCTGGGAGCTGGAGAGACCTCTCTCATTACTGCCCGTTGGTCCCAAAGTGCAGGACTTTTCCCACTTTCCTCCAAGTTTTTCACAACACGATGGAGACCGTGACAATGAGGAGGGCTCGGTGAATCCCTCTGGCCTTTCTTCTTAGGAAAACCCAGAAATCGTCTGGTTTGTGTGTGACATTCACTGCAGGAAGCACAGTTTGAAGTATGCAGCTCAAATCTGTGTTAGAATTTGTAGGATTTTGAAATAAAGCAGCTCAGAAAGAAGGCAGAAGCCTTCACTTGCGATTCCTTGCAATCCCCTGAAATTGTGGCTCCCAGCGATGGCACGTTTGTGCAGCTTCGGAGAGGCCTTTGGGGCTGGTTTGCAGCTGACGTTTGTGCTTGGCGAGGGGAGAGATCATATGTTTCAGCCGAAGCTCGGCCAAGTGAAACACTCCTGGCTCCCGCTGGCAGCCGCAGCCGAGGAAAACTCTGTATTTTCTTCATTAAGGCTTTTGCAAAGTGATTCTGCTTTTGTGGGCTCCTTCTCGACTCATGGACCCTGAGGCCAGTCTGTCCCAGCACTGCTGCTGGCGGCGCCCGGGGCTGATCTTCTGCGAGAAGTCAGGCATCGCGAGCTTGTCAAGGCGATGTGAAATAAAACATCCAGATCCTGAAGGGAGATGATAAAAGGGGACAATGTGACTAAAGGCATCAAGAGAGAAGAGCAGATGTGTTCCTCTTGCCAGCTGCATTAAAATGCTCCCAATGTGCCCTGTGTACCTGGAAGGGAAGGCTGTGGTAGGTGTTTTGCCCGCAGGAGTTTTCCTGGCAGGAGATCAGCGTCAGCACCCTCTATCCAGAGTTGCTGATGGGGATGAGGAATTGAAAGGACCAGGTGCTGCCGTAGCCTGCCCTGGCACCGATGCTGCTCTCCAGCGGCAGCAAGAGGAGAATTAAGTGGTGATAGGGGACAAACTCCACTTCTTCTTGGAAATTGCAGCAGCTCTGCCTTCAAGATGGGATCTACTGACGGGATGGTCAAGCCGGGGTTACGTTGATGGGTTGGCTTAGTAAGTTCCAGTGTTGGCTCAAAAGTGACTTCAGGTTGACTTTGGCCTCCTTGCAGCCTCTTGTCTTGGAGGCCCTTATCCCGTGGTAGAGCACTGGAGGTTATTTCTCATTTCCCTCTGGGAAGGCACAGGGTGCTCTCTGAATACAGGCACGTGCTGGAGGCACATCTCAGCCTGTCCCCGCAGCAGGGACAACGGTTCTTACACCAGCTCTGTGCCGTTTCCAAACAGGGCTGGTGCTGGGGTTAATTTTATGGGATTTTCCTTCCCACCTTGTTCCTTAATGTCATAGTGGCTTCAAGGAGCCCTGGCACAGCTGAGACCGTCCCAGGCTGTTGATGGCTATCATCTTCTCATGTGCCGATGCTCCGTGAGGCCGTGGGGCAGGCAGCTCACAGCAGTTCTGTTTCTTCAGGTGATGAAGACCTATCACATGTACCATGCAGAAAGCATCAGCGCCGAGAGCAAGCTGAAGGAGGCAGAGAAGCAGGAGGAAAAGCAGTTCAACAAGTCAGGGGACATCAGTGTGAACCTGCTGCGGCACGAGGACAGGCCGCAGCGGCGGAGCTCCGTCAAGAAAATTGAGAAGATGAAGGAGAAGGTGGGTGAAAGGGAAGGATGGGGGAGCCAGGGGGGCTCTGGGAACCCTCAGGGAGGGCTGGGAAGGGGTCTCGGAGGCTGGTGGCTCTGCAGGCAGACGGGCCATGGGGGTCCCCGTTCACTGGCTGCTCGGGCTGGGACCCGGGTCTCGGTGGGGCTGGGCTGGGACCCGAGGGGCCGCGCTGGCCCCAGGGAGGGCAATGTGCTGGTGTGTCTGGCCCAGCACAGCGACAGGTTCTGACCCTGCTATGGGGCTGCGGCTTGTTCATGACTGACTGCTTAAAAAAGGCACTTTCACAATGAACAGTGTCTGTGCCAGGGCTCCTGCACTGGGCGGCTCATGGCGGGCACAGCAGGGTCGGGTGTAGACAATAACAGTGTCTCTTCCTCCGCCGACTGTCTGGGAGCTACAGTGCAGCACTGAGCTGGCTTTGCTAATCAAAACACTTAACTCCATTCCGGCTTCAGAGAATCCCTCCAGATCTCAGGATCTCCAAAACTGTGATTTTTCTGTTAAATTTGGAGAAAAAGCAATAGTTTCCCCAGCCGGGCCGCGTTTCCTTGCGTGCTGACCCGGCGCTGGGACGTTGCCTGGCAGCATCCTTCTCTGAAGGGTTACTCCTTTGTGCTAAAGCTCCAGAGCAGTGATGTGCTTGGGCAGACGCCCCAGAGCTGAGCACATCTGCTTTCCTGCCGAGTCTGGAATTCTGGGTCCTGTTCTCAATTTTGTAGCATGGGCCTCTGGGCCAGATTCCACCTCGATACAGCTGCACAGATCTGGAGCGAGTCCAAACGTATGTCAGCGTTATCTGGGAGGAAGATTTGGCCCTCTAATTGTGATTGATGCCAAAGCCTCCCCGGATGCCCCGATGGAGGAGGAGCAGCTGTGCCGGGGACCCGCCGGGTACCTCCGAGCAGAACGTGCCCCTGTGCCTTGGCTGAGGGTACCAGGGATGCTCAGCTGTGGTCTCCTCCGCCCTGGCAAGGGGGCCTGTTTTCATTGCCCGTACCAAATTTTATTAATTACCACGTCACGCCTAGGCTGCAGGGTGCAGTGGGGCCCTGCAGCAGGAGAAGCTGTGAGAGTTGTATCCTCTTTGTGCCCTGACGCTACGTTTTGCTTTTTCAGAGACAAGCCAAATATTCTGAAAACAAGCTGAAGTGTACTAAAGCCAGGAATGACTACCTGCTGAACCTGGCCGCCACCAATGCCGCCGTCAGCAAATACTACATCCACGATGTCTCGGACCTCATTGATGTGAGTGCATCCGGCCCCTTTCCTACTGATAAGCGCACAGCTAGATCTTATGCATGGTTTGGTCCTTAAATGCACTCTCATGTGGTGGTAACAAAGGGGTTTTTGTTGGGGCTTTAAAATATTCTTAACTGCGGCTGGAAAATGTCCTCTAAATTGGAATATTTTTTTTTTCTCCCTCTGTAGTGTTTTTTTTTTCCTTCCCAGCTGCACACACACATGTGACTTTCCTCCCAGCTGATGTAGGCACATAGGAGCGGAGCTAGAGCTGCTGTGATATGGGAGTCATGGAATCATAGAGTGGTTCGGGTTGGAAGGGACCTTAAAGATTATCTGTTTCCAGCCCCCCTGCCCTGGGCAGGGACACCTCCCACCAGAGCAGGTTGCTCCAAGTCCTGTCCAACCTGGCCTTGAACTCCTCCAGGGATGGGGCAGCCACAGCTTCTCTGGGCAACACACAGTATCAGCCTCCTCTGAACTTTATGGCAGCCACATGATCACACAACGAAGTAATTGATTCATATCTATGCTACATACAAACTTCTTTCATCAGTGCCTGGGAAAAAAAGAGTTTTTCATCATAACTGCATGGTACGAACCAGCCTGGACCAAACACTTTCCTGAGCACAGAAGCAGGGAAGTCCATGTTAAACTGTGGTTTCACCACATCTAATGAGCAGTTACAAACTAGAAATCGCATGGATGTTTCCTGCACCCTTCACGCTGTATCACAGCATGTGAAGTTCTGGTTGTCCCTGGTGTATGTTGGCTCTGCCCTCAGAACCAGACATGGTGCTTTCCTTTGCCTTAGAGCGACAGCTTCATCTGCTGTGGCTCCTGCAGGGTGTCCTGCAGCTGGAGCTTCTCAAAGCCCAGAGCCTTTGGAGGAACATTTGCCTTGGGACAAACCAGGTGAGCCTGAGGATTGCTCCTGGCCCACTGATTAGTCTCTGTTTGGAACAGATAAATGTTCATGAAGATCAGGTCCATCCTTGTTTCTGTTGTTGAAACAGAAGGTTTTTCTTCCTAAAACATGTGTCTGCAGTTACTATCAGTCTGAGCAGCCCTTGGCTCTCTTGGGCTGTGGTGGTGTGTCCGAGCCAGCTGCTGGTGGAGCTCTATGGGAAGAGCTCATGGCACCAAGTGGCCTCAGGCAGGAAGAGGTTTTGCAGTGATGGTAGGAACTGGAACTCATGTGTGTATCAGTGACTCCTACAAACTGCTTTTAAATGATTCAAGAGAAGGGATTTCCATTTCTTCCTTTAAGGGGCATCTTCACAGTGGTTTAGATTGCGCTCTGCAGTTGCTTTTTGCTAGAGTTCCTTCCATGAACACATAAATAACTGATCTATAAGTACTGAGTTAGACTTGTGGCTTCATCATTATCTAATGTGTAATCTAAAAATGTGCCGGAGTGTTTCTCTCCTTTACTCACCCACTAACATATTTATTTTTCTAAGCAGTAACTAAAGTAAATCTGATGCAACCTCCCTGATGATTTCAAGATTTTGAGATACGATAAAATATTCTCAGTGTGTCCTCTTTATTCTCTTTATTATTTAAGATATATTTAGTCATATTAAAGTAAACAACTTGATCATGGAGACATTTGAACAGCAAGATAGGGTAACACCTTGATTTATCTGTGTAGCTTCTGCTTTTTGTTGTGTGTATTCTCTCTCTCTCTCTCATTTATGTATTTTTTTAAGCAAGGATGAAGTTTTGGGGACTTTGATTTTCTGGAGAGCTGCCAAGTCCCATTTTAATTCTGGCTGTTTATATTATTCCTCCCAACTTTATTTCCTCGCTGATGCTTCCACTGGAGTCAGCAGATGGCTTTTCTTCTGCACTCCAGGAACCTCTTCAGGGGACTTTAACTAAAGCATCTTCAGCTCTGTGCAGCTAAAATCCCCTAATTCTATATTCTATTCACCAAAGAAAACAAAATATAGTGTGTGTGAGCTGCACGCGGCTGTCCTAATTGTAAATCCCCCAAGGAAGAGCAGTTTATTTGAACAAGCTTTTGTACAAATTGAGTGTATTTTACAAGAGCATGGAGAGAAGGGTTTGGGCACGCTCCAGAAGACGGGGGTCCTGTTCACTGTGTCTCACTCCTACTGGAAGTGGCTGAAAGAAAAGACATCTTTGTCCTTGTGGATGCAAGAGGGGTGATGGGCGGGGGGTGTCTCGCACACCCTTCCCATCAAGCACAAATTGCCGTGCGTGGTGGTTTGATTTGGACGCAAATCTGAACCGTCAGAACACCGAAGCAGCTCATTTAGCAGCGTTTCCCCCAAATCCCAGATGGCTCAGTGTCGTCTCTCAGGCACAGCCTTGACATTTCTGGTGCCCTCGGCCTCGCCGCCCAGCAGTGACTTTTCCAACAAAGCCCTTGTGCTAATCTCCCTCTCCGGAGAGAGGGTCCCAGCTGCTCCGGGAGAGACAGAGGGTCCTCCCAGGGCGGCCGTTTTAATGAGAAATGTAAAACTCCATCAGAGGAGCCGTGAAGCAGCACAGAGCGTGTCCATCCCCCCTCCCTCTCCAGCGCCTTTTTGTTTTGTCCTTTAGCAAGGAAGAGAAGAATATAGAGACAGATCAAATTAGACTTGGGCTTAACATACACCGTTGTGCCTCTTCCCTCCAAAGAACTTGCGTTTATATTAAAACGCCTGGGTTTTCTCTCATTTCTGTCATTAACTGTGTGACCAAGTTAATCTCTCTGGCCACGTATGTGAAGCGGAGATAAAGCTGCTTATCCATCCCTCTGGAGTTCTCTGTGAAATGGCTGTGAGAGATTCTGAAGTGGTCACATGAAAGATACCGTTAGATTTAGCAGGGTAAAACGTAGCAGTGGGTGTCCATGTGCACTGATCCACCAGAACTCCTTCAGCCTCCTGTAACCCTCTGCGGCAGCGGCGCGGGGCTCCTGGGTGAGCGTGTGTGCCGGAGCTGAGACGAGCACGCAGGTAAAGGAAGGGGGTTCTGAGGATTTAGCATCATACGTTACTCAGTCCCTGGAAAACTTAGCTGGTGGCATTGCCGTTTTTCACGTGGTCCACGGATGCTCAGTCATGTTGGGAAACAAACAGTGCTCAAAATTGTTACGCCAAAAATCTGCAGTTGGCTTTACCAACCTCACAGCATCGCCTTTGCGGCGATGTCAAGAGAGTAGAGGGCAGAGCTCTGGCCTTTGCGGCGATGTCAAGAGAGTAGAGGGCAGGAAATACACGTATAAATGCATAAGTATCTTTGTAGAAAGGGTAAAGAAAAAATGAGGAGAAAAGGGAACCGAGCAAATAAGATGAAGTGTTTGCAGCTGGCAGCGGGTGCTGTGGCCCCAGTCAGGCTGCTGTGACCGGGAAGTAAAGCGCTCGATGGCAGGGCTGGGACACACAGGGTTCCCTCGGGGATTTGCCAGCTGCCCCCTGAATAAGAAAAAGGCTCAGAGGGGCCGAAGCTACAGACCACTTTATTAGATGTGGTTTTGGGTGTCTCCTGCAGCTCGTGTCCTCGCTGTTTCCATCAGTGGCTAATTGCCCAGGCACGTCTGTGCCTGCGGAGCCTGCTCTGGCAGCAGCTTCCCCTTGTGTGGCACTTTCCCCCTGGGATTGTGTGGGGACATCCCGGCTGGCGTGGCTCTGCGTGACACCACAGGCTTTAATGAAGAAACACTGATTTACACAAGCAGAGGGTCTCTTCTAGGGCTTTGCTCTGTGGTTTGAAGCATTTTTTTCAGCATAGAGAGCCTTTCAGTTCCACAAAGGCACAGAGGTTCCTCCCACACCGTCCTGTGAGTGGGGTCTCTGCCAGATACCGGGCTCTTGCCAGCCCCAAGAACCAGGTAGAACATGGTTTAGCATGGGAACTCCATGCAAAGCAGCGCAGTCACCCCACAGTCGTGTGGAGCAGCATCTGTACCCCAAAACTCCCACTCTCCTGGGGAGCAGGGCCTGTACGGCGGCTCACCAGGCTGTGCCTCGGCAGCGAGGAGATCTGGCTTCAGGGCATTTCAAATGAAGTCAGCAGTGCAGCAATAAAAAGAGTAAACAGCTTCCATCAGGAGGAAGGAGGCCATCTCAGGAGCCTCACTGCTCCTTGCTGCCCCACTGCTCTGTCCCTCTCCCTCTGTTTCCCGCAGAGGTGGCAGTTTGGGAACGCCACCGGGACCAAGCCGGTCACCTCTCCCTGCTGCTGGGGAGGGACCTCTGGAAATAGAAAATACGTGTTTTTAGGAGGTACTGTCACTAATTCTGCAGAGAGCTAAGGAACTGGAGGTGCCCTGGTTCAGTAAACTTATATTAATCTTCTTCTATATGCATTTATTAATATTAGCTACCTGTTTGTAAGCAGGAACCATAAATCATCATCCTCTAAATAACTAAGCGGTTCTTGTAGTTCCATATTAACCTGAAAGAATCCAGCCAATACACACTTCATCAATTTTGCTGGTCCTGGCTTTATTAATGTGGCACAACTACATTTTTTTGCCAAAGTTTGTACATAGTAAACAATTTGTTCCTCACATGGATACCACAGACATTGGAATTGGCTTGTGAAATTAATTAAGCACATGTGCTGATTGTTTTATGATGTAGAAGTGTCATGCAGTCTGTAAATTTTACTGCCTGAAGACTGTGATCAGTCTTTGCCTGATCGACCTTGTTAACGTGGTACAGGAAAGCAGCAATACTTTCCTTTAGATAAAAGAATTTCTTCGTGGCGCTTAGGGCTGCTTTTCCTGATAGCTTGAAAGAATAGCCTCAAGGTCCTTATGTCCTTTAAAAGATGAACTTACCAGTGCATTCTTTTTAAAAAACAAAACAAAACCAAATCACCACCGCTACCGACTAAACAAACAAAACCCCTGACCCCCCAAACCACCAACCGACCAGAAAACCCATTAAAAAGCTGTAAGAAAATACAGATGGGGGAGGGAGTTGCTCTAGAGAGACTAAGGAGCAGAATAAAATGTAGGTTAAAAATCCTCCAGAAAGTAACCTACTCCGGGGACTGTAGAGTTAATTAACGATAGCTGAATTAAACAAAAAACAAACCCATAATATTTGGCTCTGTAGTACTTGCAGTTAAGGAACCTTTGATTAGAAATAATCAAATCTCATGCTTCAGGGCGTGAGTTGATGACTGCAGGGGTCAGGGAGGATCCTGCACTTCCCCTGCCGTATCCACACATCCTTCCCCATCTGGCTAAACATAAATCAGTTGTTTGGGAGTTTTTGTGTCTTGGGTTCCTGCCTCAGGCAAAACACTGAACTTGATGGGCTGAGACTGTCCTTTGGAAGGGATTGATGGTAGCAGTCGAGTGCTGCCAGCCAGGCCGTGGTGTGCACAGGGACCCTTTGATCAGATTGGGAAAATTTGGGTTGGAAGGGACATTTAAAGGCCATCTAGTCCAACCCCCTGCCCTGGGCAGGAACATCTTCAACTGCATCAGGTTATCAGGTTGCTCCAAGCCCCCTCCAACCTGGCCTTGAACCCCTCCAGGGATGGGGCAGCCACAGCTTCTCTGGGCAACCTGGGCCAGGCTCTCACCACCCTCACACCAAACAAGTTCTTCCCCGCATCTCAGCTCCATCTCCCCTCTTTCAGTGTCAAACCCTCCCCATTCCTCCTAGGGCTCCCCTCCCTGATCCAGAGTCCCTCCCCAGCTTTCCTGGAGCCCCCCACTTTAGGGACTGGAAGGGGCTTGAAGGTCTTCCTGGAGCCTTCTCTTCTCCAGGCTGAGCTTGGCAGTGGTGCAGGAGAAAGCCAGTCTGGTTGTGTCCATCACATCCCCGGTGTGACTGCATGGGTTTCCCGATACCTGGCCTCAGACCACAAAAACCCAATTGTCCCCCGTTTAAGGTGCTGTGACAGCTTACGAACCCTGTTGTAATACAGTCTCAGCTCTTTGTGCCTGCTCCTGGTGTGGTTTAATTTCCTTTGCTGCTGGGTCCATCCCACAGCGCTCGCAGCCTGTTTGGTGTGGGGGAGTGCTGCTTTTCACAAGTGTTTATGGTGCCTTGGCTGGAATATCTTCGGTAACAGGGTTTGTTTTGAGGCTCTTCTGCAGTGACTGCAGGCTGCAAAGGTGTGAACGCTTTGTTTTCTGCATATTTAATACTTAGCAAATAAATGTTCTCCATGAAAAGGAGTGAGAACAGAAGCAGGTTGTATTCTCTTTGAAGGTTCCTCCTAAGATCTGAAGATGCTTTCAGGTATGAGTTCAGCTCTCACATAGTACCCAGCCTTGTCGGGACCTGGTTAAAACGTTATTTCATGCTTTGAGACAGAGACCTGCTGGATGTTGCTTTATTCTTTAAATATTGCTTGTTTTCCTGTGCTGCTGCAGTTAGGTGTCATAGTTTGCTCACTGCCCCATGAGTTTAGATTGTCCCAGGCCCCCTTGGCGGGGCAGGTCCCGGGCAGGAGCTGGCTCTCCCAAGGCTGCCTGGTGGTGGTTTCCTAGGGAAGATGTTGGGATGCTCATGCAGGGTTGGAGACCCACTGGCTTTCCTCCTGGATTTGGGCAAACCCTTTAATATCTCTCTGTTCTCACTCCTGCGTCTAAACTGGGGTTACTGGCACTGGGGCTAGTGGCCAGCGGTGGTCCTCTGCAGCCCCCACCCCTCCTCCAGGGGGTGGTGGGAGACACACAGAGATTTGGCCACTTCCAGGGCGTTTTGGCCAGAACCAGCTTGCTTTACCCCGGGGTGTCGGTTTATTTCTCAAGTTGAACACTGTAATATTTGCACCCCTTGCAGGGGTGTTACCAGACTTAATGAATTAATATGCGAAGAGCTTTGAGCTCTGCAGATGAAAGGCGCTGCACAAGGGCGAAGGATTACTATTTGTGGTTCTCATTTATTTTCCATCAAAGGGATGAGAGGGGTGAGAAAATGCCATTTGTTCTGGAGCTGGGAGCAGGAGTTTGAAGTCTTTTCTTTCTTTTTCTCCCCTCCCCCCCTTTGTGTGTTTCTCTGAGAATTTCGTGGAAGTCCCTGCTCTGTCTTTTTTTCTGTGGGCACCGGCGTGTGAAGCAGCCGGCGCAGTGCGAATCGCCAGAGACTTCAAGGGCTGTGGCATGTTAGGAAAGTGCCTGTGCTGGGTTTCGGTAGCAGCCGGTTTCTGGGCATTGCAAAAAACTGCAAGCTTCAGCATGAGTTTGGTGTTCAAAGGAAATGGAAGGTTTCACATAGAAATTTTTCTCAAAAGCTTCTGGCGTTACACTGAGCCCTGTCTCCTTGGATTCTGTGGCATCCAGCAATTTTCCTTTGCAATAGCTCAGTCTTGTAATGCTTTGAGAGTTCCCACCCGTGAACAGTGGTAGATGTTTTCTCCTGGTATTATTTTCTCTCTGGTATTATTTTCAGCTAGCCAAGTGGCAAAAGTTTCCAAGGGGGTGGGAGAACGACAGCAAGGGGTGGGCGTTGGAGTGGGGCCAGAGGAGGCCCCGGAGATGCTGGGAGGGCTAGAGCCCCTCTGCTGGGAGGGGGGGCTGAGAGAGTTGGGGGGGTTCAGCCTGGAGAAGAGAAGGCTCCGGGGAGACTTTGGAGCCCCTTCCAGTCCCTAAAGTGGGGGGCTCCAGGAGAGATGGGGAGGGACTCTGGATCAGGGAGGGGAGCCCTAGGAGGAATGGGGAGGGTTTGACACTGAAAGAGGGGAGATGGAGCTGAGATGTGGGGAAAAAGTTCTTTGGTGTGAGGGTGGTGAGAGCCTGGCCCCGGTTGCCCAGAGAAGCTGTGGCTGCCCCATCCCTGGAGGGGTTCAAGGCCAGGTTGGAGGGGGCTTGGAGCAACCTGGTGTGGTGGGAGGTGTCCCTGTCCAGGGCAGAGAGTGGGACTGGGGGGGCTTTAAGGTCCCTTCCAACCCAATCCAGTCTGTGATTCTACACTAAAATTGCTTTGTGGGTGAGACTAACAGTGCTATAACAAGGTTTCACCCCAAAATTCACCCCAATTCCTTGTTTTTTGTGTAGCTTTCTGATTTATGAAGGCAGAGCTTTATCCAGTCCTTAACTACTTACGTTTTCAACTAATAAGATTAGAAGCTAAATAGAAGCAGGATAAATGGTAGATTATGACCATTCGGTAGTTCCTGCAAAAATCCTCATTATTTCACGTGTGGTTTCACTGCTTTAAAAGAGCAGATGGGGCCAGGCCGGCTGTGAGCCTGTTATCTGCGAGCGGGAATCGGCCCGGTGCGGTTTCACTGCTGCTTTTAGCCCAGACTGAACCGAATACAGCCCCGCGTGTGACTTGATCTGAGCTGAGCCTTGTCTCTTCAGATCGGCAGGAAGCAGGAGATGACTTCTTTGGTTGGAGCTGCGTGTGGCACCAGCTGACTTTTCATATTTCACTTTGAGTTTATCAGGGCTGATGTTCTGATGTGGAGTTGCTTTTTGTGCCGTTCCACCGTGGTTCAGCAGTGCCTCTGGTTGCTGCCCAGCTGGAGAAGGTGCCTCTGAAATGCCAGTTCTGGGAGTTCTGCTGCTGGGGAAAAGCTGGTTTCATTTTGGGTCATTGGGATCGCACTAGCGATTTTTCTTCTCTTTCCTGTAGCTTTTTGTGCCGTGCTGGCCATCCCGGCAGCTATGGTGGTGGGGCTGCACTGGGGTTGAAGCGTCTCACCGCACGCCTGCCCGTTTGGTTGGGTTGCAGCTCAGAGAGTGAGGACTTCCCACTCATACTTCAATCTGTGTGGCAGCAACTCGTCTTAACTTCTGTAGTGTCTGTCCTGTAGTAGTTTCCATGTAATCAGGGCAATTTGCTGGCAATAGTTAGATTGATGCCCTGTGCTGTGGGGGGTGTTTCTCACGGGGTCCCTCTGTTTCTCCAGGGAGGGGTCCCTGTGACCTGCAGCCCTCCTGTGCCTGGGGGTGTCTCTGCAGAGCTCGGTGCTTGTGCAGAGCTCCAGCCCATGAGGGGGGAGCGGAGCCCTGCAGAGGTTTGGGGAGGAGAGTTGCTCAGAGTTGCTTTTTGCTCAGCTGTGATCAAGTGTTCACAGCAGCAAATCCCTCTGCTGTTGCTACGCTTAACATGCCAAACTCAATTACATTGAGAGGAGAGTTTAAAAACAGGCTTTTGTCTAATGTACAGTATTTTGGCAGCAATTAGCTCCGAGTTTTATCATTCTCCCCAAGGTGAACATGAGAACGATCAGTTATGCATGAGAAGCTGCTCTGTCATGAGGGGATGGTGGCTTCCCAGCGAGGATGAAAGGGTTTGCATATCCTGCAGGGCACGGTGCTCACTGCCACCTCGCTGGAGCATCCCTCTGGACTGGATAGCTTTGGGAAATGGATTCTTTGTGCAAGAAGACCTTGCAGGGCAGCTCACGGGGCGAGAAGGAAAGTGCTGGGGACGAGCTGTGGCACGGACCCTCTGGCCATTTCTTTCGTGGGGGCCTCTGCAGGGCACAGGTTTGGCCATTGATGGTCCTGTGGTCACACTGGCCCTGGGGCTGTGCGGGTAGCCAGGGAGAACCCTGCTTTTGGATGATTTTTTTCCCTGTGTCCTGTCTCAGAAAATCTATGCCCTTCCCAAGGTAAATGAAGGGTATTAAACCCTGGTGTCACTGTGAGGGTCCAGCGCAGGGTCCCTGTACTGTCTGGCTGTGTGTTCCCTGGGACTTCTTCAGTCCTCTTTCCTTCTTGCCTTTTCATACAGTATTGCAGTACGCTGTTAAATATACCCCAGTACAAAAGGGCTGGTGTTTCTCTGGGACATACAGTGCTTTTTTTGGCATTTAAATGTACACATGACCCTCCAGAACAAGGGTTTGAGTGACCAGACCCTTCCTTGGTGTTTCTCAGTGCTGTGACCTGGGGTTCCACGCCAGCCTCGCGCGGACCTTCAGGACGTACCTGTCTGCTGAGTACAACCTGGAAACCTCCCGCCACGAGGGCCTGGACATCATCGAGAATGCTGTGGACAACCTGGATGCGCGGAGCGACAAGCACACCATCATGGACATGTGCAACCAGGTCTTCTGCCCTCCACTGAAGTTTGAGTTCCAGCCTCACATGGGGGACGAGGTAGGTACTCGCCTGAGGGGCGGCAGAGGAGCCCCACAGCCTGCACTGCGTTGCTCCTCTTCTTAACCATCACTGCTACATTATTTCTGACTCCTTATCCCTCTGTTCTGTCTTCACATGCTGCTGTTCCTGTTCCCTTTCTTAATGAGACACTTGGCTCATTAGGGCTCCTCCTTTCAGTCTGCCTCTTGCTCCATATCTCTCCCAATTAGGAAGCCTGTGGTTTGATTTACAGCTGAACTGCCCCACAGATTTGTAAAGCGGAGCTTTGATTTACCTGCTGTAATTGGGAGAACTCGGAGCACAGCTTTCAAAGGCTGGGCAGAAAATGCTTTGTGCTGGCCTGGGTCCAGGGCCCCGCTTATGAGAAACTGGGTGACACAGCCTCCCTGGAGGCTGCGGGGGGCTTGTGGGTGCTGGGGGGAACTGTTTCGGTGTTTAAATGTGTGTGTCTGGTCAGTGGCAGCCCCACTGAGTGCTCTCCTCTCTCTCCTGGGCACTGCTCCCATCCCAGGTGTGCCAGGTCAGTGCCCAGCAGCCTGTGCAGACCGAGTTGCTGATGCGGTACCACCAGCTGCAGTCACGACTGGCCACCCTCAAGATAGAGAACGAAGAGGTAAGAAGTTATTCTGCGTCTCGTGTTTGGCCTCGCAGGCAGCATTGCTCGGCCTCTTGCCTGTTACGTGGGGGTTTTCCTACTGTGCTCCAGTGTGGAGTCCTTCCAGCAGTGGTGCTGGGCTCCTGCTGGCCGCAGCTGGGGCAGGAGCCAGCCCAGTGCTTAGGAGCTGCCTCTTGGCCAGTTGTTCTGGCTCAAGCTGTGTCACTTTCCCAGTCTGCTCCAAACCCACGCTGTCCTCTATCTCTGATAGGTACGAAAGACGCTGGATGCCACGATGCAGACTTTGCAGGACATGCTGACAGTGGAAGATTTTGATGTTTCGGATGCCTTCCAGCACAGTCGCTCCACTGAGTCGGTCAAATCAGCTGCATCAGAGACCTACATGAGCAAGATAAACATCGCCAAGCGGAGAGCCAACCAGCAGGAAACTGAAATGTTCTATTTTACAGTGAGTCTCATCTCATGCGATACAGGACACAAAGCATTGATTGCTAGGGCTGAGTCCCATTTTAGTGCTCATTAGTAAAGAGCAAGAACCAATTCAGTCTCTTTAAGTATTTGTCTTCTGTCTGATCTGGGGCTGGAGTGCATTTCTCCGTGGCAGGGCAGTGCACAGGGACTGACAGGCCAGTGTCTGCCTCATTCTTCATTTTGAAGGAACAACTGGAGCAACCAGTTGCAACCAAAACCGTACAGAAATGGGTAGGAGTGGCTCCGAGCAGGACGGCAGGCTCCAGCCAGCCTTGAGTGTGTCACCACTTCCTGGCTGCTCCTGGAGGCCTTTCAGAGTTTGAACCATCAGCCAAGCCCTCCTTTCATGTCCCACACAGCTGAAACCTGCCCAGCAGTTGTTTCAGGGCAGCTGGGCTGTGTCCCCAGCAGCAGGGGTACGGTGCTTCACTTCCAGGCAGATTTGAGCTTCTCTGGTGTCCTACTTGGACTGTGAGCAATAAGCCATCAGCTCAGCAGAGGTAGCCCTCGTTTAAGCATGGTTAGCAGGCTAAAGTTAATAGCTTCTTGTGATATATTACAGATGCATAGAAAAGCTTCTGCTTTCTCTTAACAGTAGTATTATTTCAACTCAGGGGGGAAAAGTTGCAGTTTTTTGTTATGAGTTGTGCATTTTTTTAATGCTTTTTTGCAAGAATTTGATCTCTCCCATTGCCTGTCTTTCATTTTCCATCTCTGTCCCCCTCACTCCTCTTCCCTGTAAAATTACTTGCTGGTGAGTGTTACCGGGCGTCACACACCCTCATGATGAAAGAAGAAGTTGTGCTGTGCAGCGAGTGTCGCTGGTGCAGAAAGTGTCTGATGGTCCCTGGCCCGGGAAGGTCTCGTGGGCTGGGAGTGCTCGCTCTGCAGCACTTGTCTGCACAAAGGCCAAGCGCCTGCCAGGGGAGGAAAAGCCTCTTTGATTTTCCAGGCCATTCCCAGAAGCCTGACAAAAGAGAGCTTGCTTTGAACTCCTTTCTGTGGAGCTCCCCGCGTTCCCGGGCGGGAGGTGCAGCACCAAGGAGACCGGGCTAATAAGACCATCGGGTCTGCGGCAGGAGCCGTGGTCAGAGCGTGCTCAGCCCCATGTCAGAGCCCCCCAGCCCCGCCGAGCCCCTCCAGCAGCCCCTGGGCAAGAGCGTACATCAATCGTGGACTGTTGTTGCCAGGAGTCTTACCCCACCTTGTTTGTTTTATTTTTAATTCCAGAAATTTAAGGAGTATTTGAATGGCAGTAACCTTATCACGAAGCTCCAGGCTAAGCACGACTTGCTGAAGCAGACTCTTGGAGAAGGTGAGTGGCGGGGTTAGGCCCAGGGAGGAACCTCCCGACGCCTGAGACGGTTTTAAAGCAGGCGTTGTCTTTCAATCTTACCTCCTGTCTTCGTTTCCCGAGTGACTGGTTGATGGCTGCTGTGCTTGGCTGCTACTATGAAGTTTAACCAGTGACATGCAAAATTGTTATTTTCCAAAATTTTACACGATGTGCTGAAGTGCCATGTTACTTCTCCAGCCACAGAGAGATTCCCACCCACTCCCATCCTCCGCCTTTTCCCTTTCTCTCCCCCTTCTTCAGCATAGCCCTGAACACAGGTATTTTCCTGTCCTTGGTGCTGGGCTGCTGTTACAGATTTGCCAGCAGCCGTGTTGATTTAACAGGCCTCCTCCTGCTGGCCATCCGTGTTTGACTTGCTCTAAACCAGGGCTCGGGGGGCTCCTGCTGCTGGGGCTGAATCCAGGCTGAATATCAAGGGGATGGAGATGTGGTTCACAGCAACTGGACCCATCTAAGCTCTTCCCAGAGATCACAGATCTTCATAGAGGAAAGAGTTCTGTGTATTGGATAAGGTGCTAAGACTCCTGTGGATTGGTGCAAGAAGTGATGAATCTGATGGAGATTAATTTGATCACCATCCTGGTGATGTGACAAGAGCCATATAGTGCCCTGCTCAGGAGGAAGAGTGTGGGTCAGGCATTTTTACTCTCTGGAGTTGAGCAAAAGCAGCCATGGAAGATTTTTCACATGAAAACTTTCTGAATTTCTCCCAGGCCATGGGATCATCCTGCTATGTAGGCGTTCAGCAAATATTTAGCCCAGAAATGCCAAATGCTGCGTTTCAGCGTGAGCTGATTCTCATTAGGAAGAAGTCTGGGTTTGCAAAACACTCGTGTGGAATTCTTTTCTCTTTCAGTGAGGAGCTGGCTGCAAGCTGGCTTTCCGCAGGTGCCAAGGGAGAGCAGGAAGGAGGCATGTGCAGCCAAATGCTTCCTTTTATGTGTCTTAGAAAAAGGAAGAATAAATCAGCTTTCCTGGCCCTGGGAGAAAGGCACAAACAACATGTGAAATTAGTTCAGTTTTTTTCAGTGGCTTGACAAATACTCTAAAAAATGAACAGATCTTATCGGTGGTGATACGCTGCCATTTATATGAAATCCAAGCACTAAAAATACATGAAGGGAATGAGAATACTGACAGCCAGAATGGAGTCTGCCTGATGGTGATTAGATGGGCTGTTATCTCTCAGGAAAAGCTGGGGAACCGAATGCTCTGTTGCGTCCAGGTGCTGTTAGTGGTGCTCCATGAGGCAGTTGGATAATCTCGGCGGCCTCCCCAGGGACTCCAGTCCTTATCAGAGGGTGTCTGCGCGGGTTTGGCCAAGCCCCAGCTACTGTAAGTGAGCACTCACTGCAGGGGACCCGCAGCGCCTCTGGTTATTTACAAGATGGGCTTCATATTGCAAATAAACCTTTCATATCAGTGGGAATTGAAGATGTGTTCCCTCTCTTGTGGCTGACTCTTGGATTTCTACTATGTTGGTTAGTGGTGGCAACAAGCTCGGCATCTCCCCAGCCTGTGGAGCCCTCGGGCACCTTCAGCTTCTTTTTGCCATTAGCTGGGGGCTTCCGGAGCCAGACACGAGTGTGTGAGTGCCTGTGTTGGAGCAGTCCTTTGGTGGTGCCTAAGGTGGAGAAATGATGGAAATTTGTGTTTTCTTCCTAGGTGAAAGAGCTGAATGTGGAACAACCAGGTGAGCGGTTTCTTCCACTTCACTGGCTTTTGGGAAGGACTGGCTGTGGCCGTGGGAGGGTGGTTTGCGGGTGGTTTGCTTTGCTGCTGGTAGAGCTCAGTGGGGTTCGGATGTGACCATCCCCTGGCTGCCCTGGGCTGGCGGGAGGGAGGGCTCCCCACATCACCGCCTTGCTTCTCAGCTGCGTGGCCTGCAGAGGGTTAATTAGGGTGATGACAAAGGGGCCCTTGTTTCTGCTGCAGTGTAATTCCTGGCTGGCTGGCTCTGGGGTGCCGGGAAGTGCTGTGCCAGCCCCGTGTGGAGCCCTGTAGCCTAGCTGGGGTTGTGTTCAGACAGGGCAACACAAGGGTGTCCACCTGCTCCTGGCCATCCCTCTGCATTTGAGGACTTTGACGTGTCCCCCGAAGCCTCTCCCAGCACCAGTGGCTTTGCCTGGGAGGGCAGAGCATGCCTGTATTGATGGAGTCTCATCCCTCTGCAGCAGGGGATAGTGCTGGGGGTGAGTGATGGGGAGGAGGCTTTGGTCTGTCTCCAGTCCATAACGTGTCTCCACAGAGCTCTGCTGGCTGCTTGGAGAGGGCTGGTATTCTGACAGTAAGACACGGGCCAACAAAGCCTCCAAACGTCTCCTCACAACTCTGTGTGATGTTTTTACAATTCTGTCTTGGTGTTTGACAAAATTTGTAATACTGGCAAAAAAACCCAAACCCATTGCATGTTAGAAATGCAGGAGCAGATGGTGCAGCGCAGGCTGTGGTAGCAGAGGGCAGCATGGAGGGGGGTGCCTCGCTCCCTCCCCTTCTGGCAGGAGGGGGACCCTGCTGCCGGCGCCAGGCCAAGTGGCCGCAGAGTAGGGCAGCCAGGTGCCATCAGGACAAAGAGGGACCTTCCCTGCCGGGAGCGGGGCTGCAGGCTGTGTCATGGCAGGGACCTGCTCCAAGGAGCTACTCCTGACCCTCGATGGGCCGTCATGGCAGCCGCTCCCCACTGTGGCTGCTGCCTCTCCCCATGGGCCCCAGCGGAGCCATGGCCATGGGGGCTGCAGAGACAGCCCCAGGGTGGGCTCCCCTCCTCTGGCTGTGCCGGGCAGGGCTCTCGGCTCGGCACCCCCAAACGACCAGGTAAAGCCTCAGGGAGAATTAGCGCTTAAGCACTTTGTGTGGGGAGCATGTGCCCGTGGAGCAGCGGTGTCATGGGCCAGAGCCATCAGAGGAAGGATCAGCAGCCTCCTACGCCAGGGGTGGTGGCACAGCTCCCCCGCTGCCGCTCTTGCTTTTGTGTCAGTGGTTGCTTTTGCCTCACAGAGGAAAACAAACAAGAGACAACCTCCTCCTTGTGCGAAGCAGCGCAGGAAGTGTGGGCAGAACAACCTCCCCAGCGGTGGCCGCCCCGCACCGGGTGTCCCCGGAGATAGGAGGTGGCACCATGGGGGCTCCGCTCTGCTCGGGCACTGGGGTGGGCAGCAGCCGTTTCTGCTCCTCAGCTGCCTGATGAGGCTGTAGGAACGTAGAGTCAAACTGCTTGATTAAAGGCATCTGGTTAAGGGCCCAGCGGATCACAACTGTCACCATCACAGCTCTGTGCGAATTGTACATGACCGTCCGACTCTGTGAGAACTTTGGCATGAGGCTCCTGGCACTCATTTTTGTTTGCAGCCGTGATCTCTCCTCTGCTCATGTCAGTATAGCCTGGGGGCAGAGGACAGATCAGAAATTGCTTAGAGATTTTAAGCTATTTTTCTCCCTTTCCTAGATCTAGGCACTTGGGTCTTAAAGTCCTTCCTTAGCAGAAGCAGAAACCAAGATGTGAATAGCGTTAATGAAGGCAGCTCTCCAAAGCCCTGATCACTGCTCTAAAATAAGTCACACGTTTCCGTGGCCTCATTTCTAGGAGCAATAGGCATCTCTTACCCTTGCAAAGTCAACAGGGTCTTCAAGGTGTGTTCCCTGAGGGATGAGGATCCTCAGTCACTCGCTGGCAGGGCTAGGGTCACAGCCCCTCCTGATGCACATCCCTACCTTTTCTGTCCTCGGGGAGCTGCTGGTGGGTTTGCTCGTGTGCGTTGGTGGTGGTTTGTTTGGTGGTTTGAATCTTGGGCATGCCTGCCAGAAAGGTGGAAGACCACTGACCTCTGTGGGAATGTCTCCCCAACAGAAGCTAGCTACAGAGAGGTGGACACCTTCCCACTTTCTGGCCATCTGTGAGCAGAATGAGGTCCATTTAGGAATAAACAGGAATGCCTCCATGTTGTGGTTGTATTTTATTTTGGATATATCAAGGAGTCAGTTGAGCTCTTTGGCTGCTCTTGGTGCTTTTTCAGGCTGACAGAGTGCTGAACTGGTGGGCAGGTGTGAAAAATCCTCATGAGCACCAACGCTTTTGTTTTACTTCTAAAGTGTCATCTCTGGTGCTGGCACAAACACCGAGCAGCAGGTTTGATACTGGGCATCTCGGAGAGGGAGGGTTGTGTCTGCAGAGCCTGGTACCAGGCAGTTGTGACCAGCTGTGTTCCCCAGCTGTGTTGCCCTCGGGCGCGAGTGAAGGGAGTTCTGCGCAAAGAGCATTCCTGATCGCCCCCGGTTTGTTCAGGCTGTGGCTGTTGGGGTAGTTACTGCTCTGTCACTGTCTGGGTTCTGGAGACAACTGGTTTTTACAATAGAACTCAGTCTCTTCAGGAGGTCCATAGCAACAGCTCGTTGGGTTGCTGTATGTGACTGCAGCCGAGGGTAGAGTCTGTCTGGTAGGGAAATACTGGAAGATTATAGGGGTGGAGAGTGATGGGTAGGTTGGCTTATTGCTGTTAAATGTTTCTGTTATCGGGATTAATTGGAATTTATTACTTAAATAGAGGCTGCAGCCTTGACCTTGACTTGAAATCGTGTGCAGCACGTAGTGAACAGCTCTGATTTTGCTCTGGTAGCTCTGCTGCCCGTTTGAAGCCTGCTGGCTGCGCCGGGCTCAGCCTGGCCTCTGGGACATGGTGGCACGGGCTCCAAGAGGAGCTAGCCAGCTGAGTGTGAGGGTAGCCCGCCCCAGGCTGCTGGAAGCGGGTCTGCATTGAGGGCACGTTCCCCGGAGCTGTGCGGGACGCAGGGTGTGGAGCTGGGCTCCTGGCAAGTCCCCCAGCTCCCAGTGGGGCCGCCTTCATGGGGGAACACTGAAGCGTGAGCGGCTGCAGAGTGTGTGGAGCTGCCTGTTGAGTCCTCACAGAGGGGTTTTCTGTTGGATTTATTTTTCATTCTCAGTCATAACCTTTGAGATCTCACCCTGTCATTGCATTTATGTTGGTGTTTTGTTGATTTCTTTTGTTCCATTTTCTCCCAGGCCCCCATGTCTTCCCCCTAAGCCACAGAAAATGAGGAGACCTAGGCCTCTCTCAGTCTATAATCATAAACTTTTTAACGGCAATATGGAAACGTTCATTAAGGTACTCGCTGGCTGACAGTAAGAGTTTATGAACGCTGTGAATGTAATGGTGGCTTTCCTGTCCTAACCGCTGGCTGCTTTCTGTCCTCAGCGGGGTCTCTCCGGTCTGCCCTGCACCCGGCTGACGTGGCCAGTGCACGCTTTGCCTCGGTGACGATTTCTCTCCATAGCTGTCCTTGTCCCTCATGTGTTCCTTGTGTTCCCCATCCTTTCACCGCTCGCATGCCCCGGGGAGAGGGTAGCAGGGAGGACCCTTGTGGCTGCTGGCCGTTGGCCGTGTTGGCCAGCACATGGCCAGCATCTTGGCTGAGTGTCCCCATCGTCCAGTGCTGCTTCCACCCGTCCTGGCAGGGAAGATCAGACAGTGAGGACAGCCCAGCCCAGCACCCTCAAAGGATCAACAGATCCCCCACCTTCCCTTTTTCCACACATTTTTGGTGATTGTCTTCCTCACAGCTGAGGGGGACAGTAGAATGACTCTTGAGCTCCCAGAATGTGTCTCCCAGTTATAAGGGCTGGCAGCCTTCAATTGAAATACTGTATATTCTAAAATACTGTATATTCTTCTAAGGTATAATCTTCCCATAAGCTGGGGTGAGCTCAGATGAACTCAGTTAATACCAGGGCAGTCCCCATGCAAGGGACTCCTGCTCTTCCCAGGAAATTACCCAGGAGAGATTTGAGGAGAAAAATGAAGAGATGTGGATGTGGGATTTGTCCCCAAGAATACTTCCCAGCTATCCAGCTGCTGATCCTCCGAAATCCAGCACTTTGCTGTTGCCTGGCTGTGGAAGGATTTCCAGAGGAAGCGATGCCATTTCAGTTGCTCAGAGTGTTTAATCCTGTGCTGAAGAAAGCGTTAATGAAAGTACTGTAGGAAGCAGTAATGACAAACTTTTGGATTAGGTAAAATAATAGGCATTGTCTGTCTCCAGTTTATTCTCTTTGGCTCTTTTAGTGCACCCGTGAGACTAGGGCAGTGTTTATGAACAGTGCACTGTCACAAGTAATACACAGGCCTGGCTGGCCAAGCCTGTCATCTCTTTAATACTTGTAATTATTCCTTACTTAAACTGATTTTTAAAAAAGCAGTGCTCATTGAAGTCTGCCCGTTCAGCGTGGTGGAGGAGGAGTTAGCTGCAGTGGGGATGTATCTGAGCAGACGGGTGTCCTGTCCCCGCAGACCCGTCGGGGACAGTGCTGTGGTGCCGGGTTGTCCCCAAGGCTAAGGCCCCACGCTGCCGTGGGACACGCGTGGGTCTGTGGGCGGCTGCCCGGTGTCCCCACGCTGGGATGGCTCTTGCTGAGCATCACCTGCACCCGAGTGGGGGCTAGTGATAGCCCCGGGCAACTGCGGGTGCTGCCGGTGCAGGGAAGGGAGAAATCCAAGAAATCTGAGAAATCTGAGAGGCTCTTTCTGGCGGTCGCCGAGGCTGGGGTGCAGGGTGCCGGACAGGGTTTGGGAGGGTGGGTGGACAGCCTGAAGGCCTGGGTTGGACCTTGCTAAGCTGCCATTGCATTTGAGCGTTCATGGCCTCCGAAAGACATGCTCACCTCTAACTGAACTTATCCTTGCTTAATCTTTTCTTTTTTTCCCGCTCTGCTGCTTTTTTGTGTTCTCAGAGGAAGGAGGAATGCGCGAACGAGAAACCAGGTATTTACTGGAGGCCCGTCCACGAGACGGAGTAGATTAATCAGAGAGATGCAACTGTACTCTACTGGAAAAACAACCAAACAAAGCCCCTAAGGAAAATAAATGTCTGCTTAGGCAGTCAGACACGGCTCACGTTCCCCCTTGGGCTCCTTCCACGAGGGGCCTGGAGAGAAGCAGCTTTGAAACAGAACCAAAAACTCATTGCAGGTTCAGATACAGGCAGTTCCTTTCATACACTGTGGTGTTTTGGTTTTTTTTTTTTTAGCATCTGCTGACAATGGCTCTTTCTTCAGGTGGAAATATTGTTGTAAGCTCTGTTACTGGAAGCTTATTTCATCAGACAGGTACAGCACGAGTTTTATTTTGGCTCAGCATTACACCTTTGAAATGGAATAGCCAAGATCCTGTTGCACCAGCCCCCTGCCTCAGCCAGGTAGCGAGCAGCAGTCCTTCACACGCTTAGTGAAAGCTTTTTCTGTGCATAATTGACTGCACATAGTCTACTCAGCACTTCTTGATGGCTTGATGTGTGTAACGCCTCCTTTTCTTGCCTGTCCTCTCACTAAACTCAATGGCACTGATTTTCAAATCTCTGTTTTTGCAATCTTTAATGCATTTCCTGTGCTTTGTTGTCAATAAACTAGTAATTTTTCACTTTTTCCTTTCCTTTCCTGAAGGATTCAGGACAGGCTATTCCGCTTGTAGTAGAAAGCTGCATTCGCTACATCAATTTGTACGGTAAGTTGATTCCATGTTATCAACAGGAGCTTTCTGCAAAGGAAAGGAAATACTTGCAGTTGGCAGAGAAATACAGGAGGGACGCCTGCAGCCCTTGCTGCCTGGGCTCAGGCTGTAATTGCAGCGGCACTGATTGTGATGTAGCATTGGATGACTGGCAAATCTTTAGGTCTTGTTAGCACTTATTCAGGTTAAACTGTTTGTTCAGGCTCCTGGCCAACAGGAGCCCCTTCAGTGCTTTGATCTGGGAGGCCTTGGTTGGAGAATAGGGGCAGGAACGAATGGCAGCAGGCTGTCCCCTGCTTGCTCTGAGCCTTTCTGGGGGCATAGACTCATAGTTTCTGCTTTTTACCAGAAAGTACCGCGTAACAGTTATAGCAATTTTTTCTAAAGCGCTGTTCTTTTCCAGGCCTTCAGCAGCAGGGCATTTTCAGAGTCCCTGGCTCCCAGGTGGAAGTCAACGACATCAAGAATTCCTTTGAGAGAGGTGCGTGTCTGGGGCGTGCAGGTACCACTGGGATGGCGTGTCCCAGCAAGGCATGGGAGGTGTGAGCCTGGCAAGAGAGGGCAGAGCAGCCCTGCTGCCACCAGGTGATGGGGAAGCTGTGGAAGGGATGGGCTAGAGGGGGGTAACGGCCTCCATGTCATCAGTCATTTGAGCAGCATCGGGAGGATGAGGGTGAAGGTGGCCAGGCCAAGGAATAAGGCACTGCTGGGATTGCCAAAGGCAGGAGGATTTGCACATCCAATTTAAGAGGAATCGGTATCCAAATCCCTTAGGTTTTTGAAAGCCTTTTGTAGATTTAAGTCAGTACAATGTTATCCAGAACCATTCAGTCTATTCCAGAGGCATAATTGCATCCTCCAGCCAAGCCTGTCTTCTCAGGCATTCACCCACCATCACTTAGATCTGCTCAGCTCTGAGCTGTTGCCATAAATGCAGAAATGCACTGGGCTGGAGAATGAAAAGATACTGATTAATAACATCTGCAGGACAGGTTTGAAATCTCTGCAAGGAGCTGGGTTTCTGTAGGTAGGGCTGTAACACGTCTCAGCATGGTGCTGTGTAACAAAGCACCTTATTAAACTCTCCTCTTGCCGGCAAAACACATAGCATTGCCAGTGCACCAGGAGGGGTTCCTGAGCTGGGAAAAGTTTTGGGTTTCTGCTCAGTTAGGGAAAACCACTGTGTTAGTCCAACTTGACAATAATGCTGGAAATGAAACCTCTTCTCTGGGCAGGTGAAGATCCCCTTGCCGATGATCAAAATGAGCGTGACATTAATTCAGTGGCTGGAGTCTTGAAGCTGTATTTCCGAGGACTGGAAAACCCCCTCTTTCCTAAGGAAAGGTTTCAAGATTTGATATCTACTATAAGTAAGTACATGTGATGGCTCTTCTCAGAGAATAGGGTGGGACAAGAGAAGCAATAAACGTGGGATGTACAGGTCCTGAGGGGACCTGAGTATACCTGTGGGAACAGCGGGTCCTTTGCTGGCCTGTCACCATGTGCCATCCAGCCCTGGCTCTGGGGACACAACGGGGCTTTGCTGCTTTACCTCAGTGTCTTCTGCTAAACATGAAATGGAGGTGAGTAGCTCTGGGCTACGCAGAAAGCTTCTTCCACCCCTGAGTCTGCAGCCTTGGTTTCAGCCTCGCTTGCTCAGCAGTTCTCCAGGCATTTGCTGTGTGCATTTCCTGTCCCAGAGAAACAAGAAGGTGCTTTGGGATGTGGGCAGAGGTAGAAGCTGAGGGTTTTTAATCATGAAAGGTGTGGGATTGATGTCAGGGAGAGCCCGGTTGCTTCTTATTCTGAACTCTCCTCCTGGCTCCACTTGTTCCTCTGCAAGTGAAGACCCAGCTATCCCAGGTGGGGTTTATTTCTCTCAGTACCTTGTAGTGGTGACATTTATTTATTGGCAAGGCATGGAAGTTACTGCCCTGGGGGGAAGGAAGAAGACAGAATGAATTTGACATCTTGGAGACGATGGAGGAGCGTATTGTGCGCTTTGGCTCCAGGATGGCTTCGTTTTACAGAAGAGGTGTTGGGGTGGTTTGGGGGTTGGAGTGTCTCGGTCGTGGGTCGCTTCAGGGGAGTGACTGGTGAAGACATGCTGAGGTCCTTCCTTTGGCTGTCACTGCTCCTGGCTCCTGCCCCCTGCTCAGTGTTAATGACTGCTGGAGATTGAGTGACGGCAAGACAGACAGATGATACCTAGAGGGGAATGGCACAGGGATGGGCTTGTTCCAGAAGGAGAAGAATGTGCTCCTATTTTTGAAGAACAGTGTTTTATAGAGTAGCTTCAGGAAATTTGCCGCCGCCTTTCAGTCCTGATGTGGCAAACAGCACAGCACACCTGTAACGTGGCACACAAAGAAGCTCTTTCTGCACCAATTCTGTGTCCTGGACAGAAGCTTTAGCCTGGCCTCGCAGCCCTGGTGCCACTGCCCTCCCCGAGGGCAGAGCAGGCACCCTGAGAGGGGACAGGGGACAGGAAAAGTGCCCAGTGCTTGGTGTGCCCAGTGCTTGGTGATGTGACGGTGTGCTTGCAAATAGGCTTGGCAGTCATCCCTAATTAATGCCAATTTGCACAATTTATTAAGCTTTTGGGAGCTTTT
This sequence comes from Calidris pugnax, assembly GCF_001431845.1. Classification (NCBI taxonomy): domain Eukaryota; kingdom Metazoa; phylum Chordata; class Aves; order Charadriiformes; family Scolopacidae; genus Calidris; species Calidris pugnax. The sequence goes on from NW_015090880.1 coordinate 685,288, forward strand.
TGTTGCAAACATCATCTGTTAATGTTCTGAATAGTATTCGCTCTATTTTTTTCGCTTTATAGCAAGACTCTTCCTTTCCCTCATCTTTCCTTTCTTTTCCTGTTGCTGTTGGTGCCTTTCGATTAGGGAAATACAGATTGATTCTGTGATAGATTTTGCGCCTTGTTCCCATCAAAAATCTGACCTCAAAGGCACACAGGTGTGTGCTGTGTAATAGGTGTCGCAGCCTGAGCAGACTGAAGGAGCCTCCTTCCTCCGAGAAGCCCCGCTCAGTAAGTGCCCCCCTGCTGGTTTTGCTGGGGGTGCTGCTGCACGCATGGCAGGGCCCGCAGTGCCCATCCGTCCCCATGGAGGTGATGGGAAGCGGGGCTGCTGGGAGGGCTGGGTTCTGCTCTCGGGCACGGAGGGCTTACATGGAAACGTTCCCCAAATCCGCGTGAGAAATGGATGGATAGAAAAGGCACTTTGTTTGCAGAGGTTCATTCAGGGGTGTGCCTGCATTCTCCAGTGATTGATGATTACTCCGTTAATTCCTCTGAATTACAGCCAGTTGAAACATTTCTGCGGAGTGAAAAAAGGCAAGTGCTTCAAGACACTTTGTTCCTCTGGCTTTCAGAACAGATAACTATTGTTGTAGGGCTTTATCCAGTCCTTATTTATTTGTTTTTTTAAAAAAAAGTCCTCTTAAGTAAAACCAAACTGAAGAAGTAGAGAGGCCAGTGAGCAATAACAGGGGATAAATGCATTCCTCAGAAATTTCCAAAGTGAACTATTATAAAGATTTCCGTCTTTGGACTGAAGCCAAATTTTGCTCAGACTGTTTGAACCAATGACAGCCCAGCTACGTGTTGTCAGTGGATTTTATTACCATTAGCAAATGTCAGAGAGTTTGATCCAGCATAATCAAGTAAGCATCTCTCCACTGATGTGGCTTATTCCGTGCTTCTGAGGGTGAGTGCTCTCAGGAAAGCTTTGGTACTCTTTGTCCACTTTCTGTAAAATAAAAGCCATAGGATTAACTGCCTACATAATACACTGAGCAGATATCAGCTTTAAAAAAGGAGTAGGGGCTGGAATGTGCTGCGGCTGCTGCAGGACGGTGCTGAGCCTCTTGGTGGGTCGGGGCAGGGCTCTGGCAACTCTGCAGGCAAAGGTGGCTACTGCAAGGGGTATCAGCATGGCCCTGGGGCAGGGCTGCGGGGGCTCCCAGGGGGCTGGCACCAAAAGCAGATGGCTCTAAGCCCCCTGTTCCTGCAGAAGGAAGCTGGTTTCTGATAGCAGCTGTGGGGTGTGTGCGCTGCCAGGGAGAGAAGTGAGCATGGCAGGGCCCGCAGTGCCCATCCGTCCCCATGGAGGTGATGGGAAGCGGGGCTGCTGGGAGGGCTGGGTTCTGCTCTCGGGCACGGAGGGCTTACATGGAAACGTTCCCCAAATCCGCGTGAGAAATGGATGGATAGAAAAGGCACTTTGTTTGCAGAGGTTCATTCAGGGGTGTGCCTGCATTCTCCAGTGATTGATGATTACTCCGTTAATTCCTCTGAATTACAGCCAGTTGAAACATTTCTGCGGAGTGAAAAAAGGCAAGTGCTTCAAGACACTTTGTTCCTCTGGCTTTCAGAACAGATAACTATTGTTGTAGGGCTTTATCCAGTCCTTATTTATTTGTTTTTTTAAAAAAAAGTCCTCTTAAGTAAAACCAAACTGAAGAAGTAGAGAGGCCAGTGAGCAATAACAGGGGATAAATGCATTCCTCAGAAATTTCCAAAGTGAACTATTATAAAGATTTCCGTCTTTGGACTGAAGCCAAATTTTGCTCAGACTGTTTGAACCAATGACAGCCCAGCTACGTGTTGTCAGTGGATTTTATTACCATTAGCAAATGTCAGAGAGTTTGATCCAGCATAATCAAGTAAGCATCTCTCCACTGATGTGGCTTATTCCGTGCTTCTGAGGGTGAGTGCTCTCAGGAAAGCTTTGGTACTCTTTGTCCACTTTCTGTAAAATAAAAGCCACAGGATTAACTGCCTACATAATACACTGAGCAGATATCAGCTTTAAAAAAGGAGTAGGGGCTGGAATGTGCTGCGGCTGCTGCAGGACGGTGCTGAGCCCCTTGGTGGGTCGGGGCAGGGCTCTGGCAACTCTGCAGGCAAAGGTGGCTACTGCAGGGGGTATCAGCATGGCCCTGGGGCAGGGCTGCGGGGGCTCCCAGGGGGCTGGCACCAAAAGCAGATGGCTCTAAGCCCCCTGTTCCTGCAGAAGGAAGCTGGTTTCTGATAGCAGCTGTGGGGTGTGTGCGCTGCCAGGGAGAGAAGTGAGCCTTACAGTGCTGACTCAGAACTGGTTCAGATTCAGTTCCCATGAAGACCAGTGGGAGACTGGAGCAGACGGGCTCAGGGGCCCCAATGGTTAACCCGTAAGTCAAGAGAATAAAAACCTCATTTTAAAGTCTGCACTGGAAAGCCAGGCAGTGCTCCATTTCCCCCTACCTAAAGCTTTTGAGAAGTAAAGTAGTTGTTGAGGAATGAACTAAATAATGCATAAACAGATATTTAAAAAAGACAATGTCTTTATTTGGTGTTTATACTAAATCTGAACGTACGTTTGAATTCACCAGTGGAAGAGCGCGGTCCCCAATTCTCCACTGGCACCTTAGTGCCAGACCAGTGGATCTAATCTGGAAGCAGGCTGTTGTTTTCCTCTCATAGTGGGCTACTGGGTCTGGAACAAGTCCCTCTGGTGCCGTGTTGCCTGGTCCTGAGGAAGTTTAATGATGTGCTTTCTGTCCATGTGTGCCAGAAATCGAGAACCCCACCGAGAGAGTGCACCAGATCCAGCAAATCATCATCACTCTGCCTCGGGCTGTCATCGTCGTCATGAGATATCTTTTTGCTTTTCTTAATCAGTAAGTCTTTTTTTTTCCTCATTTATGGAATTTTTCCTCGCCCTCCTTTTTTTCAGGGCTTCCTGTCTTTCTTGCATGAGTCCTTTTTGGTATTGCCAGGGAGAGTTGTATTTTGCCCCCTCACAGCCTCGCTGTGGCTGTGTTCAGGGAAGGTGTACAGCTCGGTGATGGTTGTTTTTTGGGTGCCGGGGGGTTTGCTGGTGGGAGGCTTTCCTGAGGGAATGGGGGGAGCTGGCACCACCCCTCCCTAACGCTGGTGCTTGCAGCTTGTCGCAGTACAGCGATGAGAACATGATGGATCCCTACAACCTGGCCATCTGCTTCGGGCCCACTCTGATGCACATTCCAGACGGGCAGGATCCGGTGTCCTGCCAAGCCCACGTCAATGAGGTCATCAAAACCATCATCATCAACCACGAGGGCATCTTCCCCAGCCACAGAGAGCTGGAAGGACCTGTCTACGAGAAGTGCATGACGGGAGGGGAGGAGTACTGGTAAGGAGCGGGGTAGCACTCCATGGGGTGCAGGACTTTGAGCCGGGTCCCCGTGGCAGGGTTGTCTTCTGGAGCCGCATGTTGAGAGTGAACCTGTGAGAAAGGCAGAGCTTTGGCGTGATTCCTGGTGGCCCGAGAGCTGACCTGAGCTCCCACCAGGGTAGGAGGAGGGATCTCGGGAGCAGATCCCCGAGGAGAGCTTTGGGGAAGGTCACACAATGTTCAGGGCAACTGAGCACAGCACCGGGGTGAATTTGCCCCTCTGTAGAAGGGGCAATAAATGCCTTTTAAAATTTATTCCTGTTAAATGTCACGAATTAGCTGTGCAAGTGATAAATATTTGATATGCTTGCGCTGTTTCATACTGGGTAAGAATCTCACTTCATATCAGGCTGCCCTTATGGTTCTTAGTTTTAAATATTCTTCGTAACACTAAGAGGATTTTACACATCTAACCAATTAGTCTCACATCAGTTTTGCTTTTCATTTTAGCCCTAGCTGGTGAAAGCAGAGGCAGTTTCACTGAGTTTTTCTTTCCATATTTTTCATGCTGACTCAGCGTTATAAACCTCAGTAAAATCTTCAGGAGAAAATTGTTTCCAATATGAATATTAATATCTATTAAAAAATCTTTTAGCTGCAGATTCACATAAGTATGAAAAACCAGAAATTGAGGTCAATTCTAACCAAATTCCTCCTAGGCTGGAATTTTGAAGTTAAGTCCCATGTTTCCATTATAACTTGCTAGTTGGATGAAATTCTGTAGCCCAAAGTTAAGCTGAACCTTCCAGTTCTTTTTGTTGTGTCAGCATTGGACAGATGAGGTTGCATTCACGGGGACGGGCCCAGCCGTGTGCGATTGCTTTGCATCGCAGCTGCTGGTGCACCATTCGCCCTCGTGGTACAGCCAGGGTAGGACAATCCACAAACTCCCCCACTCCAAGTGTAAGTGATGTTATGCCTTTGTCTGGAGGATGCTGGAATTCAGGTCCATTCAGGTCTGAGTTTTAAGAAACCAATATTTGTAACTGACTTGAACTGATTTTTGTGTGAGTTTAATACATTTCTGAGACCTAATCTTCCCTGACGCTGATCACCTGCCGCCATCCTCACTGGGGCAAGCAGAGGATAAAGTGCTAAAACTCACTTTGGATGACTGTGCAGAACATTTCAACCTGGTATCACCTTATATTTGTTTTGCCAGATCTGAGTAAGATGCATGAGCAACAGAACGTGATGTTCTGGGCCTGAAGGTCGTGGTGCGAGTGTCTGCTGTTCTCAAAGCAAGTTCATGGAACTGCTGTGATTTAAAATGACCATCTCAGTCCTGCAAGAACTAAAACCATAACTCTTTCAGGTGTCACTGGGGCCAGAATTTCTCTCAACAACTTACTTTGCTAAGTGCCTTGGGAACAGAAATCTCATTCTTTCTTTGAAAGCACGGTGTATTTTATTTCAGTGACAGCCCGCACAGCGAGCCAGGCACCATCGATGAAGTTGACCATGACAACGGCACGGAGCCACACACCAGTGACGAAGGTGAGCAGCAGAGTGGGGTCTGTGTTAGCAGAGCTGTGTGTGCAGGGGCGCAGCAGGCACTTCGCCCCTCCTCGGGTTAGAGCCTGGACTAGTGTCTGGCAGTCTGGTTGGGAACGACATTTTTGTGTACTTAGTAATAAGCAATAAATGTTGCGTATAGATTTTCCCCGTAGGGTGTGCATGGACCTTCACAGTCTCTGCCTAAATGGCAGGATGCAGGGGTTGGTTTTTTGGAGCTGTTCTATGAGACTCCGTTAATCCCACGTATTTTTTTCCTTCCCCTTGTCACCTGTGCTGACGTGCAGCCGTGCGATGGGGAGGACGTGCTGTGTGAAACGGCTCTCAGAGCCGGGGGGGATGGGGGTGACATGGGGGAGACGGGCTGTGTTCAGTGGGGTCCCTTGGATGCATTATGGGGAAACCAGTAAAGGTGGGGGCACTCTGAAGTGCGGGAGGTGTGTGTCTTTCAGCCGGTTCCATTACGCCGCGGCAGGAGGGCTGGCCCCGGTGGCTGGCACCGCGGGGAGGGGGGGAAAGGCACAGCTGGGCCAGGACGGCTCAGGACCTGCTTTCAGCTCCAGACAGGAGCCGACAGGACTGGAAGATGAAGGAGAGCAAGCTGCCATTTAGCCAATTTTATGCTTGGATGGTCACATTAATAGCTCTGATTGGAGTTTCCGGGTGATTAACTGTGGTGCAAGTGTGGAAAAGAAGGGCAGCTTTATTTTGTGAATTTACATACTACTCCTTCCCCTCTCCCTCACCCCACGCACCCTCCCTGCTGCGAAACTCAACGTTTTATCAGGCTGTGAGACCCCTCCTGGTTGCCCCCCCTCCAGAGCATTCCCCACTGGTCCACCCCAGTGCTCCCCAGCGCCCTGCGGCTCATAGTGCTGTGGGTGTGTATTTTAAACTGGGGAAAATCGCTTTGTTGAAGTGACCTGTCTGGGACCAGGGCAGGGTCCTGGTCCAGCATCTCCCATGTTGCCCTCTGGTGTGGGTTTTGTGGCTGGGCAGAGGGATGGGTCACATCCTGGTTGGTGCTGATGCCGAGCCTGTCGTTAGTGACGAGGCAGACAGAGCAGAGCAAGTTTCCATGTTTTAATGAGAACGTGACAGATCTGGAGGAACTGGGTGGATTTGCCCTGTTTAGCTTTGTCATCACCATCTGCCTGTCTCCAGGTGGTGGGATTTAAAACGATTGGTGTCTCAAATAATCAAGGTACATTAACCGCTTGCTTGCTGGCTCCCATAGTGGCCAGAGATAATTGGGTGGTGGCAGCTTTCCACCCAACTTTCCACCATTGCTTTTCCACCCCTGTCTCGGGGCACAGTGAGGTGGAGAGAAATGCTGTCGCTGCTTTGCAGTTGCTGCAGTGGGTTCTCTGGGATTCCCAGCTGGAAGCAGGTTTGCAGAAGGGCTGGACTCCTCCACAGGCTCCCCAGTACCAACCAGGCTCCTCTCTGGGTGCACATCCCACTGCGAGGCCCTTGGCCAGGAGCTCAAGGGTTCCTGGTATGCTCACCGCCTCCCAGAGGGAAGTCCTGCCTCAGCCCTCTTGAATTTCAGGCCATGAGCTCCCAGTTTGTGAATCCCTGGTATCTGGTAGAGCTTAAATTAGAGCAAGTGGGGAAGTGGTGAGGTAGGGTGCCGGTGTGAGATGGGGGGGGTGATGCAGAGCAGCCGCCTGGCCAGAGCCGGTGTCATCATGTCTGTGGGGATCCCCAAAGGAGGATTCGTTCCTCATCAATAATTCAGACTAAACTGTCTCCAGGATAAGGAAAGGAAGAGAAGGTAAAGCGGGGCTTTGATCACAGTGTCTGACACAGCTTGACAAGATCCCAGTCTGGAGGATAATGGGGTTCTGTAACCGAAGAAATCACTTTATAGGTAGAAAATGGGAGCGTGGGTGGTGATGAGATATGCACACAGGGAGATTTCAGCTACTCCCCATCTGGTTTGTAGCTTTTTGTAATTGCTGGTAGTTTGTGAGTCTGTGAGAAATTCCAGGAGGGCTGGAGGAACAAAAAGAAGTGATCAGTCTAAAAATAAGATGGTTTGTACTCAGCGTAAGATGCTCTTGGGAAGCTAGAGCAGCAGCGTTAGTGCTGTTCTGAGGAGATGCCTCTTTCTAGGATTTATTGTGATTGTTGAACTGAGCTTTCCTCTCTCTGTGCTTCTCTCTTTTACAGAAGTGGAGCAGATTGAAGCCATAGCGAAGTTTGACTACATCGGACGGTCTCCCCGAGAGCTCTCCTTTAAGAAAGGGGCCTCGCTCCTCCTGTACCATCGGGCATCAGAAGACTGGTGGGAAGGGAGGCACAACGGTGTGGATGGCCTCATACCCCACCAGTACATTGTGGTGCAAGACATGTGAGTCAAGTGGCGCCTGTTGATCTAGGTTGTTAAAATCACATTCTGACATGAAGTCTGTCTTCAGCCCCCTAAAATAGGTGACCAGATTTTCCCTGGTTGAATGGCTTTGCTGAGAAATCTGGGTGTGTTCACGTATCCCTCTCCATTTATTGCCTCACATTGTTTCTGGTTCAGGCTGGTAAAGCCAAGCACCAAACAGTGCACTTCAGTGTGCCTGAGCCCTGTCTGTCATTGACTGCTCGAGGTGGCACGACCCTTGCCCACTGTGTACACTGTCCTGGCATTGGTTGGTGCCACCTGGCCAGTGGGCACATCCCGGGTCCTTCACAAATGCCACTTCTGTTACAAGCACCATACTCGGATTCATTAAAATGGCAACTGCAGCGCAGGGGGATATGGAGACCTGGCGTTCGCTTTGCCCGAGCTCTGGGCACTCAGTGGTGGCCTCTGTCCAGCCCTTTGTTGACAAAGCCTGGAGCTGCTGGAGTGGGGAAGTTCAGGTCCCTCTCCTGGGGCAGAGCCCTGGTACTGAGGGGGTCTCCTTTCCTTTCCCTAGGGACGATGCCTTCTCCGACAGCCTGAGCCAGAAGGCGGACAGCGAGGCAAGCAGCGGGCCACTGCTGGATGATAAGGCCTCCTCCAAGAACGACATCCAATCTCCGACAGATCACATTGTGGACTATGGCTTTGGGGGAGTTATGGGCCGGTAGGGACACTCTCCTTTTCCTATGAACACTGAGGCGGCCGCTGTCACGTGCGGGGAGAGTCGGTGTGTGGTGTAGGGCAGGGCAGAAGGGAAGGCTCCAGTAGGCACTGCAGAGTAATATGAGCATGCAGGGGGTTTTCGTGTGCCTTGCTAACATAGATCTTAACAAGTAAAAAGGCAGAATTGCTGTCTCTTTCTTGGCGCTGGCTAAACTGTCTGTCTTCCCTCTTGCCTTAGTCTTCTGGAGCTGAGAGGCTGGGGTTCGGTTTGATCTGAACTCTCAGAGCTGAGCAGTTGTCTTGCAGCATGCGACCAGACGCTTTCGATCTGACGGACGGTGACCTAGTCTTGTGATGGATTCTTTGCAGAGTGAGATTGAGGTCTGACGGTGCCGCTATCCCTCGCCGTCGAAGCGGGGGGGACACCCACAGCCCGCCCCGAGGGATGGGTCCCGGCATAGACACTCCTCCTCGAGCAGCGGCCTGCCCTAGCAGCCCTCACAAAATACCTCTTAACAGGGGCAGGATTGAGAGTCCCGAAAAGCGCAGAATGGCGACATTCGGCAGTGCAGGCAGCATCAATTTCCCAGACAGGAAGGCCTTGTCTGATGGCCACCCGCTGAGATCAACCTGTGGATCGACTAGACACAGTAGTCTCGGAGATCAGAAATCTCTAGAAGCAGAGGCGCTGGCTGAGGTAAGAGGGTTGTGAAGCGGCTCTCGGTCCCCAGGGATCGAGGGGCTGAAAGAAAAGTCACCGGGGTAGCGCCGCAGAGCCCCTTCCATCTCAACACACTTCAGAATTACAGTGCTGCTGTAGCTGCCACGGTTTAAAGGTAAAAATGAGCAGCCAACAGATTGCCTGCTTTTCCAGCTGTACCGCTTGGTCTGATAAAAGATGCTGCCTCCCTCCACAAACCTTGTTTCTTTGGAACCGTAGACAGAAACGTTCGATCCACCACCGAGATGTGCTGGCAGCTCTAAGCTCCCACAGGGAGGGAAACACATTATCTTCATCTGACGCTCCGTAAGGAGCTTAAGAGGAGAAAACTGGATTTGCTAAATCAGAATCTGACTGATGCTCAGTGTTTGGAGGATAGTACTTCACATTTGTTACTGGCTGTATGTAGCTGGGTCCTCAACATGTTCGCCTGATTCCAGTACAGCCCCTCCAGCCATGCAGTGTCATTACCAGCATCACACTAGGCCATCGCTTCCACGCTGCTGGTTAAATTCCCAGTACCCCCAGCACCGCCTCCGGTGGGAGCAGAGCTGTGGGGCGGTGGGTGATGCCCAGGTGGAGCAGCAGCCCCTGTGCCACAGGGTTTGGCAGGCTCTTACATGTCCCATCAGCTGCTTTCAGTGGGGTAATTAACGATGATTGCAGGAAGGAAGAACTCTTACTGTCCTGTTTGCTTTCCCACCAGCTGTGCTCCTTGTTCTCTCGCTCTGCAGCACGCTCCCCAGCTTCTCTGTCCATCGAGAGCTTGCCTTTGGTGTCATCAGTTTACACAGCTATGATGGTAGCACAGCGCCTGCCCTCAGCAATGGCTGCAGCTGGGCCACCACGTCGGCTTGGGACGGGGTGACAGCGTGGACGATGTCCCCAGGCTGGGCTGGTGGGCGTAGGTGGCACCCTGGGGCTGTGTTCCCCAGGGGCGGTGCAGGGCTGGGGGTCCAGGACCCTCCGGAGGGACCAGTGAATGGTGAGGACAGAGCGTGATAGGCACAGTTTTCTTGGCTTTTATGCTTTTGGGTTATTTTTTTAAGCCTTGGAGAAGATTCTCGTTCAGCTGGTAGGACTGCTGGACAGAGTATTTTCACTCATTATCTGAACCACTTAATAGAATTAATTGGAGCTAACTTGATAATTATTTCCCTTCTGCTGATTCTCTGAACATTATCTGAGGCTCATCGAGTGTTTTGTGCACATTATAAAATTAAGGACTCATCTACACAAGGACAGTAAGGAGAGTTAACGAGAGCTACTTTTTAAATGATTGACTCCGTTGCCTTCAGTCACTTTTCAGATTGTCTCTTTCTGAGTTAGTGGCCTTAATTCAGGATTTAAGTGAAGGCAAACTAGGACCTCTCTGTTTCTGAAGATGATCACCGTTGCAGTTGCAGGCAACTTTCAGTTGATCCGGGTTCACTTTCTAGAGGGTCTCCTCAGATGGGCCCATGCAGGCCATGCCTAGGAGATGTGACCTGAGGTGGGAGGTGAAGGTTGGGGCCAGTGTCCCCTCAGCTGCCTCCCCGTGCACAGGGAGAGGCCTCCTCCCTGCCTCTCTTCTGTTTATGGTGAGCTGCCATCGTGCTACTCACTCCAGACACGTCCCTGTGCCTTTCTGTCCCCACACCTGCCATTGCCCCGCAGGCACAGGGACAGCAGAGTCCCCTTCAGTGGGTGGAGGCTGCAGAGCGGCACCTTTTGGGAAAGACCAGCCGCAGCGCTGGGTGAGGGTGCGGAGATGACCTGTCCCGGTGGAGCTGTGGACAGGCTGGTGGTCACCCCATCACTCGTGGTGCTTGGGGTTTGCTACCTGTGGAGCTGGTAACCAAACTCCTGTTGTCTTGGGAGATGTGGGGTGCCTCTGTGTGGCCAGAGTTTGGGGTTTACATCTTCTCCTGAAGGTCCTGCTTTGCCTGGAGGCTCTGTCTTAGGTCAGAGACCCCCTTGCACACACACGTGCCAGGGCAGGGTGCCATGGGGTGGGTGTGGGAGAGTGGGGCCGTGCTGTGGCACGGTGCTGACATCCCTTTGTTGGTGGCATTCACAGGACATCGAGAAGACCATGAGCACGGCGCTGAATGAGCTGCGGGAGCTGGAGAGGCAGAACACAGCCAAGCAGGCCCCCGACGTGGTCCTGGACACGCTGGAGCCCATGAAGAACCCCCCGATGGGCGCCGCCAACTCAGAGCCCACCAGCCCCCTCCACACCATCCTCATCCGGGACCCCGACGCTGCCATGCGGCGCAGCAGCAGCTCCACCACCGAGATGATGACCACCTTCAAGCCGGCGCTGTCGGCCCGGCTGGCTGGGGCCCAGCTGCGGCCCCCGCCGATGCGGCCGGTGCGGCCGGTGGTGCAGCACCGCTCCAGCAGCAGCAGCAGCTCGGGGGTGGGCAGCCCCGCCGTCACCCCCACCGAGAAGCTCTTCCCCAGCAGCTCGGCAGACAAATCGGGCACCATGTAGGCTGGGGTGGCGCCTGGACGGCAGGAGCAGGGCCGGTGGCTTGGCACCACGCGGGGCCAAAGCCCTGCTCAAGAGGAAGCCCTCCAGAAGGGGAACAAGCACGTGGCCGAGGCCTGATGGCCGGTTGTACATACGTGTATGTGTATGTACATACGTGTGCACACACACCCCCATCCATGCAGAAACACTTCCCACGCTTGCAGTCCTATGGCAGGAGGAGATGGTGGGTCTACATGTCGGCACTGGAGAATACATGCTATATCTAGAAGTATATATTAAAAAAAAAAGTGTACAGAATTCGGTGACTTTTTAAAAAAAGTAGATTTACCTCAGAAACTGGCTCTGAAATGTCCTCTCTAGAGACATTGGGATTTTCCCGGGCTATTTGTGTGTGTGTGTGTGTGGAGGTACGTAGCGGCTGTGTGTCGAGCAATACAAGGCCCATCCTGGAGTTCATTTTCTGCACCTCTCAGCATTTGGGAAAAAAAAAACAAAGGGAGCAGGGGGAAGACAAGACACGGTGGGTTTGGTTTGGTTCACTGCTGGCCTGCAGAGAAGAACTGCCGGTGTGTGGGACAGAGGAGGAGGCAGCTCCGTGACGCCCCGGCCAGTGTCCCCCAGGGGAGCAGGGACAGAGGAGAAGGCAGCTCCCTCGGCTGCTGGGGAGGACACAGAACTTGGGGTTTCTTGAAGATTTCAGAGTGACCAAGGACTAGTGACAAACCTGTGGCAAAGCATAAATAGAGTAACTTACCCAGTTTCGAGATGCTTCATTTCCCTTTCCCCACACACTTCTTTTTTTTAGTTTTTTTTTTTTTTTTTAAAAGAAACAACTAATGTTCTCTCGACCGCTGGGACTAAAGAGGTGAGGAGGCTTTGGTACAACAACGTCCCTTTTTTTGAAGTTGCACAGCAGTACACGAGGGTCTTGATTCAGATTGTGTCTTCTTGCATGAAAAGCATGAGCCATATTTGACCATATCAGATGCGGAACCGATCTGATGGGGTGATATTTTGCACTTTCTGTACTGTACTATATAATACAACAGTTTGAGTTTATGCAAAAGAATCTACATTTTGTTTTTCCTCTGAACATGTAACCCAGAGAAAAAATATGCAGAAAGAGCTGGGGATTGCATGGTACTTTGTCTGATAATCGAGTCTCTTCTGTGAGCCCTGAATTCAAGACACTCTGTGCTTCTCCTGCAGGTTATTTTTTTTCTCCTTGTACAGATTTCCATGCAATGACCCGTGGTTTAATCCGGTCGCTTCCACATGATCTCGTCCAGCCCTGGCCGTGGTGAGTCTCTGGGCTGCAGAGAGGAGCCACGCTAAGGCTCCTGAACGTCCATCCTGTCCTGCCCCCACCCGGGGTCCCTGCCGCTGTCTGTCCCTGGGCACAGCAGCCCCCGAGCCCTCCTGCCCCTGCCCAGGGCTGCTTTGTGTCCCCCCATCATCTCCTCTGGCCGGGCAGCGCGTACCTCCCCGGGCCGGGCACGCACCCGGTGTCACACGCGTGTCCCCGAGCCCCTGCATGTGTCCCCCCGCTCCGCCCGGGCTGTGTATATATCGCTGTTCTTGCTTCAACGCTGGGAAGTAACTGTTAACATGTTAAACTGTACAAAAAAATAGGCTAAGAGTAGATGAAAGCCAACGCCACTCACCAAATCTTTGCACTTAGTAGGTAGCTCAATGTAAAAATAAAACCCAATAATAATGATAATAATAATAACAAAAAAAGGAATAAACCCCCCCGAGCCGCAAAGCTAACCTTTCTGTGTGCAGTGGGGGAGAAGTACTGTCTGTAGTGATGCTGTCATTGTTCCTCCCTGTAACGCTGTGAGGGGAAGTGGTGTTTATGTACTTGTCTGTTAACATTGTTGACATTTGTAATTACCACAATTAGTTCCTATTGATGTTTATTTTTTTTCTCCATAGTTTTCCCCCCCTTTCCTGCCTCGGGCCAGCCCTGAGGTCAGCGCCTCTGCGGTGAGGGGCAGCAGATGTTCAAACAGGCTGTGGGTCTGGGCAGCAATGAACCAGCAAATGTGCTTTCAGGGGGAGGGGAGGAACCCATTTGGCACCAGAGCTCTGGATTCGTTGCCAGTAATTAGGTTTTTTTTTTCCCATTTAGTTCCTGGAGAACATTCACTTTGCCAGTCTTCTGGTTTTTTTATATACTTTCAAAGATGACTTGATAGCAAAACCATGCTTATTAGGTTGTTTTTTTTTTCCTCCCCTCTTACTTTTGAAGGTACGGTACAAGTTCCAGTGTCTTTCTATTAAATTATTGCCTTTCATTTTCCTTTGTTTTGTTTTGTTGTGGGTTTTTAATACAATTGTTTTCTTATCTTTAAGTGCCTTTTTGAGCACCAGAACAAATGCTTGGAGTGATGTCCTAGGAGCTGTGCGCATCATGATTTCCTTTGTGCAGTTGTGCTGGGGGTGATTGCTTTTAGAGTCCTTTTTAATTTTTTTTTTTTAAAGAAAAAAGAAAACCAAGGCGTTTTGTTGAAGAATAAACTACCCCTTTTTAATACGGTCTTCAAATTGTAGTTGTAACTACTGTAAATTTAAGGGAAGAAGTGTATTTTTCTGTAAGCTGACTTGGCACAGAATGGGAGCAGGCACGTTGTAGGAGGGTTGTAACTGGAACCTGCTGGTGTTTGAGGGTGCCTGTGCCCCCATCCTCCATCCCTCTCCACGGGTGCACAGCCTGTGGGCCGTGGAGCCGGCAGCGTGGGGGGAGACCCCGGGGGGGCTGGGGCAGCCATGAGGGGGGCATCTTCCCGGAGCAGTAGTTTCTCTGCTGTGCAGAGCGAGGGCCCACCTTGGGCTCGGCTCCTGCAGACCCCCAGCTCCCCACTGACCTGCCCCGTCCCATCCCGTCCCCTCTGGTGGTGCCACGGCCACCTCGGCAGGGACCTCTTGGCGTCGCCGAAGCGATGGCACCTGTGGCCGTTGCCCCTCTGTACAGGTCCATCAGCAGCACGCTGGTCCCCGCGGCGGTGGGGACAGAGCATGTTCTTCCTTAGGCTGAAGTCCCAGGGCAGGGGCTTGGAACTTGATGATCTTTAAGGTCCCTTCCACCTCTGACCATTCCATGATGCTCTAAGTCCCCGCGGCAGGCGGTGTTTGTGCACCCCGGGTGTGCAGTGTCACAGTGATGGTGTGGTTTTCACGGAGCAGCAGGAGATGTCCCGGGGCCGATCCGGGACGCCTCAGTGGTGGGGATGGGTTTGGCTCCGCCGGGAAGCCGAGGGAAGGGCTGGCTGCCCACCCTGTGTGACGGTCCTCCTCCTCCTCCGGTGTTGTCTCTGTAACGTGTGGTGAGATGCCGTGCAGCTGGCGTGTCCCAGTGGCTCCTCTGTCCTGTACGCTGGTGGTGCCGTGTAGATGAAGCCACTGGTCGGGTGTGGACTCATCCCATTGAATAAAACTGCTTAACTTTTCTCAAAAACACCGGCTGTGGTTTCAGAGTATTTGGGGCTCCGGGAGCTGTGTGGGCCCTCACCCCTTCCCGCACCCGTCCCTGTGGCTTCCCCTCCCTGGTCCCCCCAGCCCCTGGGTGCAGGAACCGCTTCCAGCTCTCGGTGCCTGTGCCGTCCTCAGGCAATTAAATCCCTGTGCAAACCTCAGGCAATTAAATCCCTGTGCAAACCTCCTGGCACTTCTCGCCTTAAGACCCTTCCTCACTTCCCACAGGGAAAGGCTGCCTCGGGGGGCAATGGGGCTCAGGGAGGATGGTGGCCTCCACCTCACCTTCACCTCTGCCTGTGGGAACTGCCCAAGGATTGGATTTGTATTGCTCTCTAGGCTTGCTTTGCCTTTTCAGAAGCTGATTACATGCCCTCTAATTGTCAGTGGAGGGAGAGGGGACCACGATGCGGTGCTCCCGCATCCCTCCAGCCCCTGGCAGCGTGAGCCCATTCACACTCTGCAGGGACGGGATCCCCCACGGCTCCCTTGTTCTCACAGCAAAGGGTGTTCTTCCTCAGGGCTCATTCCTCCTCTCCATCACCGGTTCCCCTCCCAAGGAGGGGTCTACCTGCTCCCTCCCCCCTGGATGTGGCTCCCTGGGGCAGCCCCTCCGGGACCAGGGGGGCCGGTGCCTCCATCCTCTGCTCACGGTGGTTCCGCAGCGCCTCGCAGCACAGTGGCCTTAACCCGTGAGATTTATTACCAGATAAAGCAAAGCAGCAGAATTAAGCAGTTCTCTGAAGGCACACGCACTGCTGGCTTCACCAAAAGTCTGTCCTGCGTCCCAGTTCTCCTGCTGAGAAGGTCCCTGCAGAGACACCGGTACTGAGTGAGCCAAACAGCCTCTGTCTGGGAGTAAACGTCAATGTTATCACTACATTGATAATTGATTTCCAATTAAAAGTCCCTGTTCCCAGCACTCCAAACTAATACCACCTGGTGTTCAGCTCATTATCCTGTCTTCTCCTGACACCAAGGCTTTTAGTGCCGTAACTGGGATATTAAATGAGCACTGGGAGCCGTGTCCTTCATGGTCCCAGCAGGAGCTGCCCTCCCAGGTGAGTGTGTGCCGCCATCCACGGGGCACCTTGGCACCAAACAACGAGTTTCATGCTGGGGAATGAGATATTTGTAATGAAAAATAAAGGGCAAGGTCCCTAAAGGGAGCTGAGGAGGGAACCAGTCTGACAGGACACAGCTCTGCCTTGTCACCCCTTGGGTGGCCATCGCAAATCACCCAATTCTGGCTAAACCTTGGCTTGGAAAGAGTCTTGAGAAGCTTCACACCTCATTTTATTTGTCTCTTTGGAAACCTACAGGAACCAGACTAAATACCTGGAAGAATCTGCCTTTGCAGGTGGCAGTTGTTGCACAGAGGGAGTGACAAGAACACACAGAATTAAAAAAAAAACAAACAAAAAACCCCAAAGCACAGAACAGGAACCGCAGGGGCTGCTGGTTTGACCACCTCAACCCACCCCTGACGCGTGGCCACTGAAGGGACTGAGCGGGCAACGTGTCACCAGGGGTTTGCTGGCAACCGGGACAGGGAGGGGGCTGGCTCGGCCACAGCTGGGACCCCACCTGCGTCTCCAGAGGGCAGCGGCCCACCTGGCCTTTATTATAGTTAATTAAGTTAATTAGTGCAGCTTTGGGCACAGCCCCAGCAGAGGGGAGGGCAGAGTGGGCTCCAGGCTACCAGTACCACCCTCGGTCTGTGGCTGCTGACCACCCTCTCCCCGGCACCAGCAGCCCCGAGTGCCCGCTCTGGGTGTCACCGCGGGGGATGCTCCTGGGCACCTTCCCTGGGGAAACCCCCCGGGGGGGCTTCTGCGGGACCCGGACCGGGCTCTCGGGCAGGTCGAGTGTGTGTAAAGGTGTGAGGCTCACACACTCCTTGCACGCTCGGCGGCACGGGTGGGTGTGCTAGCGTGGGCTGTGCCGTGGCACGCCGTTCCGAAGCCCGCCGTGCTGCTGTTGTCGGTGGGTGCGTGCCCGGGCACCCCCAAAGCCCCACGCGCGCCCGCGGGCTGCCGTGTGCGGCCACCAGGTGGCGACCGAGCCCCGCGCATGGGGCCGGGGGCGAGCGCGGCATCGGGCGGGCGAGCGTGGGGCTGCGGCGCTGCTGGCCCCGGGGGCGGGGGCGGTGGCCACAGGAACGGGCTGTGCCCGGGGCCCTGCGCGGTCCGCTCCAGGGACCGGGTGTCCCGGGGGAAGGTGCTGGAAGAGATGGGTGTTCATAGAGTCACAGGCTGGTTCGGGTTGGAAGGGACCTTAGAGCCCCCCCAGTCCCACCCCCTGCCCTGGGCAGGGACACCTCCCACCAGCCCAGGTTGCTCCAAGCCCCCTCCCCAAGGTCTCCCCGGAGCCTTCTCTTCTCCAGGCTGAACCCCCCAACTCTCTCAGCCCCCCCTCCCAGCAGAGGGGCTCCAGCCCTCCCAGCATCTCCGGGGCCTCCTCTGGCCCCGCTCCAACAGCTCCGTGTCCTTCTGCTGTTGGTGGCCCCAGAGCTGGAGCAGACAGGCAGAGTCCTCCCCCTGGCCCTGCTGGCCACGCTGCTGGGGATGTGTGGAGCTTTCTAAGCTATTATAATTGACAATTGCTGTTAATTGACAGCCACAGAGCAGCTTGCCTTCAGAAAGAGTCCATAACTCTCTAAACAAATATCTGTATAATTGGTAGCTGGATGATGCTTCTGAGCGTGAAGGTCTGTGTTCTTATCGGTGTGATGCACCTGTGGTCAGTCTCTTTAATAATTCATGTGTGGTGCTAAGTGCTTCTTGGGCAACGTTGTGTTCAGCTGGAGCACCAGCCTCCTCCTGCCCGGATAACACACAGGTGCTGTGTGTGTCGCGGCGCCGTGGGGCCCTCGTGTCAGGCTGGCACGTGCCCATATCGGTGTGATGAGCTCTGTCCGGCCAGTGCTGGGTTTGCAGGAGGAGGGATGATGCTGAGGCCGTCAGAGGAGCCTGCAGGGTCCCTCCCTCCCCAGCTGCTCCGTGGGGCAGGGCTGGTACCGATGCGCTAATTGGGTGATTGTGTGGGTCCCTGGGACACCTGCCCACGTGTGAGCACTGGGTGCCCCTCTGAAACACCGAGTGCCCACACCTGGGCACGCTTCTGCTTCTGCTTACCTGAGAACTTAGACCTGAGTCATTTCTCTCCAACAGGGCTGGTTACCTGGTTGAAGCAGTAACAATCATTAACTTTAAGTATAAACAATAAATTGGGTGTATTACTTAATTTCTATGGGGCAAATGCAGCATTTGCATTTAAATTAACTTTCCTCCCTACTGCTCAGTGACGTACGTGTGGGTTTCCCTCTGAAGTGAAGAACACACACAAATGTGTGTGAGTATTCCCAGTCTGGCGTGTCGGAGCCATCACTGGGCAGAGCTGCTGTGCCCCTCACACCATGGGGCTTTGGAGACAAGCCACACGATAAAATAGGAGGGGGAGGTACAATCACAGTATCTATGTCTTCCTTATTTTTTATCAGCAGGGACCATTAAGGAAGAATTTGCTGTATTTTTGGGAGTGCATCCCTTCAGTCTCTCTCCTGCCTGAAGCTGGTGACGCCTTTATCTGAGGGAGGCAAGGCTTTAGGTCAAGGTTTCAAAGTGCTTTACAAATGAGCTGAAGATGGGTATTTCTGCCCACACCGTATTGTAGAACCATTCAGGGGTTCCCGTTACTGAGATCTCTACAAATGTGTTATAAGAGATATTTCTCCCCCAAGATTTCTGCCAGAAAAGGAGAGGGGAGGGAACTGGAGGCAAACTCACCCCGTGGGTATCGCTTGCCTCTTGGCGTTTATTTGTGCCTTTAACTTGGTTTACTGCCCTGCTACTAACCCAAAAGGACATCAGAATATATATTTATGGCCCATGCATTGCACTGTAATTATCTGCCAGGTCCACTGAGCACCGCCCCGTGAATCTAACAGCGTATGCAAATCCAAGGAGAGATGATTTGCATGCTGATTTGCATTCATGTACACGGTTGTGTTTCTGGATGCAAATTGCGTGGCACAAAGATGTGGCCCGGAGGGGGGCACAGGGAGCAGACGTGGCTCTGCACTGCGCTGCCCCACAGCCCGAGGGGCTGCACTGCACTGCCCCACTTTTGCCATAAGTTTTTTCTCAGTGTTTCTTGATACTGAGGTTTGGGTATTTCATTAGATGTGAAAATCAGCAAAGACCATACAAAGGGCGTGATAGTGAACACATGATTTGTAAAGAATTTTTGCTCAGACTCTAAATCTTATCCAAGCCAGTTATTACAGCTGAAACTCACTGCCCTTGTCCCCAAGATCGGAAATTTGATGCATTTTCAGCGGAACTAACTCAAACAATGGTGCCAACGGAGGAACGAAGCTGATCTGTAATCTGAGAGCGGAACTTAATATATTTTTTATTTTTTAAAGAGGTTGCTCTGACTGAAGAAGCCCGTCCTTTGTGAAATATGTGCATCGTGGCACATTATCTCTGCTGCAATATTTTTTTCATAGGAAATTTGATGATCACGTTATCTTGAGCGACAGTGTGCAGAGGGGCCAGGGACTCTTGCCTGGCTGAGCAGGAACAAATGCAGTGTTTCAGGGAGCACGTGTGGCTCTGCCTTTGATTTGCAAGGGACCCCATTTGTGTCTCAGACACTATCGACTGGGAAAGCAGCTCCCATCGATTCCTCCTTGAGGAGTCTTTTGTTTTCTTCTTTTCAGTAGGTGGTGTTTCCTTGCAAAGCACCGACTTCTCCCCAGCTACACCAGACCTGCCTGAGGTGGGGGGAGTGGAGCCGTGTGGTCAATCTGCTTTCAGTGTGAGAGCATCAAGGAGTGAGGTCTTAATTAGGTTTACATGTGATGTGTGCATCATTACTGTTTTTAAGATGGCTCTCCCAGGGATGCAGGGAAGAGCAGGATGGCTCCAAAGGCTGCAGGGCAGCGGGAGAGGCAGGGCAGCTGGGCCATCCTGCCTTCTCTTCTTCTGCTATTTCACTTTCTTTTCTGCCTGTCCCATCATTATGTCCTTACCTTTCATGAGAGGATCATCCACAGAAAGCCACAAAGGTACGTTTATGGACATGATGAAAGGAGCAGGAGATTTCAATTGCAGACTAGAATAAACGCAGAAGAACTTGTGCCCAGGAGTGTGTCTCTGTCATCTTCCCGTTGGTCTCACAATTGCTGGTCTTGGCTTTCTCTTGTTCCTACTGTCCGTCCCCTCTCCCCACACCCTCCCCTCCTGGCAGGGAAGCTGCCCCCCAGCCCCCTGCCCTGTGTGATGGTGCTGTGCTCTGCTCTGGGCTGGGGCTCCCAGGCCCCTTCTGTGGCCAGGGATGGGGTTGGTGTTGGGGTGCTGGGGGGTGCCTGGTCTCTCTGGTGGGACCTGCCGGTGTCTGGGGCAGCCGAGCCGTGCCCCGGCACAGCCCCTGCACCCCCCAGCACACTGTCACCCTACAGAGGTGTTGCCCAACACTGGGGGTACCAGTGCTCACCCCACTGAATTAACAGCACCCGTTCAATAACGGGGTGAGAGGGATTTGGGGGTGTGTGTGGATAACGTCCCACCTGTGAAGGGCCAGGTCTGCAGCAGGGTGGGAGCTCACAGCATCCCCAGCTGCCTTCTGCACCCCCAGACACCAAAGCCCACGTCCTCGCTGCCGTTCAGTCTTCAGGTGGGGAGGCTGGGACCTCCCTCTGCCCACCCGCTTGGGGGAACCCCCTGGGGCTGCTGTCTGATATTATTTCAGAGCAGGTCTTTTCTTCTCTGGAAAACCAAGATAAAAATCTGTTTTTCACCTTCTGGAACCGCTTTGGGCTTGGCCTCTTTGGGTGCTGGTGGGATGCACAAGGCAGAGACCCCGGTGGCATCACAGCCACATCTGGGTCTGGGGGCGACCGGGACCCTTCATCTCCTGATCCGGCTTTGTAACGCTGAGGGCAGGTAACTTCTTCTCATGGAAAATTGTTTCAGTGCAAACCCAGACGACTACAAAGGAAAACACCGAACTACCTGGCCCTGCTCCTCACTGGTGAAGAGAAACAGCCCTGCGCTTATTTTTTAACTTTGCAAATGCTTCTGGAAAGGCTCTGCTGGTGCTGCCAGGAGGCTGTGCCCCGACCTCCCGGCCCAGCCCCAGTGGGGACCTGGCACTTGGACATGAGACCACTCTGAAGTGCTGACATGAAGCCTTGGCCTCTTCCAATCGTCTTCAGGATAATTAATTGTCAAGAAATGCTCAGAGGATAATTTGCCTTTTATTTAGGTGGATCCAATAATTCAATACTTGGGTGGATCCCACAGCCACTCACTGTCTGTGCTCTAAAGATGCACCTCAGGGCACTCTGTCACTTGTCGTGCCTATAGCTAATGAATCAAAAAATGACATAGAAGTGAAATGTAAGGGAAATGGTGGCAGAATTTAGAGTGATTAATGCTTTGAACCTGGCCCTGAAGTGCATCGAGTGCTTTCGCAGTCTTGCTGACTGAATGAAATAATCCAAATTAGTAGTACATTTTAATTTTTTTATTCCTGTGTAAAGATATTGAAGTGCTTTTAGCAAATGAGGTAAAGATTTTCCATCCACGTTACAACAGGAATGGAGCACGGTGCCACGGCATGCCCAAAGCCTGCAGCCAGCTCACGGCCTGGGGCTGTGTGTGGCTGTATCCCCCCCTCCAGCCTCTCCTGTAGCCCCCCCGAGTCTGACTGCCCTGGACGTTAGTGCTTCTGGTCACCGTGGCCACCTGCACACAGCCACGGGCCACGCTGCGGGGCCAGCAACACCCTGGGGTGGGGGTCCATCCCTTGGAGAGGGGAGCATCTCCTGGGGAGAGCCAGGGCCCCGTGGGATGGTGTGGGGATGCCCGGGCGGGGGGTCCTCACCCCGGGCACCCCAGCTGGGAGGGGTGTTGCTGCTGTGCAGGGCCGTGGGTCTCTGCGCTCATATGTATAAAGTATATATTAATTGCTAAGGGTGTACATTAAATGCCCCCTCATCACTTGTGGCTGGACCACATCCACCTGGGGCCATTCAGGGTGTTTTTTCCTCCCTGATGCCCCCTCTCCGTGGCAGACTCAGCGTCCAGGGCTGTCTGTGGCCTCGGTGGGGCTGTGGTGGAGCCAGCAGAGCCTGAGTCCCCAGCGGATGTGTGTGAGTTTTGGAGACATTCCCTGCCAGCATATGCTTAATTTCCTGTGGAGAGGGGAAGGGCTTTGCCAGCTGAGATTGATTCTTGAAGCTGGCAAAGCCTTTTTTAAAGAGTGGATTCCCCTGGGTCTGCCTGGTGATAGCTCCTCGGCGTGGGGGAAACTGGCACCAGTGAGTGCCGCTGCGGTATGTGCTGGGCTCAAGTGCATTCTGGTTTTAGTTTTAATATTTTTGTTTGAATGTCTGCCTTGCTGCTCCAGCACGTCACCAGATCTCACCACGTTCTCCCATCTCCCCGCAGCCCTTCCCTCGGCTGGCCAGGGTTGGGCTGGGGTGCTGGGAGCGATGCTGCTGCTGTGGGAGGTCCCTGTACCCACAGAACCCTCCTCTGAGGGGTGTCCGAGAGGTAGGAGGGGGTCTGGCAGAGCCACTGTCCATGTGCCCGAGACACCCACGGGACGGGTTTCAGAGTTGGAGTGAATCTGCCGAAGCCCCTGGGCCAGGGCGTGTGTGCTGTGCCTCAGCTGGCTGCTGCAGCAGAGGGAAAAACAGCAGTATTTCCCCAACTTTTGTTAACTTTTTTTCTTTCTCCCCCTACCGGCTCGCTCTCTACAGAAGGATTGGAAAACTAGATTTTAGCAGGCCTTGGGGACTGCAGCATTATCTGTCTTCTGCAAACAGCGCAGAGCCATGGGGAGGAGGCAGCCCCACACTGGAAGCAGCGCCGCGCTCGGGGGGCACTGCAGGATCCCTTCGGGTCCCTGCCGGGGGAGGCAACAGATGTTGGAGCGTTTTGGTTTAAGTGCTTTGTGAGAGCAAAGTGCAGGAAATGGAATTTGCTGAATTTTAAATACATCTCACGCGTGGGGATGAGAGCGAGAGCTGCAGGTAAAGCAGTGTCACTCCGTGTGACAGAGACACTTCATCCCTCCCCAGAAATCTTTAGGAGACGTAGGCTCGGAGTGCTTGATGCCACAAAATCAATGGAGGGTTGTGCCTTGGAAATGAAGCTCCAGCACTGGAGCAAAACTCATCCCGGCCCTTTAAATCTAATCCTGCCCGTGTCCAGCATCCAGAGGCCAGACTCCCTCTCGACAGCTCCCAATTCCACCCCAAGAGGCCATCAGTATGAATAAGACACCTCTCCGTGGACATGCAAATGCGTTCGGTCCTATTTAACAAAGATAAATATCTTCATTAAGATAACCAGCTGCCTGGGGATTTTGAAGATTAGATGAGCGTGAGCTCGGCAGCGAGAGCTTGGCACAGATGCTTTGGCTGCTCTTCCAGAAAGCCTGCGCTCTCTCTGATGACTGGGATGGGATCTCCTGCTACCTGAGATGCTCCCCGTGGCACAGGGCTGTCGCTGGTGCTGGGCACCAGCCCGAGCCTCCCTACGCTGGCCCAAAGCAAACGTGCTCATTTCCCACCCTGATTTGTCTCAGCTGCAAGCTATAAAGTTCTTGACATCTTGAGCAGCTTTAACCATCCCTTTGTCATTAGTGGGGCCTGTTGTGATAGGATGAGCAGTAATGGCTTTAAATTAAGAAGGAGATTTAGACTAGATCTCAGGAAGAAACGTTTTACCCTGAGGGTGGTGAGAGCCTGGCCCAGGTTGATTAATGGCTTTAAATTAAGAGGGAGACTTAGACTAGATCTCAGGAAGAAATGTTTTACCCTGAAGGTGGTGAGAGCCTGGCCCAGGTTGCCCCGAGAAGCTGTGGCTGCCCCATCCCTGGAGGGGTTCAAGGCCAGGTTGGAGGGGGCTTGGAGCAACCTGGTCTGGTGGGAGGTGTCCCTGCCCAGGGCAGGGTGTGGCACTGGGGGAGCTTTAAGGTCCCTTCCAACCCGAACCAGCCTGTGATTCCATGAGTCTCTGGAGGCTCACTGCTGCTGAAGGAAGGCGCGTGGGCTGTTGGCCAGCGGGCAGGTTTCAGCACGGGCTGCACTGGTGGTGAGTGGGGCTGGGATGCTGTGTTAAAGGTAGGGCACTGTGCTGCAGGAGAGAAATAGCAGCAGGGACACGGTGGTGGGGATGGCTGTTGGAGTGATGGAATGGAAAGGCACCTGAGGACGTGTTTGTGTCTGGCTGGGGTGGTCAGGAGGGAGACCCCGGTGTGTGCTGAGGTGACAGTCCTCTCCTTTTTGCTCTCCTCACACTTTGAGTGTGTTTTGTGCACCATGGCTGGTGAGCAGCCTGGGAGCCCCAGGGGGTGGCCGTGTCCCTCTTACCTGTCCCTCGTCTCCTGAGCACAAGCCCCAGCGATGCGTGCCTCGGTGGGGAGCAGCTCCCGTGGGGCTGGGAGCCAGGTGTGCTCAGTCACTGAAACGTGGGGCTGTGTTCCCTGGCTGGGGTTGGGCAGGCCCTGCCCTCCCCTCCGCAGCGCTGCCCGTGCCCTCGGCAAAAGGAGCGGGATCGTTCCTTGTGGGAGCAGAGCCCCAGCCCAGCACCTTTCTCTGCTCTCCCAGCACCTCCCAACTGCCCCACCACCAAAATGACTGGGGGTGAGGGGGCTCCCGAGAAGCCTCCAGGGTGAGATGCGGCCTTTTTCTTTAAAGAAAGGGAAGAAAAAAAAAAGAGCCTTACATAAGTCAATCCATCTGCTCGTGCATGACTAATGCCTTCCCCTCGCCCTCCTCCCCTGGCCTGGTAACAGAAGTTCACAGGAATTATATAAATGATTGTTTCCTGTAAAAAGTTATACATTGTTCATAGGTCTTCTGGGGACAAACCCTGTGCTCTGCCGTCCCTCGCTCTGGGCTGGTCACTGGTAGCTCTGGGCTGGTCACTGGTAGCTCTGCGCCGGCTGACGGAGGTGCCCGTGCTGCTGCCCCCAGCCCGTAACAGCAAACCCCCAGACCATTGATCCTGGGGGGTGGCTTCGCTCCTGCCCAAGCCAAGGGGACCGGGAGGGGTATCTGTGTTAAAGCAGAGGTTGGTGATGTATAACGTTGACAGCTGAATTCGCTGGGCTCCATCAGTGAGCAGTGGTGCTGCTGGTGCCCTGGGGGTGTCGGTGCCGTGACACAACGGGGATGGTGCACCCTGGGCTGCATCCCCAGCAGGGCTGGGGGGGAATTCTGCTCCTCTGCTCTGGGGACACCCCCCCAGTGCTGCCTCTGGCTCTGGGGCCACTGACAGCAGAGGGACATGGAGCTGTTGGATGGGGCCAGAGGGAGCCGGGGCTGGGGCGCTCCTGCCGCCAATGCCCTTGCCCCGAGCGCTGCTCTGGCCGTGGCTGCTGGCCGGCTGCAGCATCTCCCTGGCTTCCAAACATCACACCTCACAGGACACGCTCCAGATTTCTGCTTTTTTGCGCTCCGGGAGGAGAAGTGCTGCTAGCGTTACTAATGGACTTCTGCTTTTAGCCTGAGTGCTGCAGGCTTCTCTCCCACAGCAGAAATCATGGAGTCAATTAACTAATTACCTGGTATTTCGCTTGTCAACATAGAAGCTTTTTGCTTTTCACAGCCAGCATCAAACCCTCCACGAGCCTTACCCCCGACCAGCAGTGGCTGTTTGTCCCAAGGGCTTTGCCCTGCAGCTCGGGGTGGAGATGGGGGTGATCCGGGGGTCTGGGGTGGATGGAGGGACGAGGGGCACCCCCCTGCCCCTGGAGCCAGGTTTGAGAGGTGGCACGGGGCACCCACCCGTCACCCGGCTGCTCTGCTTGGTGCGGAGCGTGATCCCCGGGCAGCGGAGCTGGGTGGCTGAGCTGCCCAGGGGAATTTGGTGTTTCCGTCAACTTCTGGACTTCTGAGAAGAATGGGCTGTAAACCCTGAGTGTTTCGTTGCCCTGAGAGGCCACAGCTCAGACGGAGTCACCCGGCTCAGGCCAACACGAGGTGTGAGTCCTGAGCCTCCTGGGGCTGTGGCACCTTCCCACGGGAGCACGGCCGGGCCCCAGGAGAGGAGCACAAAGCACCGTCTGTCCTAGAAAGCCCTTCTGCTTTGGAAGGAGATCTTTTAACTGTACATCCACCCATTGGTTTGTCTTTACAATTTCCTTCTGCTCTACATATTTCTACAAAATACGATGTTTTGATTTTTTTTTTTTAAGTTTCCTTTATGTTCCGGGATTGTTTCCAAGTTGCTGTCTAATTAGATTTTTAAATTGTTTTTATTATATTAGCTGACAAATACAGATAAACCAGAAGGTTGGAGGGTCTTTTAGAGTATTAATTTTTATAATTGTTTAGTGTAAGCTATAGAGTAATCTCCAAATTGTCTGGAGAATGAAATAAAGGTAATTTTGGGGGAATGACATTTAAAGGGGGATTAGAAGATTGAGGGTATTGAGAAATTGTTTACAAATAGTCTCTGCACGACCAGATTCAGAGCTTGGTTCGTACAGCTTTGATTACCTTCGACAGCATTTTCCTTCTAAAGAGAAGGGCAGGTGAAGCCGTCTCAGCGGTTGTCAGTGAGGAACGGGCACGGGGGTGGGAAGGGCAGCGGCTCCCACTGGGTTCCCAGTGGGGTGCTGGGGCTGGGGAGCTGGTGACAGCCCCCAGGCTGCTCCCGTACTGGTCCCCGTGGGGCCTGGGGAGTGTTTTGGGGGGGAAAGGCTGCTGTGCTGGGGCTGCAGGAGAATCACACTGTGTTTGCTGTGTGTGGGCTGTGAGAGGGGACCCTGCAGCAGTGAGTCCCTTCTGCTCAGTAAGATGTACTGTACATGAATAGATGTCACACCATCCCGCTCCTGCTGTCTCTGTTTCTATCAGAAAGGGCTCTTGAGATGCGTCTCCACAAGCTCAATCTTATGAAAACCTCTCCTCTGGGCTTGTGTGCCTGTGACAGGCAGAAGGGACAGGGCTGGCAGACAGCCGGGCAGACACGGTGTGCGGGGGGTGGGGAACTCAGAGCCTCCCCGTGTCAGAGAAGGGGCCACGGGCTGTATCCTACCATCCAGCAGCCTAAATCCCCCCCTGGGGAAGGGGGTCCATCTTCCCCCAGCTCCTCCATGTGGACTCCAGGGACCCTCTTGCCATTTTTCTTGGGTGGCTGCTGCCTGCCGTCCCTCTGCCTTTATCCCATTAGACGTTGGCCAGAAAATTGTGATTTACTCCAAATGAAATTTTAGTAGCAAAAGAATAGAGCCAGTCTAATTGTTTTTTCCTTTGAAAGCAGGACAGTGAGCAATATTGCTTACCAGGCTCCAGCTAATTTGGCTGTTGGTCTATTTTGCAGTTATTCCCCTGCATTTCCTGGCAGTGCTGTTGGCTATAGGTGGGAATGGCAGAAGAAATCACAAATCTTGCTGGGTGCTGTTAAGCCAAGGGAGACCCTGGGAATGGGTGGTGTTTTCTGGGACAATCTCAAGTGTTCCCAATTTGACACATCCCCCGTCCCGCTCCCCCGGAACGTGCTGCTCTGTGCTGAGCCCAGGGGCTTAAACCCCAGGAGGGGAGTGTGGGCTGAAATGTCGGGAGAGGGGACGGGAAAGGGACTTTCAGCTTTTTCTGGAACAGCTTGAAGAGACGAGGTCTCCACAAAATCGGTCAAATGCACCAGTTCTTCCTCGAAGTTAGACGGAAAAAGAAAGCACCAGGCAGCATTGCTGAGGAGGAGGATCCTGCTTTCCCTGTTTTTGTCTCAGCAGCTCACTGTGCTGGAGGAGGCTGTCAGTTCACTAACGCAGTGTTTTACAGCAAAGAGCACTCTCTGGCTCTGCCCGTGAGCTGATGTGCGGGAGGAAAGCGCCAGCAAAGGGGCTGATTAGCCACAATAAATTATGCAATCTAGAAAACACGTCAGCTGCTGAGCGCACAGGACGTCTGATGGGCGGAAAATCTCATTACTGGGCTGGGGAGAGCGGCCAGGAGCCGCTTCCTTCAAAATACAAATGTGCTAATTAGCCACCGCGAAAGGCCACGCTGTGGGAAAGGAGAGCTGCTCACACCCCGGGCAAAGGGGATAAATGGGAAAGCAGAGCCCGTTCCCTTAGGAAGGATGGCCCGGGCTGGGGGTTTGTACAGGAAGACAATCCTGCTTTCCCAGTGGGAAGCTCCGGGTTGTGACCGTGACTCCCGGCCGTGGGGGGCTTGGAGCTGACCCCCCCAGTGCAGGCAGCCCCCTGCACAGCCATGGGGGCTACGGCACCACAAAGGGCTTGGCTGCAAAGGGTGGTGAAGAAATTTTCCATGTTGTGATGGTAATTCCTCTCCTCCAGAGCTGGGGTGGCCAGACTGGCTGAAAACACCTGGTTTGTCCTCATTTCTGAGGGCTGCGGCGTCTGCAGTGCCCCTGGTGTGTTTAGGACCAGGGTTTCAAGTACTTACTGCAGAAGCTTTAAAAAGACGTATATGTGGGTTTCTGGGCTGGGGTCTCTTTAGCAAATAGTAACTTCACCCAGAAACAGTTTTTATCAGCCCTAAATTGTGCCTGTGGGGAGCAAATTAATAAATCTAACAACATATGGAAGATTTCTTTTGTTGCGATTAGATAACAGCACATAAAAGCCAGGGGACGGGGACATCAATTACAGCTCTTCACAATTAGGTCATATGTGAGTGTATGAATGTCTTTCCTGCTGCTTGTTCATTCATAGATAATTAATTAGCAGAGATGTCTGAATAAATTGCAAATTAAAGAAGGGCAAATATCATGCCAGTTCATGTGTCATGATTTTTCAGGTAAAGCTGAAAATTTTCAGTGAATTTTTTTGGTGGGGAAGAGAGTATTAAACCTCTATTATGTTTTATAGGAAGGGGACTCACTCTCATTGGACACTGAATTGGAAAAGCCCTTTATTTTGAATTTACCAAAATGAAATGTTCCCACTTTTTATTGCAAGAGTCATTATTTGGAAGAGTGGATTATAGGAAGGGCAAAAGGCAAAGCAGAGGTGGCAGCAGTAGAACTGCTTTCAATTATTGTGGCAATTTCTAGTTAACCTGAACCAAATATTTTTTTAAAAATTGTAGATTCCCCCCCCCCCAGTTGTACCTTTCATTCCCATTGATTTTGGGTCTGGAAGGAGTCTTGGAATCTCGGCTCTACCCCCGGCAGGAGGAGTGTTTTCTTTGCAGGCTGAGTCACTGGTCCCTGTCAGCACCCGGGAGCAGCTCGTTCTGCGCTGCAACTGCCACAAAGTGGCTGGCGCTGGCTTTTCTGCAGGTGCTCTGGTTATAAATTGCTCGTTCTTTCCCTGTTTAGTTTCCCCGCTAATACATAAATCCAGGCATAAAAAGGCTAAGTTGACTGGGAGCCAAAATTGCCTGTTCATAGTTCTCTTGTTCTAGCTATTTTACAACCCCTTTATTTGATGGGCAGCAGTTACCCCAGGAAAATGAGGAGACAAACGCGTGGCAGGTGACACATCCAGCGGCAGGAGCAGCGAGAGGTGCAGAAAGCAAAGCTGTGATTCAGGGAAATATATCTGTCCTGGCTGCCGGAGCCTCAGCAGCATCTTGGCGAGACGCCGCCGTCAGCACTGGGGCCACTGGCGCTGGCTAACGAGGGGGCGAGAGGGGACAGGGGGCTCTGGGGGGAGCGGGATGGGGTCCTGCCCTCGGGGGGCTCCGGGGGGAGCGGGATGGGGTCCTGCCCTCGGGATGGGGTCCTGCCCTCAGGGGGCTCCAGGAACAAACTCTGTAACCGGCTGTAGGGCTGGATGGCAAAAATTATGTTCCTAATTAAACCCAAGCTGAAAAGCGCTTGAGGGGGGCCGAGCCCAGTGAAAAGATGTTCGCCCCCTCTTGCACTTGTGAGTAATTAATGGTGGGAAAATAAACTACCAGCTGATGGGGCAGCAGCGGGTTGTGGAACGATGTATTCTCAACCCGGCCGTGCTGCCAGCTCCCGCCTGCTGCTCCCCTCCTGTGCCCGCCCCGCTTTGTTCTCCGCGCTGCCGTCAGCGAGAGGGAAATACAGGCCCTAAGTGCTAGAGCAGCTTGGAAAAGATTGATGCAGAATATTTTGTGGATCTGGGGGGAATGGCTTGAGTTTCAGCCCCCACTCGCAGCGTTGGGTGCACGGCTGCCCTTATTTCATCCATCCGGGGGTTCGCTGGGCAATGAGCAGGGGATGGAGAGAGGGCTGTCCTGGAAGATTACAGGATAAATCTTGTAGAAACCAAGGAAGTTGATCAATTTGCTGTATTGCATTCCCAAAACAAGAGGTTTACTGTTAAGACAAAGATCTCTTGATGGGGATGAAGAGATTTCTGGCTTATGTGGGGAAATGGCAAAAGATTCATTTTCCACACAGCCGAGCAACCTGTCCCGAGGTGCTGGGGTGACACAGCCCACAGTGACACAGCACGGAGCCCTGCCCTTTACAGAGGTTGTTTTGGGGAACTTAACCTTTCCTTAATTCCACAAACACCCACTGAGCATAAGGGATTTGGGCTAGGGGGCTGTTTAGATTTAATTTCAAGGCTTTTCTTTTTGCAGTCATGTTTTTGACTTCATGTACCTTTTGAGGTATTTTGACTGCGTTGGAAGGGTGGCTGCTTGGCCCTTGGGACACAGACACACAACTCAGACCCTCAGCAAGTGGGTGAAATCACAGCGAGCCTCTCCCCGTGCCCCCAGTGCCAGGAGCGATGTCCTGCCCCAGCAGGGTGGCTCTGGGGGGGTTTCCCTGCTGAGCGTGTCCTGGCTGCCTCCCCAGACATGGGGCACCGTCACCCTTCCCGGATTTTGGCAGATGGAGGAGGAGGTGGTGGGAAGGCAAGATCCCAGCTGAGGCTCTTTAGTGCTGGTGCAGGGACCCACCCTGCCCCTCTCCGTGTGTTAATCAAGTGTGGTTTCTATTATCCAAATTGTTTTTTCTTCTAGATAACCTCTTTTTAAGCAGGTGCTGGCAATGCTGCTCCTGCATCCCTGGGGGTGAGCTCTGCAGCTCTGAGACACAGCCTGTCCTGGCAGCAGCCGGCACCTTCTGTGGGGCAGGAACCTCAGCTCTTGCTGAGGTCAAGTGCAGGAAGGAGAGTCCCTCCCCCTCTGGAGTGTTCACCCAAGGCAGCGTCTCAGATATGGTCTTGTCTCCTTCTGGAGCGTGGTGTTTTGGCTACCGTAGGACTGAGGTAGGTGACACGCTGCCCTGCTCTGTGTTTCGAGGCAGAGGGGATGTTCCTGCGGGTGCTACCTGCAGAGACTGAGTTCTGTGGATCTCACCTTAGGGATTGACAGGTTTTTCAGTAAATCTGACCCCTGGGCACAGTCACAGCACCAAGCACGGCTGCATTTCTTACCTGCCCTGCCTGGTGCTGCTCTCAGTGTCCCCGGGGATGCTCGTCCTGGCTGGGGAGCAGTGGAGCTGTGCCACCCCAGCCCTGCAAAGCCTGAGAACGGCTCCCTGTCCAGGAACAGGGGAAGGCATCGATGAAATGACAAATACAGCAGCAGAGCAAAACAAGTGTAATCTCTAGCAAAAGGAAAAAACCCCAGCAATGAGCGCTGTGGTGACAAATGGGCAGAGGCTGGCACAAGAGGCCAGGGACAATTTGTAGCCCAGCTCTGCTCCCAGGTGCTTCAGCTGAAAAAGGCTAAATCTGTGCAAGAGAGCTGAAATATCAACTGAGAAACGCTTCAGTTCATGTATTGACGTTTTTTGCCTTCGTATTTTACCCGATTTTCCTCTGCAGGGGAATGCAAAATGTTTCCTCTCGGGCAGCTGCTGCCCATCCCCTCGACGGCAGCTGGGGCCGGGGTGAGCACCGAGCAGGGGGTGAGCACCGAGTGGGGGGTGCTGCACACACTCGGAGGTGCAGAATAGCTGCAGAGGAGACCACTAACAGAAATTTAGCGCTGGAAAGGAAAGTAGCCTCCTGCTGAGAAACAAATGGTCTTAGTGCTGCCTTTTTCTGGTGCTTGGATGCTAATTATGGGGTCTCTTTGCTGGTACTATTTCTCAAAAGCACGCAGCATCCTTGCTTTTCTGTAAGTAGCTGAGTTCATTTAGTTCAGGTTTTTTTTCGGGGGAGGGAAGGAGGGAAAAGGAATTGCACCCATGCTGAGAACCAAGCAGCCAAACAGAGACTCTAAACCAAAAGCTGACAAAAGAATAAGTTGCTGGACATGATCAAATAGGGTGGAAAATATTACAGACCTACCAGTGCATCTGGCTGTGCACAGCTTATCGGTTCCATGGCTTTTATACTGGAGTAACTCCGAGCTGGTGGGATTGCTCGTGGTTTTCATACCGTTTGTTGGATCAGCATCAGTGCCCAAATGGGAGGTATCTGCTAGAACAGCAGCTCTCTAATGTCAACAAGCATCTGCTGTGGCAGGAGACCAGAATCAGCAAAGGCTAATAATTCATCAACGGCTTTTTATTTGAATTTGTGTCCGTGTCTCCAGCCGGAGCTGCGTCGGGTCCGTCTGCTGCCTCCTCTCCCGAGCTGCTGTCAGGCGGCCGCTGGCATTTCACGCTGCCCTCGGGTCAGCTCCAACTCGATCCGCATCGGTTTATTATGAAATGCCCAGAGTGATTTTACTCATCGTGTCCCTCTCAAAACAGTTCAAGAGAAAGTTTAAACATTATTTCTGGCTCCTTCAGCTGTGAACTCTAACAGCTTTTTCACAGAAGTTTCTGTGCTGCTCTGTAAAACTCTAAGATTTCTTTCCACTGGTTTACATTGGCTTAAAAACATTGAAGGAGACTCAAAAAAGAAAAAAAAAAAGGAAGAAAGGATTTCGTTTGTGCTTTCAAAGCATTTCTGTGTGAAAGGAGCAGATACTCGGGGAGCTGTGCGGAGACAAACAGCAGCAGGAGGGAGGTGGCAGCAGTTGGGTCGGGTGGTACCTGTCAGCATAACCTCTGCCGGGGGTGATAAATGCGTTTCGTGCCGGGGCTGTGAGTGTTTTGACTCGGGACAGGTCACGGGCATTTCCCTCCTGTGCTGGGCAGGCAGTGCCCCAAGCCCTCGGTGTGGCTGGCTGTGGCCAGGAGAGCGGTGGTGGGACTGTCATTAAACCAGAGGCTTTTAGCCAACAACTGATGACAGGAAGGAAGGAATAGCACCTCTGACTCAGCCGCTGCTGTCTGTGGACCTCGGTGATTTACACACACTGGAGAACACAACAGAGGTTGGGGGGCTAACCCAGTGCCCCTCACAGCCCCCCCAACTCTCCACCCCTGTGGAGTCCTCCTCGGGCTGCTGGGATGCTGTGCCTGGCCTTCCTCTGGCAGAGGAGTGTGATGGCAGCTGGGAGGGGGGCTTGGGCTCCAGCTCGGTCACCCTGTCACCCCCCAGGGCCACCTCTGCCCCGGCCGGGGCTGGCGTGGAGCCGGCACAGCCCCACACCCCACGGAGCAGACACTGCTCCCATGGCCTCCCCACCACTGAGCATGGGAGCATCCTCCCTGGTGGCACAATTAGCCTAATTGCAGAGCTTGGTTTAAGAGAGGAACACAGAACAACATCTGGGGGACAAAGTGCTAAAGCTGTGTCCTCTCAGTGCCACGGAAACCCCTTGAAGCAGAAATGTGAAATTTCTCCAGTGCCTCCTGTCTCTGAAAAGGCTACGCAAGAAAGCGATTCTGCATAATCTTGTTAGACTAATGCTATTATTTTTAATGAACCGTTTCAGATTGTGCCTTGAAGTACGAAGGGGAAAAAAGATAAAGTTTCCTGCTTCTGCTAGCTCTTTCTGTCTCAGAAAGGAGAACTTTGGCACAAATGCTGGACATTTGCTAGGAATTAGGTGCTGACAGCGAGCATCGGAATGTCCCAGTTCTCCTGCCTGTGAAAAGGGAAAATGCTCTCTCTGTTGCAGGAACATTAAGAGGATAAATACACGGATATTAGCCCAGTACTTCAAATATTGACATCCTGGTCTCTGAAGGTGTTGGCGTGCCCTGGTCTGCACCGGATCCTGGGAAGGTGACGGAAAAGGGTCTGTTCCCCCCGAGGACGTGGGCAGGAGGCACTGGGCATGGCCGGCTGGTGGGAGCTGTGTCCTCACCCATCCCGGGCCAGGGCTAAGGCTGAGCACCCCACTGGGGTGCGTGGAAGAAGAGAGGGATAGAATAGTGTAGAATAATGCCATCCTTCCAGAGTGAACTTTTCAGGGCAGTAATTTATATGTCTCATTTGAACTGTTCTCCTCAGCTCCACGCCCGAGAATCTGTCTGCATTTTTTTTCTAATAGTCAATAGGAGCTCTTAAATGACAATCTGGGTAATAGTGACTATTATGAGAAGATTAAGGCAGCCAAATTGAGTACACTCTAGAGGGACTTTTGATCCCAGCTTTACGCACTTCTTTCCATACCAAACTCTAATAGCAGACCTTTTAAGAAGCCGGTAGCGTGCTTTGGGATGGGGAGGGGGGGTCTGAAACGGCACCGCAGCTCTTGGCCAGAGTTCCTCTGCTAACTCCTCGTCCTGGTGCTGTATCACCAAATATCATCAAAAACGAGCTGCTGAGCTGCGAGTCCCTCTTGTGCTCGGATCACCCCGACCTTGTTCCTGGGATCTCTCCTGTGGCCCCTCTGCCTGCCCCGTCCCCCCCGGACCCCGCTGCCCGGCTCCTCTCCTCCTGCTTCACCAGCTGTACGAGGAGGGGAAACGACGTGATTTCTTTCGCTTCTGTTGTCCTGAAAGGTCTGATTTAGAGGGAAACGGGCTGCAAACAGATTTCTGATGGAAAAACAAAGTGTTTAGTGCTGCCAGCTCCTGACACGATGAACGTCACAGCTAGATTACATTTTACTGAAAGCATAAAACTAGGGTAGAAGCACCTTTCTGGACACTGAAAATTCACCCCTCTACCTCCAGCAGTGACTCTGTTTGAACTTTGTGACTCGCTAAACGACAGAGGTTGTATGTATTGACTAAATATTTATATATTTGTAGCACAATCTGGACTGCTTACAAAA
Organism: Calidris pugnax; assembly: GCF_001431845.1. Lineage (NCBI taxonomy): Eukaryota > Metazoa > Chordata > Aves > Charadriiformes > Scolopacidae > Calidris > Calidris pugnax. The sequence continues at coordinate 719,972 of NW_015090880.1, forward strand.
CTTTGAAAGTAGAACCAAGACAAAACATGAATTACTGCTGTGTTCAGGTAGTACCGTTTTTTAGCTAAAAGTAGTTATTACAAAAAGATGATGTTGCTGGCTGTGACTAAGTAACCTCTGTCACTACAGAGTAGGGTCCTGCTGCGGTGCTGAGTACATGGCTCCCCCAAAGGCTGTCACCCACCCCCCCTTTGCCATGTTCCCACTGCTCTTGCCCGATGCTGTGCCTTTGGTCAGGCCAGGAAGGAACGAGGAAAGGTCTTTGGATGAGCGCTGGGTTGTAGCTACATTTCTGGGCCACCCCTGGTCCTGGTTGACTTGTGCTGGCCTGGTGGCCGCTCGGGCTGGCTGCGCTGGCACGTGTTGCATCTGAAAGGCTGCTATTTTGGTTGGCAGGGTGAATATTTAATTCAGATTGCTGGTGGGAGCATTGCTTTCCCAGGGACTTTGTAGCATCCTGTCTCAAGAGTTAGTACTTCATGGTGGCATTTTTTTGTTCTAAAATTCTCAACATCAGACTAAATTTAGTCACATAGAAATCAATAAATTACTGCCAACTTTGACCCAACTCTGCCCTTATGTTAATGTTAAATGTTTTTGAACAATCTGACTCGTGGTATTCAGGCTCTTCTCCTCTTTAGCCGGGAATGACATGATGAGAAACTTTCCACTGCTTTAAATGTTAAGGAATCTCTGAAAATATTTAGAAACAATCGATTCAAAATGTTTTATGGTTTGGGGTTTGATTCCTTTTTTTTTTTTTTTCGAAGTACAGTATGTTCTTTTTGCAGATTTCCATCCAATCTACATGCTCATGTCCCAGTGGTTCGTTTCCATGGTGCATGTGGATTCCTATCACAGGGTACGTCCAGTGACGTGTGTGTATGAGAGGCAGATCTTGGTGGAGAATTTTGAGTAATCTTCTCAGGGCAGCTGAAAACGAGCCGTTTGTCTGTCAGAGCAGAGAAAAGCAACAGTTCAGTAAGGAGTGCTGGAGCACCATGTGGGAACAAGCACTTTTTACATTATTAAGTTGTGCAGAACCAGCTGGGAACTATGTGAAACTCCACTGAAATATTTTCTTTGTCTCAACAGTACGTGTGCAAATAAGTAGCTTTTGGCGATTTGCTTCGTGTCGGGCCCCTCCACCTCCTGCTAAGCTGTTCTCTACGTTTCTCTCTGCTAACAGAACCGGGCAATGAGCTTACAGAAATGCAGGTTGGTACCTACTGGCGTTTAAGTGAATATTTCAGAGGGTTGGGAGGAGCGTGTATGTTCTCTGTCTTAGTGTTCTGTGTATAATAACAAGTGGTAACTTGGCAGTTCAGCAAAATAATCCAGTTTAGAACTGCTGCACCAAAGCCCAAAGTGCCGATAAACCAGCGGGAAGCATTCCTGGGGAGAAGGATAACTGTCCTCTCCCTGCAGGAGCTGTGGGTTTAAATCTGCTCCCTGGGACACATCATGCTCGAGCAGGAGGGAGCCTTTTTCCTGACAGACCCTCCCGGCAGCCGGGTACAGCTGGGGGGTGTGAGAGGCTTCCCAGTGCCTCCCCCCGTGGGGAAAACACTCACCAACAACCACACTCCTTTAGCCACCGAGGCCGGGGGGCACAGAGCTCCCACTGACCTGTCCTTAGTCTAAGCAGCTTTTTGACCAGCAGCAGCCTGTATGGATGGTGCTCAGCCATAAACTCCCTGCCCTTCGCTATTCATCAGTCTACCAAAATAAAGAAATAAGCCTGTTGCTGTGGTAATGAGAGCCCTGTGTCCGTTCCTGGGGGGGATGCGTTAATTGCCAACCAATGCGCTCATGTCAGAAAGTGCGTGGACCTGGAAGGAGATCTGTAGAACGCGTCAGGGAAGAGAAAGAACAGAAAATTGAAAAAGAACAGTAAGAGGTTGGTACATTACATTTTCACAGCTTACAGAGAAAGCAGAAGAAATGGATTCCTTAAGGTGAAAAGAATAGGCACTTAATTGGCAATGAAATTATTCTGTAAATTCTAGCACTTCTGGCAAGTGTCAGGCAGTAATCAGACCCATTCAAATACATAAATTCAGGGAGGCATAAAGCCAGCAGAGACCATTATACTCCTTTCTTCTGACCTTCTCCATCATGTGGGTCATGGAGTACCTTTCATGTATAAATGTGTGAATTATTGAGTGCCAGGTCATGGAGCTTGAATTTATTTTATGATTCAAAAATCAGAGTAGCACAAATCAGGAGTAACCATGGAAATTACACTGCTACAAAACCCCATCTTACAGGAGAAGCCAGGTGTGTGCGGGCATGGTTCCAGGTAACAGCACACTGGAGTCACCAGCAGCTACAAAAGGGAGGTGCTTACAACAGACCTGTGAAATGAAGGAGGCAAAGCGAGGGATTATTGTTCTGCAGACTAATATGTGAAATAGTCATGTACATATTGTGTGTGTAAAAATCTCTGCTACAACGAATTTAATCAGCATGAATATTCATAGAATCATAGAATTTCTGGGTTGGAAGGGACCTTTCAGATCATCTAGTCCAACCATCAACCCAACTCTGATAAAACCCATCACTAACCCATGTCTCCGAGCACTATGTCAACCCGGCTTTTGAATCCCTCCAGGGATGGTGCCTCAACCCCTTCCCTGGGCAGCCCATTCCAAGGCTTGATAACCCTTTCCATGTAAAAATTTTTCCTAATATCCAATTTGAACCTCCCCTGGCACAACTTGAGGCCATTTCCTCTTGTCCCATCGCCTGTTCCTTGGGAGAAGAGACCGACCCCCCCTGGCTACCCCCTCCTTTCAGGGAGATGTAGGGAGTGATGAATTTCACTGAATTTCACTGAATTTCACTGAATTTCTAGAGTTGGAAGGGACCATAGAGATCATCTAGTCCAACTCCCCTGCTGAAGCAGGATTGCCTAGAGCTAGAGCATGTTACTCAGGACTGCATCCAGGCGGTAATAGCTGTGTGCGGGGTGTGTATCAGAGCATCACCATGGGGCACCACTGAGAAGGGACCGACGTCCCTCGGTGCACACCCCGTGCCGTGGGCACTGCCCGAGCAGCGGCAGCGGAGCCTTGGGGCAGCCCTCGGAAAATGCCTGGCTTCTGGAACCTGGATTGCACCCAGACAGCGCCATTTCTGTTGCAGTTTTATCCTCCGTGACTTTGGCAATGTGCTAAGGTCCCCCAGACTGCTGGGCGGTTATTAAACCTTCTGAAACCACGCTGGCAGCACTCGGCCATCATCACCTGCCAGTTTTTCATTGTTTTTCATCCAGAAGGCCACGCATTTTTAGCCTGGATGTTGCGATGTCCCCTCTGTGGAAATCAAAGAGCCGGGTCTGGCGGTGCCCAGGACAGCGGGGATGGTGATGATGCCCATTTCCACGGCAACCCAGCACAGCCCTGGGCAGGCTGAGCAGAAGGTCGTTCCCATAGCAAAGGGCTGACGCACACCTGGACAGAGACAGGCAAACAGCAGCAGGGCTGATGAGGAGGTGGGGAGGCAGGTTAATTGCAGAAGGGAGGTCAGGTAGGGACTGTTTCTCCCAATCTCATTGGCACAGCATCCAAGATGTTTTTTAAATGAATGTCTCTGGCAAGACCCTCACCTCTGGCTTATGGGACCACATCTCACTTGTCAGCCAAGCAAATAACTCATCGCCGGGGCTGGGAATCGTACGGTGCCACCAGCCATGGGTGGGAGGTGGATGAAGGACAGGGATGCCCCCACGCCTGTGCCATTGCAGGAATCCCTGCCCTCCCTCGCTGCCTCAGTGGGTCTGCGGCACCAGCGACTTCCACGGGTGCATTAAAAAGAGGAGCGGGAGGTACTGAAAACGCCCAGTAGATGATGTGTTCGGTGCTGGACAGTTAGTTATAGTCACCCATAGGATCTGAACATTTCCCAAGTGGGTGTTTAATGAGAACATGGAAACTGAACCATACTCCAGCGGTGCCGTTCCCCGTGTCACAAGGCCCCTCCGGCCTGGCACCTGCCCTGGGGGGTGCCATGTCCCCCACACGGCTCCCCAAGACCCGGGACGGCCGCTCTCCCCCGCCGCCGGTGACCCCGCCTCGGGCGGCAGCGCCGGGCCCCGGGCCGACCCTTCGCGCTCCGGGCAGCGAGGGGCCGCGGCCGCTGCGGGCCCGGCCTCACCCTCCCCCTGCCCAGGCCGGGCCGCCCCGGGGAAGCGGTTAGGGGCAATAGAGACGGTTGGGATTAACCGCACCGGCCCGGGCGCACGTTGACAACCGAGCGGCCCCGGCGGACACGGGCTGAGGCGTGGGCCTGGCCC
>NW_015090880.1:724609-779159 GCF_001431845.1 Calidris pugnax
GATCGGCCGCGACCCGCACCGAGCCGGGGCTGCGGCGGCAGGCGGCGAGGGCGCCGTCCGCATACCGTGTCCCGGCGCGGGCCGTTCCCTGACCGCGGCTTCCCCTTGCAGGCGGTGGATGACCTGCTGCGGTGCGGGATTTGCTTCGATTACTTCAGCATCGCCATGATCATCCCGCAGTGCTCCCACAACTGTGAGTACCCTGGCACACACCGCGCTCTGCGGGACGGGCCCCGTCCCGTACGTACCCGGGAGTTTGGGGAACCAGAGCATCTCTCTGATGAGGAGAGGCTGAGGGACCCGGGGCTGTTCAGTCCAGAGAAGAGAAGGCTGAGGGGGGATCTGATCAACGCCTGTAAATACTTCAAGGGTGGGTGTGAGGAGGATGGGGCCAGTCTTTTTTCAGTGGTGCCCAGGGACAGGACAAGAGGGAACGGGCACAAACTGGAACATAAGAAGTTCCACCTAAACATGAGGAGGAACCTTTTCACTTTGAGGGTGTCAGAGCCCTGGCAGAGGCTGCCCAGGGAGGTGGTGGAGTCTCCTTCTCTGGAGACATTCAAACTCCACCTGGACACGTTCCTGTGGGACCTGCTCTGGCAGGGGGTTGGAGGAGATGATCTCCAGAGCTCCCTTCCAACCCTAACTATTCTGTGATTCTGTCAGCACTGAGGGCATGGAGCTGAACACAAAACTATTCTGTCCTTTTCAGTGTAAGTCTGTGCCTTCTGTCCCATGACTGACGTACTTTACAGAGGGTTAGTTAAACACCTCACTATTGACTTGGTGGTTGCAGTTTAAATTTACTTGAGTTGTAATAAAAATTGCACAGAAACAGCAGTTTTATTAAAACTTGCTCAAGCAGGAGCTGAGGTAAATGGGTTAATAAAGGGGCAGTGAGGTCATTCTTCTCTCTATCCTGTCACCTTGTGGAATTGGGAATTAATGTATTCCATGCAAGTGCACCTTGCCATAGGTTCCAGGGGGTACGGGGTGGCTGTGGCTGGAGTGTACCTTGGCCTGTGACACCACATAAGCCTGACTTGTCACCCTGCTGGCAGGGTAAGGCAGACGGGTAGTGCTGAAGAAGGTGTACTCGAAGAAATTTTGAGTGAATGGTTTGGGCTTTATATGTCTTTCCCAGGAAATGCGAGATTGGAGAATGCTGTCATTTAGCCAGCACATAGGGCCCCCACAAAGTCAAACTGTTGAAAAATGTCCTTAAAAAAAAAAGTTTACTCCTTTAGAGTTTCAGAGGCAAGTCATCATTTGACCCTTTGTTATTTATTGGCATGTAGAGCAGAGGTTACCGACCCCTTATTTCCTTTAGAGAGCACGTAGCTGTTCTCCTCACAGTTTTCCAGCAAGGACATTTGCCTCTGAGGGGCTCCTTTGGATGCACGCTGATACGCAGCCAGCAGCCTTCCCTGTAACCTTCTGACAACACAAACACGTCATCTGGATTAATGCACTTAAAACGCCACCTATTCCTACAATTCTTCATTTAAATATCTCTCATAACATCTTGAGGGTGGAACAAAATGCAAAGCTGTATGGGCAGAGAGCATTAAGTGCTACGAGCTAAAATTTTCCGTGCTGCTCTGTCTGCCTGGAGCTGATATCTGGTGGGACAGGGCAGCAGAGCAGTTCTCTGAAAGTCAGACTGGGGGGAAGTACATCGCCTTTTCTCATGTTAAAATAAATGCTTAGAATTGTTTAGTTCAGAAACTATAGCACTTCCTCTTCCTTACATTAAGGAGGACTTTTTAGTTTGGCTTGGCAAAGCTGCCACCATTGAAAACAGCGTATTTATGGTGGGGAGCACTGAAGCTCTCTAGAGTAGCTGGTGTTCCAGCCGCCTGTGGCACAGCTGGGCTTAGAGGCCCTTAATTTCAGCAAAGGATCTGTCTCCCTTCTTTTAACAGATTACACATTTAGTTTTCCCCTGCAAATTGCAGCAAGCCTGTTTTCTGCAATAAATCAAGATTTCTTGAAATATTTTCTACTCGGTTGCCTTTGTGTAATCTCTTCAGTCCAGGGAGATTGTACAGTTGAAGAAGAAAACCCCATTTGCCATTAATAAGTGATCATTTGCAAATAGATGAAGATGAAATACATTTCCTTGCAGAATTTTTTCTGTTTCTTTTTTTCTTAATGATTACAGGGCTTCTAACCATCTCTCTAATTCTTCCTCTGCTCCTTCTGGGGTGACTGGTGGCATTCAGCAGCTCTGGTGGCAGTGGTCCTTGCCCTGGGCAATCAGCAGCTGGAAGGGGAGCCCTGCAGCCCTGCTCAGGGCCAGCTTGGGAGGTGGGCAGGGAAACCTGGGTCTGTTCTCTCTGATATAGCTGTTGGAGGGAGCTCTTTTTTTTTTTTTTTTTTTTTCACTGTGCTACACAGGTGAGGAAGACAAAGACATAAAGAAGTTCTCTTCCTTGCCCCAAACCTCATAGGAATTGGCGGCAGACAGAGCTGGGGAGCTCTTTTTTTTTTTTTTTTTTGTCATCCAGGATTTTCCTTTTGGTCGATCTGTAATTGAAACTACTCCTGTGCTTCCAGCTAAGCAGGTTTCAGAATTGCTTGCTCAGTTAAAAAACCAGCTATGATCTTCGATGTGTGGTGTGAACTGTGGCATTACTGACTTTTCTTGTGCCAACCTTGTTTGATTCCTCTTTCTTCTAACAACCTTCCACTTTAAACTCAATAGAGACTGCTAGTTGCTGGCAGGGATTTTTATGCTTCCACTCTGTCATTGTCATTAAGTCTCTAGTGCTGGTTCTCAGATTGAATTCATACTTCGGGATTCTCCTCTTTTCTCTCTGCTGAAATGCAGAGCTGTGGCTGAGCCTCATAGCTGGTGTGGTAGGTGGGGTTTTGCAGGTGGGCATGGTCTTTCAGTGCAGATGGCAGTGAACTTTCTGGCACCTTTAATTCTTGGTGTTTGTGCCATCTACAGCAGACAGAGACCGATTTGCTGCCCAGGAATGCCAGCTGAGACCAGGGCTGTGTGCCCCGTGGGAAGAGGAGGCGGGTGGGAGAACAGGGGCTGGGCACAGAGAGTTGTGAGGCTGTTGTCCTCTCTGCACAGGCCCAGTGGTAATCTTAATTCTATGGAAAAATGAGTATTTTCAATATTGGTGTATTGTGAAATCATTTGCATACGTTGTACAAAAAGTAAATAGACTAGTAGGGATGCTGAACTGCATTTGGAAGAATGTCTGTTTAAAATGACATATTTCTTTTTTCCAGATTGTTCACTTTGTATACGCAAGTTTTTGTCCTACAAAACTCAGTGTCCAACATGCTGTGTGGTAAGTGGCTTTCTTTTCCTCAGCTAGATTTTTGTTTATTTTTTGGCAAATCTCAGGAGCTTTCCCCTTTGGACTAAGCTAAAGAACTAGTTCTGGTTGTATATTACCACCTTTCCTTTGGGCAAGCAGCTCTTTGGGCAAAGTGTGGTGCTCTCAGAGCTGGAATTCTCCTGTTCAGAGCTGCCCTTCTCCCAGCATAGGCAGAAGTAGTGGGAGCATGGAGTCTGGGGTTTGGCTGGGAGCTGGGTACACAGTCTGTCACAAAACACTTAACATTGCCTCCAATCAGTTAAAACACACCATTGTTTGAAACATGAGTGCTGAAATTTAAGCACTTAAATTTTCTGTGATTGCGTGGCCTCACTTCATCTTTCAAGGAGTCTTTAGAAGTGCCCACAGAGCACCCAGTCCTAGAACTCCCTGACTCTACTGGGTCGCCTTTTGGGGATGAGAGCAGGTGTTTGCTGTGAGAATTAGGTTAAAAGTGAGAAGACTAGAGGCAGGTTCAGGCTGTTCTGCAGGTGGGTGGTTATTGTGCTCTGACTTGAAGGCCTTGTTTGATTAAGGAACACAGAATGCAATTTAGTCGAAGCCTGAATCTAACTTTTCATCTTAAACCCATTGGGCTTTATTGAACTCCTAAAAATGGTAGGCTGCCTCAAAACAATGAATGGTGTTTCAGGAATATTGGCAAAATAGAAGTAATATTCTTCTGTGTTTCTAAAGCATGAACCAGATTGGACTTTTCAAGTCTGGAAAACAGATCTGTTTGTAGCTCTGCCAGTTTTTAAACATTTAAATGAGTGCAGACTGCTTGATGGAGTACGTTTTACTGCCACCTTCTTAAAAATCACAGGTATCGATAGGAGGAAGACTAATAAAAGCTTTGTAAAAAGAGCAGAGAGAGAGAGAGAGATAAAAATCAGAAATTGTTTAAAAAATGAATTGAATGCACAAAGCTGTCTCATAATTCATATTTTCATTTCACAATCAGAAAATTAACATTTTCCCTCATCCGTTTTCATGCCTTATTGCTTAAGGTTCTTATCACATTCATGGGATCCTTGGTTTGATTTTCCAAATAATTAGAGCTGGGCTACAATGAAGCATTGTGGGAGATTGGGTTCACTGGATTTTGTTGCTTTCGCTTTATGCTTCATTTTTATCTATTACCTACATTTTTCCAGACTTAAAGTTCTTGGGCATTTATTTTAGTTTGAGATATTTTTCAGGAAATAATGTTTTTCAGAAAAAAAGATGTGTGCATCTTCACTTAGTGATGTAGCGGGGGGTAGTTTAGGCATTGATCCAAGAAACACATTATTGATCACTTGAACGTTTTCTGGGTACTTGATGTTTTCACTGCATTTGAATGTTTGTTGTGTTTGGGGTTTTTTTTTTTCCCCTTTTCTTTCTTTGTTTTTTTTAACAGGCAGTCTCAGAATCTGACCTGAAAAACAACCGGACGTTGGATGAATTAGTGAAGAGCTTTAATTCTGCGAGGTATGCTGTCAGTTTGAGTTCTCTCTCTGGTTTGGGGTGTGAGTGACTGTGTGTGACCACGCGGGGACTCCTTGTAGAGGAGCAGTGGAAAAAAACCAAACAACCCATGGTGTCACAGAAGTGTTGTCAAAGACAAATGTTTACACTTCTCTGGTGAAGGTTCCTGTCTGCTCTGGTGATGTGTGGAGGCTGCGTAAGCCCCTTTCGGTTTTGTTCTGGTTAACTGCCCTGTAAGTTACAGCCTCTTCCAACAGGCAGGAAGTCGAGCAGATGCGTCAGGATTCTATGGGGAAAATAATGGTAATAAAGATTTTCTTCTAAGATCCTTCCTATGTGTGCAGGGGAAATTCTGAACAGAAAGATTTTGTCTGGTGGAAACGGCTCACTTGCAAGAGAATTCTCTCGGTGAAGTCATTGGATGGCAAAAATGCAGGTATTGAGGGACCACAAATGTGAGTTTTCCTGGATAAGAGAAGTAATGGAGTACTGTGGCTTCACCTGGATTTGTTACCTACTTTTCTGTTCGTTTTTAATTAATTTTTGATCTCCTCATCCCTTTGAAAGACAGGAACGACAGAATAAGTATGACTTGGTAAACACCACAGCAGATATATGAGATTTCTTGTGTTATCTGTCTGTTTTCTTTTGATTAGAAGCAGCTCAGTGATTTGCCAGGTCTTTTATAGATGTGTCCATGGGAGACAAATACACTATTGTCTTTCTCTCTGAAATGAACTTGGAGCTTGAAGTCAGGGAGATTCTTGGCTTCATAAGTGATAAAGAGCAGAGTTCTGTTGATGGCTTGCTTTCTTGAGAGAGTTTTTCTGTGATGAAGATCTAATCTTCTGTATGACCACTATCAGATTGAATTGATTTTATTTGAAGAACCGAAATTCTACAGTTCCATTATTTTAGCTTGAACTCTGTCTTTGGTGTTTCCTAGTGATAAATGGATTACTATTTTTTTTGGTAATGTCTAATTTCGTAGGGAACAAGTAGTGCTGACTTGGATCCATTATGATATTGAATCTTAAACGTTAATTTTTTTTGACTGCTTTAATGGATCAGTATAAATCTTACTGGTCAGAGTAGTTTAATAATCTTTCCTTTTGTGACTTGGAGTTCAATCAATTTCTCAACATAAAGGTAGATCAATAAGACACAAACCGTAGTGTCTTGTTCTGCACCGGGGGGTGAGGCTGGGGAGAGCCAGGGCAGGGCTCATCCTGGGTCCTGGTAAATCACAGACTGGTTTGGGTGGGAAGGGACATTAAAGCCCCCCCAGTGCCACCCCCTGCCCTGGGCAGGGACACCTCCCACCAGACCTGGTTGCTCAAAGCCCCCTCCAACCTGGCCATGAAAGCTCCCAAGAACGTTGTTGGTTTCTGCCCTGGCGATGCTGGTACAGAACAAGTCTTCTGTCTCCCCCTCTCCTTCCCCAAGTTTCCTTTTGGCCCTTCCCAAACCAAGCCGAATCCAAAGTCCAGGCGTTGATTTTTGAAATGTGCTGAGCTCTTCAAGTCCATCCTGCCCTGACTTTGAGCCTCGGGTAGTTTAGCGCTTATGAAAATTAGGCTTTAAATCTTTTCAGTATTTCACAAAATGCAAACGCATTTCTTAAGTCAGGCCTGCAGGGAAAGAAAATGTTAATGTTGGTAGTACTTAGCAAAGTAAAAGCTGTGTTCCAAGGTCAGTGTGTGCACGGAATGGAAATAATTCTAAATAGACTCCAGTGCTGATCCCATTTACCTCAGCACTGAGCCTGGGCACAGGAGTTTGCAGAATTAGAGCCTTTGTGATCATCAGTGTGCAGTGAGTGCTGTCTGGGGAGTCCTGCTGCCTCCTGGTAAAAGTGCTGGACTCAGATGCTTCCCAGGAAGAGTGAAGATGTTGTGCTGTTCGTCGTGGTCCATTAATGTTCTATTCTGCGTGAGAGGGTAGAGGAGCACTTTGGACAGGCTTTAGCGTGTTGGAATTCACGTATTCCTGGTGTCCAGGTGCCCCGGGGCTGTGGAGCAGCACAGGAGCGGAGGGAGCGCCTCGCTGAGATTGATGCAGCCTCTGCTCAGCCTCCTCCGCTGTGGGTCCTGCAGGCAGGGCTCACCACAGGACAGCAGGGTGGGGAGTGCTGTTTGTGCCACCTTTCCTTTATCAACAGTATTTTTTTGTCAGTTGCCATGAGGCCAGTGTCTTTAAAACCAGTATGTGTAAAGTTTTGGGGTTGTGTTGAAATTAATTTAGTTGTTGTCTAATAAAGAGGTTATTTTGATGAAAATTGTCAGTTTCTGCATCGCCTAGTTAGAACATTCAGGAACAGAAATTAAAATTACACTTGTGTAAGTAGAAAACTAGTCCTTGCTGAAAATGATCTGTGGTTTTTTTTTCCTACACAGGGAAGAAAAATATGTTCTTACTTTCAAGTTTGTATCTTAGTTCCTAATCAGGTTACTTGACAGCTGGTGAGTCAGAGCAGTAAACACATCTACTCCAAGTGCTTGAGAGAGCAGGTGCTGTCGTTTCTAATACACTGATGACACTCCAGGAGGACTGCAGCAGGAATTTCAAGGAGAGAAATCGTCCTTTAGTACAGTTAGGACTGTCCTGTGTGAGCTCTTCCTGGGAAGATTCACAACCCCATCTCTTCCCCGGAATTTATTTCTGCGGAAGCACTCAATTCCCACCTGCTTTCTCTGCTTCCCCAAGGGAGAAGTGAACAGACCATAAAACAGGAACCAGAACCTCGATGGAGGACACTGATGTTTTTTTGGTGGGTCTTGCAGATCTGAAGAACAATATTTTTGCACCGTGTTTATACTGTTACTAAAGCAGCAGTTAAAGAGGCTGGGGCTCGGAGGAGGATTTGGGTGGTGGATGTAACACTGCATCCAGAGCTCACTGACATCTTGATTCATCTTCCAGCCTTTAGAGGTGCTGCTTGTGCTCTTAAACAGGTTTGTCAGCTGCGATGTGTTTGCTGCTTTTGTGCCAGGAAAGTAAAATTGTATCTGCTAAATCCTTTCAGAACTGATAGCACTCTGCGTTCAATTCTTAACAGTGTAATAGATAATGCTGGAAACTGCTTGCAGAACACAGAGCTTTTTGAAAATTGTGTTGTCCCAAGGTTTACCGGTGCAATGAGGTTCTAGGAGAGCTGGATGGTCTGGTGATGGTAGGGGTGGACTTCTCCATCAACTGCATGCTCTCTCTTGTCTCTGCTATCTGTCCCTGGGTGCCAGGTGAATCTCTCAGGGCAGTCCTGCTTGGCCGGGTCACTCCAATCACAGCTGTCAGAATTCCTGTGAATAATGAGAAATTTGAGTAATTCACTCTGGTGTTGGGGAGGGGAGTGGCAGTTGGTAAAGGTGCTGTTGGAGAGCCCAGGACTGTGCCAGGAACGCTCGTGGTGCTCTGGCTCCTCCATCCCTGGGGTGCCTGTGGGTGGGGGTGCCAGGTTTGGGGTGCAGGTCGGGGGGGTGTGGGTCTGTCAGGGCCACTAGATGTCATCACGCAGCCAGCGGAGCTGCTCAGCGGGCCCAAAATACCACACTCTGCAAAAAGCCAGTCTGGGACTTTTCTCTCCTCTCTTGAATGTAGCACCAGCATTTTCTGTACTTTCCCACCAGAAAAAGGCAGACGAGATTTCATGTGTGTTCTGGAAACAAGTTTTAATATTCTTGTCCTAGTGTTCTTTCCATTGCTTCTGTGCCAGTATCAGTGCCCTTTGGAAAGTCTATTCATAAATCTTTATCCTTCAATACATGGAAAATCTTTGTATGATTACTTGTAGACCAATGGTGTAATTAAAGCAACCTTTATTATCAGCTTAGGATAGATTTTGGGTTTAGTATTGTTCTTCCAGCTTCTCTCTCTCTTTGTTTTATGTAAGAGCATATTTCATTGAGACAGTTCTTACTGCAGAATCTGAAATTTCTGTTCAGATGATTTCCCTGTCCTGGCTGCCTTCATGCAAACATGAACAAGTTCAGGGAAAAGGTAAAGCAATGTAAAGTTTGACTTTTTGGAGCGTTGTCAGCTCGTATGAACACACTGGGAAGTACATTTTAGCTAGGGAATACATGTTGTAGAAAAATAAACAGAAATAATTGGTAGTTACAAATAGTAAAACATGTTACTTTGACAAGAGGAGGAGTTCTCAAAATACACTGAAAGGATGAGGGAGATCAGCTGCGTTCTCTAGATGAAGGCAATGAATACAGCCAGCTGGCTAATGATTCAGAGAGTTTTGCCTGTTTGGGCTGTATCGTTTATTTTATGGGAAAGCTGAACTGTGATATGATGCCAGATGATTTGCATTTATGGATCTGCTTTATGTTTTCTGAGCCATGCAGATTTTAGCTTGCTGCATCGTGGGATGCTGGGCTTCTGTGTAACAATGGGTACTTAACAGCCCAAGGAATAATACGGTACCACTGGGTGTTGCCTTCGATTCGCTGCTTTAGTGATATGAGAACCTGGGGGAGCCTGGAGAAATGGACATCTTTTTACATAACCAAAAGATAAATTCCTTGTTCAAAAAGGGAGGGGAAAATTAAAAAAAGTACATCTTTGGTGGAACACCCAGCGGCATCTTTTTGAAGATTACACTTTGCCTAAGTGTACTAAGGAACAACAGGCAACTCATTTGTTGGCTTTTGAACCTGATTGTAGAGTATGCCCATCTGTGCTGTGACGTGTCTTCTGAGGCCATAGTTTATTACCTTTAAGTTGAAGGATTCTGTGCATTTATCTGCAGTTAGATGTGATACTTGGCTGTGTGGAGCAGCCCACGCTGTCAGACCCTGCTGATGCCTCTGGCTGGAATTGCCCCCTGTGAGCAGCAGACGAGAGGCAGAGCAGGGCTGTGGGGGGACACGCCGTGTCCATTCCCAGTGACTCTCCCGGAGCTCCCCGTGTCCCGATCCTGCGCCAGCAGCCCCACGGCCCTGCCTCTGTGTCAGCTGGGGAATTAACCTCTTCAAAACTTCCAGTCCATATCTAGGCATGAGCAGACAGAAAAACATAGTTTTGCTGCCACGCTTAATTGCACTTGTTTGTACAGCAGGAAGTTGGTGTCTTGGGACAGGGCAGATGTGACTTGCCACTGATGGATGTGGTTGTTGCATCCAGTAATCCAGGAAACTCCAGCTCCACATTGGGCTCCTGAATCTAGTTTGGATATAACCACTGCAGGGTTTAGAGCTGGGGGCTCTGGGTGTCCCCAGGAACCTAACTTAAACGAGTGTAATTGTGGGGTCACCTGGTGACTTGTGTATCTTTGGAAAAAGTTGATGTACATGATGTACATAGACAGTTTTTAACTAGTGCCCCGGGGTGGGGTGGGCTGCCCGAGGGCTGCGTGCGAGCGAGGGGGAGAGGGAGGAAGGAATGGAGGAAAAGCTCCATCTGGTTTCGTTCTGGTTTCTTCTGAAAGCACAAGCTCATCCTGTCCAATGTGCCTAACCGCATGTTGTCTTCTGGATGCTTTTAGACAGCAGCTGTTCCAGTTGGTCTTGGATACTCCCCTGATTTCATCCCCGTTGGCCTGTAGCAGGTACTCAGCTGGCAAGAGCCAGGGTAGGAGTCCTGTTTCTTGGCCAGTGGTAAAAGAAGAGGTGCCAGTGATTGACAGTTTCTTGAAAAAGGAGAAAGTCTGCACCTCGACAAAGGCAGACGGCCTGGCAGGAACGGAGCAGAAGGTTTTCAAAACGGAGGAACAGCGTAACCTTTATGGCAGTTCTGCAGAGGCTGATGGTAAAGACAGTGAAGCGGGTACACAGAGTCCTGAGTCCACCCAAAGCCATGAGAAGCCCTCTACGTCGGTGGTAAAAAGAGTTGAGAAAGGTGAGCTGCTCAATTTCTGTTTTTTTCCCACTCTGTCCCCCGAGTTGGTGGGGGTGGGTGGCTGTATGTGTGGAGTCCCCACAGCACGTGGCACCCGTCTCCTCTCCCTGCATTCTTCTGACCTGCGATGGCACATTCTGCTGTTGCCTGTTGAACTGGGCCGGGCTTCATTCAGGTTCCAGCTCTGGTGGGACAGCTCTGCTACCAGCATGTTCTCCATGAGGAAGCGTGGGCTCGTGCCAAGTCATTAAACGGAGTCCAGCGCTTATGGATTCCTTTGCCTTGAGTAACAGCTCTGAAAAACAATAGTTGCACAACAGGCTTACTCACTAACAAGTGAAGTCATTTTCTCTTCTCCTGCCTCTCGATGACTAGACAGACAACATCCACGTTCATCTGCTCCCTGTCCTTAAGTAACCAGACGCAAGGGATTTTGTGATGTGTTTGTTATTTGAGGGGTGCACCCACAATCAAAATGATCACGCTTTCAGTTCTGTTAATATTCCTATTCATACACTCTCCAGAGAAAAGTAATCTGCTTTATTCCTCTGTAATTCTACAGTGTTGAGATTAATTTATTTTGAAGCATGAAAATGCCTATTTGTACTAATCAACTACAATAAAATGACAGAATCCTCTTAGTTTTGACATGGGAGCAGCCATCCTATTGACCCAATTAAAAGCTGAAATTAAAATAAAAAGACCAGGAGTACAACACTGGTTCTTATTAGTTCATATTTATCTGTTCTTTTGATTAACAATTTATTCAGCTGGAACTCTGTTGTCCACATTTATTCATTAGCTGGGTAAGTACTCCTTAAAAATGTAATCCAGTCAGAAAAGTTGCCGTATGAAAATGGCATCAACTTAGCCAGAAGTTATGTTTCCTAGTTTTATGCCTCAGACTTGCTTATGTTAGTAATTTAAAACTCATATGAAATTTTACCACTCATTTATTCTTGAGCAGTTGAAATTTTCACTTGCTTACCATTTTATGGCCTTATTAAATCCTCGAGCATGATTTACATTGAAATTATTTCCACAAATGCAAAGTAGTTGGTCAAACCATATAAATGAAAGACTTGAAATGAGGCAATGCTGAAGTGGCTTTAGTGAGTGTTATTTGTGCCTGTGTTAAGAACTGAAATGTTAATGTCAAACACACCACCAGACTGCTCAGAACTAGGGTGTTATGGTGCTGTCCCAGCTCTTGGGGCTTTTTTTTCCCCTTTGGCTGGAGTTTGCTGTCCCGGGAGTCAGGAATGGCAGAGCAGTGTCACCAGAGAACGCTCTCCCTTCTACTGCATGTCACAGCGCTTTTCATGGGTGGTTTTTTTTTGTTTTGTCTTTTAAATCAAAACCAACTTCCTTCATACTAACGCAGAGGGTGGCAGTTATTGAATCACTTTCTCACACTCTTAATTTAAAGGTTGCTTTTTGGTTTTGACAGAATGTGATTGCTGAAGACAAGTATGTTGTCTGTGTTTTTTGACTGTCTCTACAGGTGATGTCTATCAGTCTGTGTTTTTTTGACTGTCTCTACAGGTGATGTCTATAGGTGCTTCTTGAAAATATGATGCAGGAAGAACTCTTGAGTTGGGTGGGACCGTGCTATGGGGTGTTTGTGAGCCTCTGAGCCCATCACAAAGTGATGCTAAGTGATGGGTCTGAGTGTGGTGGGACCACGAGTCCCCTGAGCCCATCACAAAGTGTGGTTATCGATGCTAAGTGATGGGTCTGAGTGTGGTGGGACCACGAGTCCTGGATTGTCTGTCCTGCTGAGAGCCACGGACTGGGAACGTTCTGGTCACTGGAATAAAGTTTGTGCTATACAGCTTTACCATAATGAAGCAGCTTCCTTTATTTAGCAGTGAAATGCTGCAGAATTGGAAGACATTAGCATGGAAATATGCTTCTGTTTATATTAGCCCCAGGTTTCTGTGTAGTATGTACGTTAGTCCAGATTTGTGTTAGAGATCTCATTCCATCTGACTGTAGGGAAGATGAGAGCCATCCTGATATTCCACAGAGAGGGAAGTAAGTGTTCTGGAATAAAAATGAGAGCGAAAAAAAATCTGGATAGATGTACCAGGTCTTTTAAAAAAAGAAATCTGCAATTCTGGATTTTCATTTTCTTCAATCAACAACTAGTTTTTGAGATGCAAACATTTGCCCTGTGCTGCAGCACACCCCAGTGAACTCCTTCTCCCTTGCTTGCAGTGGAGTGCCCGGTGTGTGAGGTTGCCATCCCGGAGCAGTACATAAACAAGCACCTGGACAGCTGCTTGAGCAGAGAGGAGAAGAAGGACAGCCTCCGGAGGTGAGGAACCAGAGTGGGACCTGCACGGAGCCATGGGTCTGCGGGGCTGAGGGAGAGCCCTCAGCTGATGGGGTATAATGCAGGGGGTTGGTTGTTCCTTGGTTACCTGCTGCATAGAGCACTCCAAAATCACTGTGTAGATATGATTGTGGTGATTCTCCCCTCTCAAGACAGTATGTGCATCGCCAGCAGAATTATTTTTTGGCCTTTAGTGGTGAGAGAACACTGGGCAATGTTTTAAAGAATTCAACACAGGGAGTAGAAGTTAGTCTGTCCCTTATTCTCGGCACATTTCCACTCACCAGCATTAACATTCTATTCAGATAACACTCCCATTTTTCACTTGGCAGATTAATTGCTTCCCCCAGTTCAGGTGGGCCCAAAGACAATTTCTTCACTGGCTGTCAAGTTAAAAGATAAAAATTGCCCCTTGCTCTGTTCACTGTGGTCCTTTCTAAATTGCCACGGTCAAGGTTGTGTCTCTAAGATCTCCGTTCCCATATGATTAATGCGCGCCTTGGCGTTACGCCCCCGCCCTGGCATTTGTCACGGGCGCCACATTCACATCAGAAATGTAGATTTCAGTTTATTTTACTTACTAGCATAAATTTAGGCCATTATTATTTTTAACTGATCACACCAAGATCTGCGAGGGACTTTTGCTGCATGGGGTTTTACTGCATGCTCCTATTTCCAGTTCCTCTGAGCCTTCAATTACAAAGTAATTTTATGTTAAAGATGTTATTTTGCCCAGTCGTGCTCAGAATGCGATCTAGAAGCTAAAGGACTTTGAAGATGAATAAATAGTAAATTAATATTGAAATACGGTGTTACATTTTAATTTTTATTTGGGATGTTTTTAGTGTTTTCTCTGTTCTTAATGAATGAAAATAAAAGCCAGTTCATTCTTTGGGCTCAAACCCATGTCCCTACAGAATTTTAAACTTTGCTTATTTTATCTAGACTGCCTGATCTTAAGAAAATACCACGTGAGATCCTTCTCCTTAGGGACTGGCTGTTGTCTGTGAAATGCTGGCTTTTTGGCAATGTATTTATTTTGTGGCAGTGTTGTTCGGGTTTCAGGAACAACACATCTCTAGTTCTTCTCTGAGGAATTTTAGCTGTGTTTATTCTCAAACGAGGAGCACGTGGC
Organism: Calidris pugnax; assembly: GCF_001431845.1. Taxonomy (NCBI): domain Eukaryota; kingdom Metazoa; phylum Chordata; class Aves; order Charadriiformes; family Scolopacidae; genus Calidris; species Calidris pugnax. The sequence goes on from NW_015090880.1 coordinate 738,738, forward strand.
ATGCATGTTAACACTCGAGCAGTGTTCCAGTGGAACTGGTAATTTAGTCCCCCAAACCCGCACAGGAGGAATTGCAACAGGTAAGTGTGTGTTCACAGAGAACACTGCATTTCTCCAGGATGGGGAGAAGACCCCACACCAACACTATGACAGAACCGCTGTGAGCTGTTCTCCTGCAGCTGCCTGCTCGCCAAGCTGCCAGCGCTCTTCTGGCTCGTGCGGCTGGTGAATTAGAACGCACACAAAACTTGGGGTTTTTAACTTTGAAATTTATTTCAATGTAGTAAGTGGAAAGTGCTGAATGCAGTTTTCAAATAAGTCTCACAATGGGAAGCTGTTACCTGCTCTGTAATTCAGAGTGGTGCAGCTGAACTTGGATTTTGCTGCAGGAAGAAAAGGGTCTCACTAAATGCTGCTGTTCTGTAACTAATAAATTATTTAAGTTGAAGAAGATGAGCGAGGCAGTCGATGGATTGCAGCACCTTTGCTGGCTGGTGTATTCAGCAGGAGGTAAAGGGAAGACTGAGATAATTTGTGCAAAGGAAACTGTTCTGCTAATTTTAAGTGACAAAAGTTGTATCAGGACGTTAATTTTCTATGGCAGCTTCCCATAATTAAGATATTTTCCCTCGCTGTGCCAGGAATGTTGAATTCTTCTGACATAAGGCGGTGTGAAGGAGGAAATTTTGATTTTAGATGTTATCTGAGAGCACTATTAATCCTGTTTAATGTCAGTTTCTGTATGACCAAGCTACCCTTCTGCTAGATGGGAACTGCAGACTTGCTTTCAGGTACATGACTGTGTGTCTGTGGAGGGGATGGCATCCAGAGGGACCTGGGCAGGCTGGACTGGTGGCCCCATGACAATCTCATGAAGTTCAACCAGGGCAAGTGCAGGGTCTTGCATATGGGTCAGGGCAATCCCAAGCATGAATCCCTGTGGTAGATGGAAGAAGTGTTCTGGCTTCCTGGAGCTGCTGCCGGTGCATCTGTGATACCCCGTGTAACTGGCTGTGGGTCTGTCATGGCTGAAATGAGTCTTTCAAGTATTTCTTACCCAGAAATGCCCTGCAAAAATGTCAGTACTTTGGTTTTCATAGAAGTAGTAATTAAAAAAACCACGTTTGTTTCATTTCCTTTGGCAGTTCTGCTCACAAGAGGAAGCCCATGTCTAAAGTTGTTTACAACTTGCTCTCTGATCGCGATTTGAGGAAGAAGCTGAAGGAACACGGTCTGTCCACCCAGGGCACCCGGCAGCAGCTCGTTAAAAGGCACCAGGAATTTGTGCACGTGTATAATGCTCAGTGTGATTCCCTAAATCCCAAATCAGGTAAGTTAGCAGTTCTAGGGAGGTTGTTACCATCATAAACTAGTTCTCGGGGTAGGGATAAGGCTGGCTTCAGTATCTGAGAAAACTGGAGCTGGAAGAATTTATCTTGTCTAAATCAAGATTAATCCAAAACCAGGAAATTTAAGGAAAACCAGAACTGTGTTGCTGTACTCTGGAAGTATCCAGCAAGGATGTGCTGAAATTCTTTCCTGCTTTTCTGACTGAGTTCTGCAAAATGTTCTGTCTTTCTTATTTGCATTTTAGTGAGTGCCTCCAAATGAGACTCTGAGCTGAGGCTTTTAGTCAAAAAATTGGACATACCTGAGGTTCTTAATAAATTAATGGATTATTAATTTACCTTTTGTTCTCTCCATCCTAGACACTGAGGCTTTTACATTGTTACTGAATTTAATTTCAAAATTAGATTTCTTTTTGGAGATGATAGGTAAGGGTAGAATGAATTAAAAAGAAAGTGCTAATGTTTTGCTGGAGTTTATATCAATTTAGGTGTTTGGTGGCAATAATTAAACTCAGACTATATGGCATCAAAGAGCTGTATGGGCTAAGGAAGATGTGTTTTAGGCTCTAATCTGAGTGCAACATAAGCTGCCTTTAAAGAGCAGCCTGTTTGTGTGTGCTCGGGCTTGGAAACGCCGGCTGGAGCGGGGAGGACACCAGCAGAGAGGGGTTTGTGCTGCCGGGGTTCGGAGGCAGAGGGGCTGTTTTTGATGTTTTGAATAGTGTGTGGGAGCTGGAGGGAGAATGGTCCCAACTCATCTTGTTATAGTCTATTTTACACAAGATGAAAACATGCCTCTTCTTTAAAGCTGTGTCATTTGTCACCTCTCCGTGCCGTTCTGAGCGGTACCAGTGACGGCACCAACACACTGCGGGGGAGAGGCACCTCAGGTTTACAGTGATATTATTTTTTATTTGCTTAGAAGCTTAAGGCAAACAGTCCTTTTAAAGGAATGTCTAACAGGATGATGTCTGCTGTTACTCTCCCGGGAGCTGCAGAGCTGTCAGTGTCCTGGAGACTCTGGTGCAGCTGGTTTTGTGTTCCCTGTGCTGGTTTGGGGCTGGGGCTGCAGCGGGGTCAGTCCTGCCCGGGCCAGGGCTGCCTCGGGGGCAGAGGGGTGAGAAATGCTCTTCCTCAGCTTGAGCTTTTGAATTTCATGTTCACAGAGGCTTCAGTCCTGAAGTACGGGTCCAGAAGTTGTTAACAATTCTGAGTGCTTTGTGTGTGGAAGGCTCAGAAGCTGTTTGGACCAGATAAATTCCTGGTCTCGTTGGGAGCGGGGCCGTCGGGAGAAGTGCCCCTTGAGAAAGTGACCAAGTTTAAACACAGTAAAAACCAGTTTGTCAGTTATCACTTAATAAATCTGACCGTACAGGGGAGTATGTATTTCAAATGAATATTAAAAGCTCATATGTTAACTCCATGCACGTCTGGCTTTATATGTGATCAGGCTGTTGGAAATGCTGAATATCCACAACTTCTACTGTGGCATTTCACAAATAAAGTCTGTTTTTGGTGTTCAACTCCTTTATTAAACAGGCAGAACCACCAGACGATGCAGTGCTTTTTGAAAAATAAAGTCCGTCACTGAGGACTATAAATCTGAATTAAGCAGCCAAACGTTAGGCTCCTGCTTTTTGAAATCTTGATTTCACTTGCCAGCTCTGGGCTTGGGTTGTGGGAGCAAGTGTATGAGAAAAGGGAGTTTGCAACCAGTGCGATTTGCTTTTTCATTTTGCTCCTTTAACCATTTTAAGAACCCGACTCAGAAGATGTTGTGGTCTGACCCCCCCAGCAGCTAGAACCACACAGCCCCTCGCTCACCCCCTGCCCCACCAGCAGAAGGTGAAGTGCACAAGTGATGTAGGTGCTAAGTGTCTGCTTAGTTTGTGCCTAAACACTTTGGAAAATAAATATAAATGCTTTCTGGGCTCTTGGGGCGCTTCTTCACGTGCTGCTGGTGGTGGGGCAGCACCAAGTGTCTGTGCCCTCCCCTGAGCCAGGTAAATGCAGAGTTTCAGAGGGTGTTAGGATGTACGTCTGCCTTATTTAGGGCACTAGCTAAACTTTTACTGAGCTCTGGCTCAGTACCTGTTTGTAAGGGATGAATTATTAAACTCCCACAGCTGAGATGCAGACATGGTTTCGGTGGTAGCAGTGAGCCTAAGGTCACAACAGCATTGGAACAGCTCAGCTTCGGAGGAAGCAGAGGTGCCAAATTCTTGCATTTGGCTTGAACCAGTTTTGAACAGGTTTTATTCCTTCACAGCTTAATAAGCTTTTGTTCTCTGGCTACTGTACTGTCTAGAGAAAGCGTTTGTTTTGATAAATGCCCATAGCTACCCAGTAGCTTGGTGAAAATGATTCAGTGTAGAAGCAGATTTGTAAAAGTGAGTGTCAAAATAAACCCTGCGGGGTCCTGCATAGCTGTAGTTTTAGTTAAATGTTAACAAACACAGTTATGTCTGTTTATATACTTCTGAGGTGTCTGACTTAATCGTTGGAGTAGGTTGTAATTCATTTTTGGACTATGGGATTTGGCCACAAGCCTGGGGACAGCTCTGTGCTGCCTTGGAAGGCAGTCCTTGGGGGTGAAAATAAGAGAACCAGTAGATGTCATCCTTTTATCTTCCATTTAAAGATACGTTATAAAATGGAAACTCTTTTTATAAAAGACATGTCTGTGCACCACAGAAACACTGTCGTGTGGCAGCGAAAGGTTCAGATATGGTTGGAAAAGGCTACATTTTGCCATGAATTTAATACAAAGGAGACAAAGAGCAGTGGCCCGGGAGGAGGCTGGGACCGACTGCGGGCACACGTGGAGGGGCACCTCGGCCAGAGCCCCCCCATCCCCAGCCTGGGCACCAGTGTCAAACCGCAGCCTGGCAGTGTGAGCTTCCGCTGATGGAGAGCTCATGCTGGTTTGTCTCCCTGTGCTTTAAACTCCTGGTCCTTTCATTCCGTGCTGTTACATCCCTTCCTTGTGTTTTCAAACAGTTGCAGAGGTCGTTAAAGAGCTGGAAAAGAATGAGAAGATTCGGGTGCAGCTTGAAATGAACAAAACCGGTGAAAATGTAAGTTAATGGTCTCTGTTCCCAGAGGGGGCTGGTTGGGAGAAGCTGTGGAGTAGACACTGGATGTGTTTGCCTGTCACTTTATGATGGGAATCCCCAGGTTGCATGTTGGAATTCCATATACCATCTCCTAATCAGCACGATTTTCTCATACTGCTCCTTTGCCATGGGCCGTTTTTCCTGGACTGCTGATGTTTCTATGCCCAAACCTTTTAAGTAGGAGCATGTTTTTTTTGATTGCAATAAAAATTCTTGAGAAATGTTCCCCTTGGTCATATTGGAGGATTTTGACCCTCCATGGCAGCGTGGGGAATATTTTCCTTCCTAGAATTCTCTAGGATTTAGCTAGCAAATTCCTTGCTTCCGTATCAGCAGCAGTGCCTGTCCCTTTCCCATGACATAGGATACTTTTGTGACCTTTGGAGCATGTTTGTTGCGCAGCATTAAGAAATATTTTATGGTCCACACATGCTGGGTGTTACATGGGGTGGCTTGGCTTAGCCCTGCTGACCCTGTGAAAGCAAAGCAAGGCACATGTATAGAGTCACAGAATCATGCAGGCTGGAAGGGACCTCTAAGGTCATCGAGTCCAGCCATCAGCCCACCACTGCCAATGGCACTATATCTGCTTAACGTATATACTGCTGTTTGTGGGTGAGATGGTAGGAGCTGGTGGGGGAAAAAACCACAGCTGATCCTTCTTCCAGTTTTAAGTCTCTAGTTTTAAAGCTTTATCGTCTTTTTGTTTCTGTAAATAAATGTTTGTATGATTTCTGTAGAGCTTGACCTTCACAAAGGACCAGACAGAGGAAGAAATAGACGAGATCCACGCAGATTATCGTAAGTAACACAGCTGCTGGGTTTCCCCTTACTCAGGATACTCCCTCCTCCACTAGACTCTCACTGATCAGGCACTGGCTTTATTTAAAACACGCCTGGGGTCTGGCTGGTGGTTGCTCTTCCCAAGTCCTCTAACTCATCCTGTAGCAGACAAGTTTGTATAAATGTACTCTTTTTGTACCTCCTTTGCTGTCCAGTGCAGAGTGCAGTTAACTAACAAGCGATGTAGTCACAGTAGTTTATATTTAATGACACTTCTAAAATAACTTTATGGCTGCAGGTGTCCTCAACCATATGATTTTGCACTTCTGTAGTTGTCAAAGTCACCCTTACTGCTAAAATGTATGTTTTAAGTGAGCCAAAAATGCTTTTTCCATATTTTATTTGTATACAGTGATTCTGAAATCCTTGGGGGTTTCATAGTGCTCCTTCCATTCACTCCCTTCCTCCTTCCCCGCTCCACACGCCCTGGCCCAGCCCTGTCTCCTCCTCCTGCACCCTTTCCTGCTTCCCCTCCTGTCCAGCCCTGGGAGTTCAAAGTGATCTTTTAAAAAGAACACTCTGCTCCTTTGGGTGACCTCTCCCCCTCCAGCCTCTGCAGGCAACTGGGGTTCAGTGCAAGCTGGGTGGGTTTTTTTCTGGGTTTGTTGTTGCTGTTTGTTTCATTTTTGACACAGAGTCCCCTCTGTTTGTGCAGGAGACCCGGGCCTCTGGTGGGTGTTAAACCTGCTTCTGCCCTGGCAGAATACCTCCATTTTTGGGGGGGGAGGTGTAACTGGAATAAAGGAAAAAAGAGACAAAAAATAAGAGAAGTATCACAGCAAGAACTGTAGCTCAATGATACAATCTTGTGGTGGGTTTTTTGGGGGGAATTGGGAAGAGTGGCTTTTGGTTTGCTTGGGGTTTTTTTCCAACAGAGAACTGATTCCTGCTTTTCCCTGGGAAAGCACAGTTAAACTGTGTTTTTCCTTATTGTGTGCTTAAACTCGAGAACAGTGTGTTCTCTCTCCGTGGAACCATCCTTGTGGTCGGGTTAGAAGCAGACCTTGTGAGAGTTACAGATCGCAGGGCTTGTGTCCTGCTGTGGGCATTCAGCAGAGAAATAGCTAATGCAACCTGATTTTCACAGATGATTTCCCGACCCTTCGTGTGTGTTTGTACACACGAGGCATCACTTTGTGCTCCCTGGTGGTGTTTTATTATTCCCAAACTCTTCCCCCTTGTTCCCCCCCGTGTCTCCTCACCTGTGCTGTGCTGGCACCCTCACACGTGGCCCTGAGAGTCCCTGGAACTACTCAGCCCCAGGGAGCAGCGCGACGAAGGGACGCCTTGTTCTGATTATACTTCAGGGTGTACTTAAATCTGCAAAATGCTCATATTTCCTGTCTTTCCTTGCCTTCCTTCAAGCATATAAATTATTCCATAATGCAGCTAGATTTAGCCTTGTTGATTTTAGTTGGGTTTCTGTGAAGGCTAAATAAGGGCCTAAATCTTTAGCAATTTTTTCCCTTGCTTTTTGTTGCTGTTTCTGAGAATGTATTTTTTTTAAGTGTACATGCACTGCTTGTGGTTTTGGATCTGAAGCATTCTCCTCTGATTCCAACCAACTGATTAATAATTATTCTCTTGCTACGTGGAAATCTCTAGCAATACAATGCAGGGGGAAAAAAAAGAAGTAAAATCCTTTAAAAAGTATTAATCCCAAATTGGCTATTTCCCCCCCGTGGCTTTAGCAGCTGTGTGAGGGACATAGCCCAGCGCTGCGGGGACCGGCACTTGGCTCAGAGCAGCAGCCAGTTCACCGAATTCAAGGAGCCCGAATTCACCCTGATTTGCCCAAATTCCCTGGGCAGCTGGGTCCCTGGTTGTGTTTGTGTCACAGTCACACTGTTGTGACTCTACCTGTTAAAAACCCCCCCACCCATCCCGCCCCGCGCTGCTGGCACGGCCCCCCCTCCTTTGCTGGCCTTTGCACAACAGGACGCTGTTCAGGGCCATCTTAACTTTCCAAACCCAAGTATTTCATTGAGTTTATGTTGTTAAAAGGATATGGTTTCAAAATTATCAAGTCCCCCCAAGTGAATAAACTAGCCTCAGGCAGCTCAACTGAACGTTTAAAATTTAAAAAATTAAAAAAAAAAGAGACAGTAGAAAAATATCTCAATGGGAACATATGGTTTTAAAACTAATAAAAAGCAATGAGCGAAGAGGTGTATGGTAACTAGTGTCAGCAAATTATTTCTCATAAAAGCGATAGGGAAAATCATGAGCATGAAAAAAAGAATTATAGATTAAATTTAGAGGACAGTTAGAGATTAAAAGAACTTTATCAAATGCCTTCTTTTCACTGTAGCACAGATGGACTTTAAAAAGCTTTATTATACAATAAAAGACTTTTTTTTTCCTTTTAATGGACAACATTTGCCCCCTAGGTCCCTAATTCATAGCTGAGTTAATGAATTAATTAACTCTGGCATAAGTTCTGAATAAAACCCAACTGTATACTTTTTGTTTTGTATTTCATATGAAGCACACAACACACTGGGGCTGCATAAGAGCCCTGTTGAAATGCAAGATAAAGCAGCTGTAATAAAACTTTTTTTTTTTTTTTTTTTTTCCCCAGTTCTTACCATCTTTACAATTCCCCATGCTCTTGGTAAATTGAAAATTACACTCCTGGTATATTTTTTTTTTTTCTTGCTTTTGGTGTGAAGTGTTTTTGAAAGCCCAATGAGTGTTTTGGCTGGGTGCTGTGCTGGCTGGGAGCTCTGCTGCAGCCGCCGCAGCCCGTGCCTGGGAGCTGCAGTTAAAGACAGTCCCCTGCCCTGGCTCCTCCTGCCCCGCGGGAGCCCGGGGACACCCACAGCCCGGTGCCACCCACAGCCCCGTGTCACCTCGTCCTGCTTTTGTCACAGCCAGGCCTTTATTTACAGAGTTAAAAAAATCTACAGGAAAAGAAATACATTTGTTAAAAAAAAATTATTCTGTTGCTGTTTCTTTTTATAAATCTCTTAATTTGCAATATTATTCAGAGGCTTAGTGATTTACGTTTTGTGTTTTAAATATTTGTAATTACATCTGTGGCTGTTTTATCACTGAGCTGCCTGGAGCTGTGTGGAAGGCGCGTGGTGCGTGAGTTCAGCACAGTGATTTACGGAGGGTGTGGATAGTGCCTGCCTCTGCCAGCACCTTTCTTCTTTTCACTTGAAAAGCTTTGGAGTGACACCATCAAACAAAACAACACAAAATAGTAATACTGTAAAAACTGAAGCTCCAGAGGAGCTAGGTGATGGGTGTGTGGCGGCGCAAGCACAGACACGGGTTTGGATCATTAATAGAACATGGAATATGTTGCAGTGATGAGTTGGTTTTCGTTGCTGTAACAAAAGTGTTTTTAGTTCAGCACTTTGTGTTTATTTCCATTCCCTTCCTTTCCCCTTTCCACGGCAAACCTTCAGTCCATGGCAGCTTTCAGTAACGTGCTCCTACATTGCAGGGAACAAACACAGAAATGAATTTCAGTTCTTGGTGGATCAAGTAAATAATCGGTGGAAGAAGAGTGGTAAGAGGAAAACAGACATTGTTCAAACCAAGGAAGAAGACTCTGTCAAAGAATCACTGGCAGCCCCAGGTTAGTGATTGCCTAACGCCGTGCCCCTTTTCATCCACACCAAGGATGGGGGGTTCCCAGAGAAACGTTCTTTCCTCCCATTGATCTTCTCCTACTGCCCTTAAGGGGAAAACAGCCATAAAAATCAAATGGACCCTAAAAAGATTGACTGCTGTTGATTTTAGTGCAATACATAAGCACAACCCATAATAAATACATGATTTGTTTGATTTTAGTGGGATTGTGTGGAGATGTGCTTGATTTTAATGAGCTGGCTGAATGGGACCTTAGGTTCCAGTCCAGCTCTGCTGAAGTTGCTGAAATGAGGATAATCAGGGGGATTGTTTGCTGGGTTTCAGCTTTTGTGCGTTATGAATATGCCAGGGAGCTGGTGATTGGGAACTGCAGAACGTCCGTGTGGATTGGAACAAGAGTTTATTTGTCCAGAGGTCGAAGCAATAAAATACTTAAGTTTCTTTAGGACTGTTTATACAGTACGTGTCCTGTCTTTTTAACTCGCTTCATTTTGTGTTTATACACTTCTCACAGAGAGAGGGGGAATGCACAACTGCAGTTACTCAGCTCTTTACGGGCTGGGAGCAGCATCCAGCAGATGGTTTTATCCAGACGTACCCGCGTGTGCTGCTCGCCCTGCAGGCTGTGCAGCCTGGTTTGGTCTGTGTTACTGCCGCCTTTGGGAGTGCAGGGGGATTTGAGTGGGATTTAGAGGAGCATTCCTCAATCTAATATAACTTGTGTTTTAATCTATTCAATATACTGAATTTTGGAGAGAATTCCATTGACCAGAGTAGGATGCACCGTTGTCTGTATCCTTGGGAAAACAGGGCGGTTTAGTTTTTATCAGCTCTCACAAAACCCTGCTCCTCCTCAGCTGAACAGAATTAATCTTTGGCTGTCTCCTCGAGCAGAGCTCTCCTGGATAAAAATAAATGAAAATATCAATATAATAGTATGAATTTTATCCTTATCGTTTCCTGCAGACCTTGGTGCAGCGCGTAATCCTTTCCGTGTGAAGGGTAAAAATTAGGGAATCTCAAGGATAAAGTTTATCTTGTTTGATGTAATTTACAGTGATGTTCCTCTTCTGTAGCCGAGACAGAGGCAATGGATTATTAAATAATGGGCTCACAGACTTTGAAATATTAATTTCTAGCGATGCTCCTGGGGAGGTGGGGGACTGGGAGTTCCTGGGGCTCTGTGGGAGCTTTGTGCCCCCAACCACAGGGTCTGGGAACCTGAAATAAAGTTTTTCCAGAAGAGTGCTCGGGTAGAAGGGAACTTCCCCCGGGTGTCTGAGCCTGGGGGGTGGGCACTGGGACAGGGTACCACCTCCTCTGGCTCACCCCAACCTGCCCCACGCTCATCACGCTTTGTGTGCACTCAGCCAGCAAGAATCTTTGAAATTCCAGTTTCTAGTTTAATATCAAACATCTGCACCTGATTGACTGATGCTAAACCATTTGAAAAAAACCAAGCCAAACAGGAAGGTTTACCTAAAGCCTGTTTCCTCAGTGTCCCTTGTTAACAGCAATCACCTGTTCATTAAACTGAAATTATAGCAGGGGGAAGGTAGGAGCAGCAGTGGTGTGAGGAGCTGCCCTGTGAAAGCAGAGCTGCTGAGGAAAGCAAAGGCCTGTACACGTTCCTTACTGCTCTGTTCGGGTGTCACGCAGCAGTGGCATTGCACAGAGTTAAAATGTACTTTTTAAAAGAAAAACTATAACAAACCTTTGTATCTCCCATTGCCCTCTACTGGAGTGTTGCTTGGTGTTACTTAGACCTCTCTGAAAATCTCACTCTGGTTTTGGTAATGTTTTAATCATTTACATCATCTTGTTTTGCATCTTTAAACTTAAAATGCTCTATTTCCAGTCTTTATATTTTTATGACTTTTAAGCATGGGTTTTTGCTTTGCCTAAGGAGAAGCATCATAAGAATGTGATGAGTGTTTGTGATACACCTCTTCTGGGTTGTGTTGTTGCACAGAACCTGTGCTATTTTTAACCTCTTAATTTCAGAGTGCGGTGTCAGTAGCTGGCCAGCTGACTCACTGTAACCTGCCCCTTGTTCTCAGCAGCCAGAAACACGCTCCCCATATTTAATTACACACTTAGCAGAAGAGAAAGGGCAAACTGTAACCAAATTTGAAGATTGTGTCGCTCTTCCGTGCTCTCACTATGGCTCTGTTTGGGCATTTCTGTCAGGCTCCTTTCTGCAGGGTGGAAGGGTCAGTGGTTTGAGCGGGATACGGTGCGGCTCATGGGGATGGCCACGAGGAGGGTTGTTACCCTCAGTAGGGTTCTAGTGCCCCATCCAACTTTCTAGTTAAATATCTCATTTGAAAATATCAGTGGGTATGGCATAAGAGCAGTTTGTCTTTACATACCAAACTTCCTAGTCTGTGTTTGATTTCTTTTTAGAGAGGTAGAAGGTATCTTTTCAGAGGACAGTTCATCTTTTTATAGATAAAAGCATTTGACACTAAAATAATGGAGCAGTTTTACAACTTGTGTCTGATACGTGTTGACTAGAAAGGATTTTTGCCATTAAAAAAATGGAAATGTCAGTTATCTAGATTGACGTTGTCTTTATTAGATGCATAAGGAAATAAATCACAATGCTTCTCTTATTGAAAACAAGCCTATTAACTCCATCTGTAAAACTTTAAAGCTCTCAAGCTGTCTCTGGCAGTGGCTGAAGTGAATTGGTGGCAGGAAGTGGAGAACGGAGCTGTCTCATTGAGTGTTTGCTAATTTCTGAAATAAAGTCTCATCTCATGAAATGTGACACATATCCTTTCCCTTTATTTCTCTCCTTGTTTGTGTTTGAAACTTATAACAACCAGTCTCTGGTTCTTTGAGGATGGAGGGTTTTTTCACTGCAGGAAAACAAATGAACCCTTTGAAACTCTGAGAGTTCAGGGAATTAAGTAAGTGGGAATGTGCAGTTGTTTTTTAAATATTTTAAAACTTTGTGTTTTTTCTTAAAATCTGTCTCTAAGCTGCAAAAACTTAAACAATAGTATTTGACTTAGTCATTGTTGCTAATCTCTGCCTTTCTCCTTGGTAGAGCATATGGAAGAGCATCCCACAGCCCTGGGAAAGGCCCCGGTTCCCCAGCCAGGAGCTCCTGAGGGCGGGAGGAGGGACTCCTCTTCCTCGGAGGAAGGGCAGGGACCGGCCTCTCCTGCCTTCTCCCTCTCGTCTGGCTCAACAAGCAGGTCAGTGAGGAAGAGTCTTCTCCCGGGAAAAACTTGCCAGTAATCTGGAGCAATATATACTTAAATCTATCTATCTCCTACTCCATGGGATGGATTCCTGAGCTGTGGTTACCGATTCATTCTCCATGTCTGTGGCTGTTCAGTTGCTCGAGGGATGGAGCTGAAATACATTTAGAATTCACTGAATAGTTTTGTAATGGCTCAATAGAGGGGTGATAGTGTCATTCTTCGTTTTGAATCTTCCTTTGATACAGAAGCAGTGAGTGGGATGTCTGTGGAACCATGGGAACATCTTTTCCACTGCATCATCTTCCCTGGTCTTTGAGGCTTTATTTAGAGAGGGCAAAAAACTGATACAGCCTAAGTCTGGTAATAGCTCTTTAAGTTAAGCACTGCTGTAAGAAATAGAGTTTAAATGGGCCATTATTTTCAGTCAGTGGTAGAATCCACTGAACCTTGAAGTCCTGACAGCCATTCACTTCTCTTTCTTCAGCCATTTAGTTTTACTTCCTCAAATTGCCTTATTTGGTTTCAGAAAATGAAGGATCAAGGAATGCTTTATAAATAATGTAAAATTCTATGCTTTTGATAGTTCAGTGATAATTTTATTGGAAAGAGACTTAGCTATTATTGCTGCTAAGATCTATCTCATCTTTGAAGGTAGCATTGTATCTGTTCAAGGTGTTTACTTCATGGCTCAGAATCTGCTGTTCTACTAATGAGCCATTGTCAAAGATGTCGAGGATGAATACTTAGATAAATATCCTGCTGCAGTACTGATTGCTGTGGCCCCAGTTGCTGCAGAAAGGGTGAAAAAGCCATTGAAAACAAATAGTGAATAACTGTCTTTTGCTATGTGTATCAAAGCAAGAGAGTGAAACTTGATGATCTTACCGAAACTTCTGTCGGTAACAGAAATGAGAGGAAAAGACCCCCTTTGCAGGTCTGTGTTACTGGGAAGAAAAGGGCTTCCCGTGTGTAGAAGTGGGAGATAATCAGAGGAAGGAGCTGGAGGTCAGGGAGCAGAGCGAGGAGTAACATTTCTGAATTTCCCACCCATGACACCCATAGGATGTGCCTCTTCCTCCTTGTTCTGCAAACGTTAAGAATAATATAGTGGTTGGCTTTGGCATTGTTTATTAAATGAACAATTTAGTTGTTGAAAAGTTTAACAGAAACAATTTTTTCTAAATTAATTTTGGTTCACAAATAGTATTATGAAGTCAGTGTGAGCATTGAGGCTGTTTCCTTTCATGGAGGTAGATATTGAAGGGTGAATGAAAGCCTAGGAAGAGGTAGGAGAGAGGAGATAAACTTGGGGCATTAGCATCAAATGTTAAAAAATGTCTTTGTTTCTACAGGATCAGGCTTTGGTGCCTGTTTCCATTTCCTTGTGCTAAAGGGGAGTGTAGAGTAAATATTTGTCTATAAGCAGCAATATGCTGTCTGGCCAGATCCTTCTGGGGTCTTTGTTTCTCTTTCAAAATATCATTAAGTTTTTGTTTGGCTTCAAACCTGCATTAAGCACCAGTAAAGACCTTCCCCTCCCGGTGGCCATTACCTCCTCAGTGGTTGTGTCTTTCTGCCTGAAGCTGCTCCAGCAGGATCTGTACTGGGATGGAATGGGCCAGGGACAACAGCTCTTCAGCGTTCACATAAAAGGGAAGAAACTGGCCCTGTGGCTTTGTTCCAGAGCCTGATTTTACGTGCCTGAAGCCTCAGCTTTCCAGCCTGCAGCTTGGCCATGGCTGCTCCGCTGCTGGCAGGCAGCGCTGGGGACGCGCGGGGCAGCAGGGACCTGTCGTCATGGGTTTGAGTGGTGGAAGTGAGCAGGATCTCTGGCACATCCCCGGGGCAGGATCTCCCCTGGGGCAGGATCTCCCCCGGGGCAGGATCCCCAGCAGATTCCCGCAGGGCTAAGGCAAAGGCAGTGCCCGTCGGTTTGGGCACCATGTCCCGTTTGCCAGGGCTGGGGGTGATGGATTCATGGAGCCGCTTCATTCTCCCCATGCCTGCTGCTGCCGTTGCCTGAGAGCTCTGATTGTTATTTTACTTCCAAAAATAAATGCCTCCAGCTTGGCTCCTCATCCAGAATTCAGATGAGGTGTTCCTGTTCTTCCCGATTTTACTTACTTTATTTTTTTGATTGCAAATTAACCTGTTGGCATTAAGGACCTTGGAAAATTTGGAATTTTAATCTTGCAGAGTGAGCTCTTGGGAGGCAGAAAGGGCTTGTATTAGCTCATCCCAGGTATCATTAAGTCTCTGTTTCACTGCCAGTTCGGTGTGTAAGTGATATTAGGAGTCATTCTCCCCATGGCCTCTAACATCAAAGTTAAACTTTTATTCTTTACCTTTTTCTGTCTGCAGGGTTTGTATATAAACTTAGAGTCTGGTGGAAGTGTGTCCAGGGGGCTGTGGGGAGGTTTGCCATGGGGTGTCAGTGTGTGGCCCTCACTGAGGAGCCAAATGGGCTTCCATGGACCACGGTGGTGGGTTTTGTTGGAGAGTGTGTGTTTGTCTGCACTATGTCCCAGGTGGAGCTGTTTATTCCTTCTTTTTATGCATTGACTCTGTCCAAATGAAATATTTCTATAGACTCCTTGAATCAAACCCAGGCTCTCTCAGCTGTGCAGACCAGGAGTTGGTTTTGTAAAACCCCATGTTTAAGAGCTCCCTGTGGTTTACTCTTAAATTCAGCTCCCGTGGAACAGGAACAGGATGGCTGGAGCCTGCACAGAGCTGGTGTTTCAGAATCTCTCTGGGAGTTTCTCTTTGCTTTGTGCATGTCCCCTGCTCTGTATGTGTGGTGTCTTTTTTATTTATTTCTATTTAAATGTAGGGCAGTTTGCTTAACCTTAAAAGCCTAGCTACTGCCCTGGACAAGAGGTTCAACAAAGTGCTGGGGTTTTTTACAGCAAGACGTTCAGGACTGTAAGAAGTAGGTGTAGTCGTATGAACTGCATGGAATAGTGAGGAATTTTGTCACCCTCTGGTTAGCATGGGGTTAATATTTTGTTAATAGTAGTGAAATAAATATAGCACAAATAAAAAAAAAAAGTGATTTAGGTTTTGAGGGTTTCAGTAGCATTGTGCTATTGTACCGAGCAGTGATTTTTCTGAGGCTTGTATTTTATTTCTGATAATAAGAGGATATCCTTTGACAAGGGTAAATGTTTTTCACATTGAAATGTCAAAACTTGAAATATACTTGGAAGTTCAAATCTGTGCTGTGTTTTTATGAAGAGGGCACTTCTAAATGGATGGCTCGCGTATGATGGCTTTAAAGAAAATGAGGATTTTGAGCAGCATATAGAATATAACAAACCAATCTTGAAATTGGGGGGTTGAAATGTTTGCTCCATAAAAAGATGCTGCAAATAAATTAATGATTCTTATGTTTTTGCCTTCATAAGACCTTCTGTCTTTTGTCAATCTCATATCCATATCTCCTAAGGGAGCAGTTGGTCAACATTAGAAATTAATACCTTGTACAACAATCACTGATATTATTCAAAAGTTGATGCTTTAATTGATAAAATAAATATTTTACACACCTGCTGGAAAAAAAGGTAGAGGCCATGCCTGGAGGTTCCAGCGCTGACCCAAACGGGTTGGTGTCTTCATAAATTGATGATCCCACCAAGAAAGCAAAATGTGTGTAACAGACACGCAAACAAAGCTGTGACTGCTGAAGGATCATTTGTCAAAGCCATGAAGTCATGAATAAAGCTTTCACAGAACTTTAATGCTCCGTATAAATAGTCCCGTTGCATTCTTTTGCTTTCTGGGACTGAAGCCAAATTTTATGCAACTACTTAAACAAAAGGAAAATTAGAAATGAAACTAGGTGGGACAATGATAAACATGGTTATGAACTATGCAGAGGAAACATTCTATTAAAAGTATTTTATGTAATGGGGATAATATTCTGGCTTTTGGACAAAATATTTCTCTTTAAAACTTTGGGTTAGAAGAAAGCGTCAGCTCTTGATGACCAGAGTGAGAGACCTGCAAGAGCAGACAGTGTGTATTGTTGGCCTGGTCTGGGTACCCAGGTGTGCACGGAACACAGTGACTTCATTTCCAAATCCCGCTGGAAAAGCGCTACATCCACAGCCTGGATAAATCTGTGCTGCTGGAATACGGGGAGCGGCAGCGTCTGCCAGGGGAGAGTCGTGCCCAGGGAAGGGGCCTCATCTGAAGTGAGTGGGGCTTTTTGGCATTTGGTTCAGGAGCTATCGATCAGGATCTACCCTCTGGCTTTAGCTGGTCACTTGCTCCTGGATTTATGTGCTTTGCAGAATTTGGGCTGGAGAAGGGGTGGACGCAGGGAGCTGTGTCTCAGCTGTGAGGAGCTCCCTGGGTGGCAGCGATCCCCTGGAGACCTCGCAGGAGCCACTGGTTTTTCCAAGGCCATGGACAGGACGGAGTGGCTGGAAAAGCTGTGTGAGCTCTGCCCCACCATCAGCCTGAGTTTTAAGGAAAGCCTTGTCCTGGTCCCTGGGCTGGCCCTCACTGTCACATGGAGAGCTATATGAAAACGTGTTGATTAGAGGAATAACTGCCTTCTTCAGTACATTTTTTGACTTAATAAATCTTGAACTGCGTTGGCTCAGAGATGATGTGTATTACAGTGTTAAATAGGAGCATTTTATCTCTGATTTTTGGCCTCAAATATGGGTTCATTATGGAAGGATGATGATACTTCTCTGCTATGTTGTTGATTCATACCTTTCTTCCAAAAACTGAGAGTCGTAACAAATGGCCAAGAACTGAGGCGCGGTGGAGAGAGCCCCAGAGAAGTAATTTCAAACAGAAGCAGCTGATGACCCCAGATGTGGATGGGGAACAGTGACCACGGCCCATATCCAGGAGGACACCAGTCCCTGCTCCACAGCCATGGGGCTGGGACATCCTTGAGCCCTGGACACAGAAGTGAGAGTTCCCCAGAGCTCTCCAGTGCTTCAGCCTGGGCGTCCCAACTGTTGCAGGCTCCTAAGTGAGTAGTTCAGATTGATCCGACACATCTTTTCCTTTTCTGAAGGAGTGCCTCAATGTTCCTGAGCTGCAGAGGAGGCCACTGAAAGCCAAAAAAGCCTGGAAAGAATCAGGAAAACCAGTGGAAGCTGGGTAAGGGTTAGTACAGAGGAGAGCCCTCTGTGGGGCATCCCGAGGAAGGTCCGAGGCTGGCAAACCCGCTGTCCTCCGAAGCTGGGAAGACAAGACCATGCCCCGTGGTGCCAGGGTGTGTGGTGTGAAGAGCAGGACATCACACTGGGCTTGGGGCCGCCCCAGCAGCCAGCTCCAGCTGCTTGTCCCCGACAGGTCAGGGTGGAAGCAGGCCTGCACGGCGGAGACAACCAGGCTGGAGCTCGTTTCTGCTGCCAGCGCTGGGGCAGGAAGGCTCGGGGCACGTGCCAGAGCGCGGCCCATGGCGCAGCAAGAAGGGCTGGCTGAGGGACACGGGCTCTTCACTGCCAGGCCAAGAAGGAACTAAATCTGCCTTAAAATAAACAAATTCAGAGAGACGTTTGCTCCTTTCATTTTTAGGACGAGACATGTTATTCACACTTACATCAGCTTTTTTTCTCGCTATTTTAAGGTGATGTGTTTATCTTAAAAAAAAGAAAAGTCTGGAAGGGAGTCAAATCCAAGTGATGGTCAAGAAAGGAATAGTTTACTCTTGTCTGGCTGTCTGGAAGTGCCCAGAAGCAGCGAATCCTGCAGAAGAGCAGGGGATGGCTGGAGTCACTGGGGCTGCACCTTCCTCAGCCCGGAGATGTGACCCGTGCCAAAGGACACCTTTCCCTCCCCATCACGTCCTCCCGCAGCCCACAGCACCTCCTGCAGCTCCCTTTCAGAACCTTAATGGTTTTGCTACACAAATGTGCTCGTCTGGAACTGAGATGTAAACTTTTAGGACAGAGTAATGACCTTTATTAAAGAAAAGGACAGAAAACCTCTGGTGGGAAATTGCCTTGGCTTTGGAGTCTGGCTAAAGCGCTCAGTGGGGGTTTGCTGTGTCTGGCCCCGCTTCGGTAGATACCTGTGGGGTACTAAAAAGGCAGAAAATACCGAAGAAATGAACAAAACTGTTCTCAATTCTATAATTTCTTTACTCCCCCAGGCTAAGATTTAGAGAAACAACATATATAATGAGGTAGCTGTTTCTTTTTTTGTCTAATTCATTTTCATCAGTTTAAGTGAATTCATTCAACAATAAGAAGCACTTAGGAGCTTTCTTCAGGGGAAGAAAAAAAAGCATTATTTTAAAATATGAATTCCCTTGGTGGTCAAAATCTCTTTTCCTTAGTTGAAAAGTTTTTTGATAATTGTTTTTCAACTCTCTGGCATATTCAAGGAGGTGTTTTTTTTAATTTGCAAACAGATTTTTTTTTCCCTGCGTGTGGAATAATGATATATAATTACTTCAACTAAAAATCAAGCAATTTCTCAGTCTTTGTGAAATGAATGGATGTTTAGGAGGGACTGGATGCAGGGAACTATTTCAGCGAGCGGCTGGCTGGGAACTGTGGGTGGTTTGAAGGAATTCTGGAGCGAAGGGGGTTTCAGCTGCAGGAGGAGGGTCCCAGCCCTGTGGCTCGGTGCTGTCACACACAGGCCCAGGCAATTAGAGTGGGCCTTGATTGGGCTCACTGGGACCAGTTACTCCTGCGCTGGTGGCCCAGTCCCATCTGCATGGCTGGGTGGGGTGGTAACTCGCTCGGGGACGTTTTGTGCTCAGTTTTAAGATAATTTGGTAGGCAGAGACAAAATTGCACATGCAAATCACGAGCCTGCATTATTGTTCTGAGCCTTAGCCAAATTTTTTCACTTTTATTGTTTTGCTTGTTACGCGGTTGGTGATAAATGATAATAACGCTGCGCTTTCAAGGCAAGTGCGTACATCATGTTCAGGCATCAAACCTGTTCTTTTTCTATTTTAAGGGACTCTAAGCACCCAAATAGCCCCTTGTCCTCCATCTCCTATTTGTTTTTAAAATTGTAAGTGGAACATCAGGGTAGGGTTCAGAAGTATGATAATACCTCATTCCTTGGGCATCCACTTGGTGGACTGAAAATGAGTTTTTGACAGACTTTTAATTTTGAGTTTAAAAAAAACGCTGGACATCAAAACTTTCCCCATGCACCATTGTTTTTGCAGTGTGTTTTGCCGTGTTTTTCCTTGGAAGGTTTCACATGAGCTTTGGTGCTGCAGCAGGAGCTGTGAGGGGCTGGCAGTGCCCCGGGCTGTGCCTGCTCCGGCTCCGGCTCCGCTTCCCCGGGCACCGGTGCCTCTGTGGGGGTAAAGTGCTTTTCCTTACAAACTGCCTCTGATTCCAGGTGACTTTGCTTCTGCGTTAAAACTGCTCCCTTGGATAATGTTTGTAAGTCGACAGGTTTATTCAGCAGCTCTTGAGTGTTCCTGGGGAACCACTGCAGAGTTGCTAAAATTGCACACAAAACTTTTGAGTCCGTTTTGTTTCAAAATAATTTTCTCCGTATGGCACCAGTGCTTTGTGTATATTTTGGGTTATCTTTTTTCCTTTTATCTTTCTCACTAAATGTGCATGTGTTAAAGGTCTGGACGTGCCGACCATCTTGGCGGTGTGGATTTGTGTCACTAACCATTTCAGTGGTTAGGTTTTTTCGTGGATGTTGATTCATTTTTTATTTTTTTTTGTTATGGTCCAAATATAAGCTTATGCCTAAACCTTGAGTTTTGAGGTTGAAAGCACCTTTGCTCTGTGAAATGTTGTACTTTGCCACCAAAGTATCTTGCAAATCCTCTCCAGAGCAATCAGCTCATGTTGGTGAATATAAAGGTGGTGTAGTTACCAACAAGCAGACATGAACGGAGAATTGTGTGTTAAATGGTGACAATAGGATCTGGCAGTAACTGTGAACACGCTGCGATGCAGGGACTTTGTGGTCTGTGCTGTTGGTGGAAATGACTCCTCGTTGGTGGAAATGACGTCCTGTTGGCAGTGCTGCCTGTGGGCTCTGTCTCATCTACAGGTTCTGCTGCCCTGGCTAAGTAGAGCTCTTCTGGGCTGTAGCTGCTGCTAAACTAACTTACATCTGGTTTATTTTCCCCTTCAGCTCCTGCTCAGACATTCTGAGAGATCTGCAAGGGCCTGAGACAAGTTCAACGTCCTCTGACAAGTAAGTAGGGTCTATGGGTGGAGAGGTCCTTGTGACTGGTTTGGGTCAGTAGTTCCCAGTTTGCAGAATCCCATGTGCTTTCTGCAGGAGGGTAGATGTCTCTGAAAAGTCAGGTCTTAGTGGATTTCCACAGTTGTGGGAGGTACCATTTGGTCAGTGTTTTTGGATCCACAGAGAATAATACTGGGGTGCTCCAAGGATCTGCAGACGACTAGTTGAAAATCATTGTTCTTTATGGAAAATTTAGACAATCTTATCTTTTATTGTATTTAAAGTTACATTGTTGTCAGTGTCACCTACATCTCTGTCAAGTCGAACATACTGGAATTGGACTGACTTCAGTTTAAAGGGAGAAGAGCACTGCCTTGTTTTTAGAATCTTAACATCTTATTCCTTAAAACCAAAAATCCCCTTCTATTATATAGTGCTAATATTTAAAATTAGGGTCTAGCTGCGCAAGGTGCTGCACAAAGAGATCCTAGGAAGCCATCCAGCAGTTCCTGAGGTGACCCAAGGCAGCATGAAGACGGAGAGGAGACACGGGGGTGGGTGGGGGTGTGCAGTTCCACGGCTGCTGGGAATGGTGTTGGAGGAGCTGCAATGCTGTTGGGGTTATTCAGAGAGAGGGGATGGGGCTGGTGGAGCCCGTAGCACAGTCTGCCCTTGCAGCTGAAACCAGCTCCATCTGGGATCCCTTGGAATGTCACGTCCCCTTTGGCGGTCGATCGGCGGGGCGCGATGGGAACCGTACTGCACTGAATTCTCTTCATCTGTTTGTAAAGAGTATTTATGACACAATTTTCTCTATTACCCATCACATACTTACGTGGTCAATAGATTGTGGCAGCTCTTAAAATTCATGATTAATGACAGAATCATAGAAGTAACATTTGAAACTCTCTTAAAGCGTGTGTTTAGCTAATGTAATGGAATTTAAGGAGCTTTAATGGAAGCACAGGTAAGGCCTTGGTTACAGGGGTGTCAGAGGGCAGTGCTGGAGGACATGGCTGGAAACCAGAGAGGAATCATTCGGCCTTTCTTGTGAGAGAGCCATGGCTTTGGGAAGGGTTTTTGAGAAATGTAAAAGCGGATGGCAAGGCTCCCAGTCCTATTTTCCCTGTCTTTGGAGCCTGCCACCTCCAAACCTGCAGATGGTGGGCTATAGTTTCTTTATCAGCAGAGAGTGACTTGCAGTATTTTGGTGATGGTACAATCAAATTACTCTCTATTCTTCTTTTGTGCTCCCTGAATGCCCTTCTGGAGATGCCAACTGGCAGCACCGTTTTCTGCGGTACAGGAGATGATGTGCTGTGCCTTAAGGGCTTGGCATCTGCGGCTCCTTGCATGAGTTGGAAAAACATATTCCTCAGTGGAAGAAGAACCAGGGATGTCAGTAATGAAAACTGCACTGGGGTTTGTTACTGGAGCGTTGCTGCCTGGCAGTAGTGAATGTTAACATCAGTGGTGACACGTATCCATCACAAAATCAGTTCTTCCTTTGATAATTCCCTTCACCCAGGAAACTTCTCAGTGGTTCGGTGGGTTTAAGCTGAGTGGGTTTGTGAAGGTCTGACCTCCCTGGCTTTTAAAACCTTAGCTGTGCTGGGTTACACGGGGCGATCCTCTGCGCCGAGTGAGTGCAGGGGATGGAGGGCAGGGCTGGGGAAGGCCTTTGCCTCCCAACACACAGTACAGAAATCCCAGTTCCCAGCAGCACTGGGGACTGGGGAGGGTCAGAGGGGGTCAGGGATACACGTGTCTCTTCCCTGCACCCCACAGGTGCCTTTAATCCCCCTCCAGAGGCGCAGCCTGGATCCCATGGCGCTGGGATTCCTGCGGGACCTGGCTGAGGGTCCGGGAGCTGCGGGAGCTCCTGTTCCATCCTGAGCTGGGACACACGGGCTCTTCCCCTCCGTCCCTCCCCATCTGTGTCCCGTGACAGTCAGCAGGGACATGGGCTTTGCCATTTCACAGTTTCCCGTTGTTATTTTCAGTTGTGAATTACCAGCTTAAGCCAAATGAATAATCCCCGCAGGATGGATTCATCCTAGCACGTGGTACAGAAAAGAGTGCATTTGTAAGGACTGTTTGATTAGAAATAGCCATTGATGGATGAGCGATATCTTTCATGTCAACACTACATGGAATTTTAAGCTCCGAGAGTAAATGATGGAAATTAGCTGCTTAATTTAAATATGGCTAGTTTAACTTTTTTTTTTTTTCCTTTAAAATTAACTCTGTGACTAAAAAGAAAACACTTCTTTGAGTTTCCAGTGGAAAATTCTTTGTCCATAAAAGAGAAGAGGCCCTGGCAAAGAGAGCCTGTTTGGGGCTGGGAGTCCCATGTGCTTTCCTTCTTGGGTAGCCGTGGCCGAAGCCGCCGGTGCTGCCCTCGGTGCCCGCGCCGCCGCGGGGACTCTCCCTCGGGCTGACCTTTCCTCATCTAACGCCGGGGGCTCTTCTCATTTATGGACAAGGAATTTGAAAGGTTGGGGCTGCTCCTTCCCCTTCCCAACTGGTCCCTGGCGAGGGGAGGAGAAGCATCACGGCGCCGTGGGCTCGGGGTGAGGGGAGTGCTCCGTGGGTGCCACCATCTCCTTCCAACAGGAGGGCAGAGCCGTGTGTCACCACCAGCCGTAGCACACGCGGGTGTGCCCCCGCTTTCATAAAGCCTTCAGTATCTGCTGTGTTTAGAGCATCTTCAAAACCTGATTTGTCTTTCTTTTTATTTCCCCCAGCAGCAGTGGTCTGGACCTGAGAGCTACCAAAAGAAAGTCCCGCCAGCCCCAGGTGCGGGAGGGCGATCGGCTGCTCCCCGAGAGCAAGCGGCACAAGAGCTAGAGCTGCGGCCGTGGGGGCTCACGACACACCCCCCCTGGGTGACTCCCAGCTCTTGGGGTAGCTGGGAGCTGCACAACCCCCTGAATTTTGGCGTAACTATCATTCAACCTGCCTTAAAATAACCAGCTGGGTGTCCCCATGGGTTTTGCTCACGGCGCTGTGGCCGTTGGCCGTTAAGGTTGCCATGGAGCGCCGGGGGCTGCTGGAGCCGGGAGCGGGTCCCTGCGTGGTGTCACTGTCCCCACTCCTGGCCCACGGACCCCTGCTCTGCCCTCCTGGAAGCGATGGTGGGACAGCATTTCCTGAGGATCAGGCTGATGGGGATGTTCCCTGGCTGGGCTGGGGCTGGGGCGTGGGGGCAGCTGAGGGACGGAGCGCGCTTCTCATCTACAGAAATATGCTTTTTTTTTCTAATATATCCATGTCAATGTACTCATTTAGTACGTGTCAGTATTTCAGTTTAAACTCATTAAATTTGAAAGAAATCAGAAGGTGGTTGGACATTAAGTATTATAGCTTTAAAATAAGTATTAGCAATAAGTCTTATCTTAGAAAATGATGAATTTTTGTAATGAAATAAAGCAATGTGTGAAAATCAAAGTAAACCTGAACAACAGGGCAGATTTTTGAAAATACAGTTTATGGGCAAAATACATCCCATGCACAATTCTCCAAGATGTTCCTGCTGAGCCCTGGAGCTCTGGTCACACCTTTCGTTGGGAACTCTGCAAAGAAAGCACAGAAGCTGGTGAAGGTGGAGGGTTTTGTGGCTCTTGACTTCAGGTTGGAGCTGAAATTGGGAGTGGACAATTTGCTTCCCAAACTATTCCTCAACAATCTGGAAGGTCCCTTCCAACCTCAACAGTTCTGTGATTCTGGGATTCAAACCACGGTCCCAGCAATATTTTTGTTTGGAACAGGCTAAATCTGTGCCAAATCCAGCCTCTCCTTGCTGCTCCAGGTGAGTCGATGCAGAGGGAAAACGGGAAGCTGATTTTGTTAGTTTGTTTTGTTTTTTACTAAAAGCAAGCCTTTTGAAAGAGAGTAATTACCGACTTCTGCTTTTGAGCCTGCCTTTTAATTATAGTAATTAATTCAAGACAGATTTGAATTTTGTGCAGTTAACCAGAGAAGAATAAAAACATTTGTGTGCGTAGTGGTCAATGGATTTCATGTCGACGGGTTTACCTCGGCTGCTGAACTTCCCTGGGAGGACTCTATCGTTGTGTTTTGGTGGTATTTGAGTTAGCAGCACTTCATTTCTTTAATACGGCAACAATATCCCCTGTCGTCCATGGAGAGCAGCTTCAGAAAGCTGTGTCAGTGCGATAGGAACCCCAGGGTGAGATGGAGCCGTGGAGAAGCCCATGAGTATCCCCCTGCCGAGGCTGCAGGCGGTGCCGGCTGCAGGTGGTGCCCGCTGCCCCCGGTGCCCCCGATGCCCGGCACGGTGGCCGGTGGCTAAAGGAGAGTTGTAGCCCAGGTGCCCGGTACTGCCTGGGGTCCTTAACGCTGCTGGATCCGCAGGAAAAGGAGGATCCTGTGGTGCTTAACTGCCTGGAGACATTCCTCGTCCATACAGAGGATGGGCTATAAAGGTGTTCCATCAACAGAGATGGTGCTCCTGGAGCTTTGGACGGTGCCCCTGGGGGTCAGATGGTGGTGACTGACGGTCACCAGTTTGGGTTTCCTGGAGGGGCTGGGCTCTGCCCTGGGCTGGGTGGGAAGCCCTGCTTTCTACAGGAACGGGGAGCGCCGCAGTCATAAAGCAGCCTCATTAAAAATAATGTTTCCCCCAAAGCTGCCCGGGCACCCTCCTCCCTGACGCTGGAATCCCCGCTTATGTGGTAAATCTTTACAAAAGCCTTTTAAAATCTTTTTCAAATAATTGTGTTATTAAACACTAAATGTGCCTCCTGGTTGCAGCTGAGCAAATAATTCACGGGGAGTATTTAGAGAGGATCTTTAGGGAGGTTTAACCGTGTTTTTCTCACAGAACTTCCACGTCTACTCCATAAGTGTTTTGTGGTGTTTTAGCTTCTGCTGTGATGCTCAGTCCTTAGACAGGTCCTTGAAACCAGTTCTGTGGGATATTGAGATCTGAGCTCTGCGTTTGTGCTCCGAGGGGCACTGCTGCCTGTGAATACTGTCAGCAGTGGATTTACCATTTGTCTGCTGGAGACACTTGTTTGCTCCCTGGGGCTGGTACCCACTGTCCCCCCTCTCTGGACAGAGAGTGACAGACCCTGATTGCGGCTGGAGGGATTCCATTGGAGGCTGCGAGGTGGGAGGGATGCTGCCCCGCAGGGTTTCCCATCTCCTGCCTGCCCCGGGTGGGCATCCCTGGGGGAGCAGCGGGTTCGGCGCAGGAAACGCATCCCAACACTTCCAAGGACCCACGTTGGAGAGGGCTGGCAGGGCCCCCGTGACGAGCGCTGATAATTACTGCTTTTCCCTGTCAGACATCCGCCCAGGCCTGGGAATAGCTGCATCCTGCTTTTGGTGCCGCAGACAGCGCAATTTGTAATACAAATTACTGACAATTACAGGAAAAAAAGTCAATTTGCAGCGCTGGACGTGGAGCAGAGCTGAGCCCATAGCGGGTTGTTTTTACCACGAGTAATTTAAACCCTCCAAAGCTGCCGGGGCCCGATGGATGTCCCCTACATGGCCCATACATGTTGTCACCTACACAACCCTCTGTGGCTTGTCTTCTCCTGGCCACCATCCATCCAATGACACCAGAACGGCTGTTGAGGCGCAGGCAGGAGCGGCCACGGTACGAAGGTGAGTCCCACCACTGGGTTGTGGTTGAAGGTAACACAGCGGGGGCTCCTGCCTTCCCTGGGCTTAACTAATGAAGAGCAGCAGGAGGTGACACCTGAGTGTGCCAGCAGAGATGTCACCTGGGTGTTGTGCCGGTGACCCGAGGGGCTGTTGGTGGAGAAGGGTGTTTCCTACACCCGTTCCTGCAAAGCTCCAGTACTTGTCACCAGCACTTCAGCAGCAGCGTCACCGTACCCTCCCCGGTTTGGGGTTCTTTGCTTTTTGGTGACTTGTTTTTTTTTTGAGTGCTGCTGGGAGAGATGCTTGGCTGCTTTATTTGGTGCCATTCATCCCAGCAGCTGAAGGAAGGGTGCTTATTTCAGCGGAGCTCTTAATGACTAGAAAGGAAATGACTGGCAAGGAATTATAAATAGCCCTAAAGCTGAAGACGTTGGGGAGATTCATTCGCTGCTGAGACGGTGGAGTTTTTCTTGTGAAAATGTCATCTTGTTCCTCAAGAAGATTCCTTAAAATGCCCTGTCCCTCAGAAGACCTGCATGGTGCCTCGGGACGGGCCCGGGAGGCAGGGGGCTCTGTGGGGCTTGGGGGGGTCCCAGGGCACCCCACTGCCCCAGGGCACCCCGCTCTCTGCAGCCCTGGTCCCCTCTGACCCCGGGGGAGCCCCGTCCCTGGGTCCCGCCGTCGGTGGGGGGGGGGCGGCTGCCACAAAGGAAATCATTTATTAGCAAATGTGCTCGTAAAGAAGCCACATTAACGAACCAAACCAGTCTTGTTTCCAGCCGAGGAGCAGCCGGGCTGGTGACTCACTGGTGCTTGGTGGCTGATACGAGCCACCGAGGGCTCATAAACTCATCGCCAGCGGCTCGATGGCCCAGCGGTGCTGGGGGCTGTGTCCCCACACCCTGCCCCCCCAAACCACCGGCAGAGCCTCTCCCACCCCCCGTGCCTGGGGCTGATCCCGTCCCACTCACACCAGTCGGATGCTGATGGGTCGCAGCATGTCAGCCTGGTGGCCCAGCACATCCCACCCCAGGGAACGGGCTCTCGGGGAGCTGCTGCTGTTCCTCCCGCCTGTCTCTGTGCCCCGTGTTTAGTTTTTGGGCCCCTGAGGAGCACTGTGCATGGAAGAGCTGCTCAGCCCCCTTTCTGCAGGAGCAGACACCCCCACACCTGAGGTCTGGGCTCTGACACCCCGGGTACCCGGGGTGAGAGGTGAGTTAGGAGCCAGCTGTGAGCTGTGCTCTCACTCCTGCCCTGCGGCCACCCGCCCCTGGGCTTTGAAACCATTCAGAAGATATTAACAGAAAGAAATCTGTGTGCTTCCTGGTGCAGCCTGGGCTCGAAGCAGAAGTCCCAGGGAACACGGGTGAGTCTCTTGTGCCTCATTTAGTGCCAGCATCAGGCAATTCAACAAGCCTGCAAATGAAGATGCAAATCAGCTGTGTTCATTTCAGGGTGAGCCTGGGGAGTTACTGCAGCTCCTCAGAAGTTTGATGGTGTGGGTGAGCTCTGGCATTAAGGTGACATCCCACAGCTGGGACATCCCTGGGACGTGACCCACCAGTGCTGCCAGGTGAGGTGAGTCCTCACATGCCAAGCTCGGGCCAAGCTTCTTGCCGTGCTCTTCCACAACTGCTGTCCTGGAGAGACCAGTTTCCTCCTGGGGAGTTTTTCCACAACTGGCAAACTCCAGACCTGCAGGTTCCAGGTGCTGGTGTGGAATCAGTGATCCTTCAGTGCAAATTCAGCTGTTGCTGACCCCTTGCCAGGCGCCACTGGGTAAGCTGTTAAACCTCCTGTCTTGGAGGAGCAATAACATCTCAGAGAGCTTTGGGGAACCAGCCAGGAGGCGGCTGGGTGGTGCCTTGGAGAGCCACTGGTGTGCAGGGATGAGGCAGGTCATCAATTCTGCAACATCTTTGATCACTGGACTGGGGTGGCTGCGGATAATTACATTGCCATTGAAAATAAGCTAAAAGAGCCATGCTACCACAATAATTGGAGCGTTAAGATAATGAAGCAATTACTTGGTGTGATAGAAGAGAGAGAGAGCAGCTATGACATGTTAAACACAGACATAAATCAAACCGGTTTGCTGACAACCCGCTGAGATTAATTTTTGTATATCACGTATTGTTGAAGTCACCATTTAAAGTTGAACATGGGTGGCCTTGCTGAAGACGGAGGGTTTGTGTTCACTCCGTGTATCTGTTGTCAGCACCTTCCCTGGTGTTCTGAGAGACTTCTGGGGTTAAGAAACTGCTGTGGGATCTTTCACGGGCGATTGGCGCATCACCTTCTCCCATGGCTTGTCACCTCCTCTCATGGCTTATCACCTTCTCCCAAGAGTGTGTCACCTCCTTCCAGGGCTTGTCACATCCTCCTATGGCTTTGCAGGGGGTGGGAGGCGTTGTGAGACCCCGAGGGGTTGGCCCCGCCAGAGGTTTGTGGCACGTGGGGCAGGGACACCATGCCATGGAGATGTGGATCCACACTCCTGTGTGGTGATGAGCACGACGAGCAGCGATAGTGGAACATTGGTGTGAGAGAGGTTTTTTCTCCCTTTCAGTGCCAAAGGTGGGCATTTTGTTTGTTGCTGACAAACCCCAGCGGGTGTTTGGGCGAGTGGAGTGGCTGCAGGGGTGCAGGTGGAGGTGGCACAGAGCAGACAGCCCTGGAAATGCAGAGGCTTAGGAAAAAACCTATGGATTTTGTGGCTGATGTCCCTCGTTCCTGTCCCGATGGAGCCAGGTGCCCGGGCAGGACTGGTGGCCACCAGCAGCGACTGTGGTGGCCCTGCCTGCAGGGGCCAGCTCCGGCCACGGGTGAGCCCTGCCGGTCCCTGGGGTGCCATCAAGGGCTCCCCCGGGGCTGTTTGCTGCACATCTCTCACCAGCCCGAAATTCACATAAAGTGGATAACGTAAGGGAAAAAACAACACTGCTGGAGGAGACGCAGTGTCCTCCCCACGCTGTCCTGTCCCCTCGCTCCCTTGGGCAGCTCCGCTCCTCCGTCACCGAGTCAAGGGGCAACTGGGGAGCAGTCGGGGACTTGTGAACAACCGGGCTGGGGACAAAAGTCACGGCGAAGAGGAGCAAAGGCAGCGCTTGGCAGCGGTGACCGGCGGCGAGAGGATGAGCCGCCAGCTCCTGCCTCTGCATCGCCTCTGCTTCGGCAGAGCCCAGCGTGTCCCAGCCCTCAGCCCCAGCCCGGGGGGTGAAAAAGGCAGGAAAAAACCACAGCTATTCTGAGAAATCATAAAGTGGGTCACTTTGTTCTCTTTTTTCATTAATTTTGACTGGCATTGGTCACATCTTACACTCACCCGCAACCAACGCCTCGTGCTGCGCGGGGGGCGGCGAGCAGAAAGCCTTGGGAACGGCAGCTTTAGGCACAAAATCCATTCAGGAGGAAATTAATTTAGTCACGGAGCGGTCCCTCCGGCCAGGGCAGGAGGACAACCCTTAAAATAATCACAAACACAATGAAAATGTGTGTGTTCCTCTGCAGGGTGTCACCAGGAACCGTGTGAAAGGAACAGAGATATCGGGGTCCCCTCCAGCTCCCACTGCCCATCCCTCTCCCAAACGTGGTGGCCGGGGGGGCTTATTTGGATTTTTTTGGCTCTGCAGGTGTCAAAGAGTTTCTATCAGGTTGTTTTTCTTGAGCAGGGATGTCTCTGGGAGCAGAAGGAATCGCCGCAGCCCCTGACACCCGGGGCTGTTCCCCAAAAACTATTTCCATGTCCCCCGGGAGCGACCGGAGCCCAGGATCCTGGGGATGGGGGATGAGATGCTCCAGCCCAGGCTGACCTGGGGAAAATGCAAAGGTGACAGATCACCAAAAAAACTGGGCCATGGGTGTAGTTCTGTTTCCGAATCAGACCAAAGGTCTGATTCGGAAACAGAACTACACCCATGGCCCAATATCTCTGATCATTTAGGTCTGAATAATAGAATATCAGCCGTGTTTGGTAGGTGCTTTGGAGTCTGAACAAGATGAAAAACGGTTTAATTTTCTGAAAATCGGTGCAGGGTCGACTGATCTGAAATTTTTTTTTTCCATCTCTACTTTTATTGTGGGGGAAAATTGGTTTTCCCAGTTAATGAAAGCTGTTACAGAAAGTGTTTGTTTTCTTTAACTAATGCTGACTTTTTTTTTTTTTAATCGACTTTTGAGCTCTAGTGCCTGGTTGAATTTTTGATGTTTTGGTGGTTCACATTTTTTAAGACAAAAAGGCAATATTTTCTGTGTCACCGGTGTTCCAGTGGGCCTTGCAGTGAAGGTCTGAGATGCTTCAGCCTGGAAATGGGTCTGATGGTGGTTAGAAAGAAGGTTTTTTTTTTTATTCTTTTTTTTCTTTTCTTCAGTTGACATCTGGTGAGGCCCCATCTGGAGCACTGGGTCCAGTTCTGGGCTCCCCAGTTCAAGGACAGGGAACTGCTGGAGAGGGGACAGCAGAGGGCTACAGAGATGATGAGGGGCCTGGAGCATCTCTCTGATGAGGAAAGGCTGAGGGACTTGGGGCTTTTTAGTCTGGAGAAGAGAAGACTGAGGGGGGATCTGATCAACGCCTGTAAATACTTCAAGGGTGGGTGTCAGGAGGATGGGGCCAGGCTTTTCTCAGTGGTGCCCAGGGACAGGACAAGAGGTAAAGGGGAAAAACTTGGATATAAGAAGTTCCACCTAAGTATAAGGAGGAACCTCTTTCCTGTGAGGGTGGCAGAGCCCTGGCAGAGGCTGCCCAGGGAGGTGGTGGAGTCTCCTTCTCTGGAGACATTCAAAACCCCCTTGGACATGTTCCTGTGGGACCTGCTCTGGGTGGACCTGCTCTGGCAGGGGGTTGGAGGAGATGATCTCCAGAGCTCCCTTCCCACCCCATAGCATTCTGTGATCTGAATCACGTCTCTGTTTATAGCCGGGTGGTTGCCCTGTGGTGGTTGCAGCTCCCAGCCCAGAGCCTGCCTGGGTTAAGGACCGTCGTCACGCAGGGCACGGGGGAGCACATTTTGCTGGTTTCCCAGAAAAGCACCTCTCTCCGGGGATGCTGGCCGTGTATGGGCTCTGCTCTCCCGCCGGCATCCTGGGAGCAGCCCAAGGGCTGGAGATGGCTCCTTCTCTCAGGGCAGCACTAGCCCGGGTGGCAGCTCTGCCCGGTGTGTGCCGTGCCCATACCCATGCCATGGGGGGGCTGCATTTTGGTGTTCTTGCCCAAGAAAAGGCAGCAAGGACGATGCATTGCACCGTTGTGTCTTCCAGGATGCCACGTCCCCACCGCTTGCTGCAGCTTTTAACACTTGGCAAGATCAGGCTGGGTCTGGGGCTCTGGTCCCACCACCCCCAGAAGGAAGGGTTCCCCTGCCTTGGGTCCACTGGCAAACCCCCGTGTGGCTCATCCCTGGGGGTGTCACTGCCCACCAAACACCCAGTTCTGTAGGGGATCAGCCCTTCCTCATCCTCCGTGCCCTGGAAAGCCTCTGGCAGGGGACCAGGGCGTGCTGAGCTTCTGTTCACACTTCATGACAATTAATTAATGAGCCAGCTGAATTCCCTTTACCTTGATAATGGATGGCAAATCCCAGCCTGGGGTTCTGATTTGCTCGTTAATTCCTACGTTTGTGTGTTTAGTTTCCGTGGGTGCCCAATAAGACACACACAACTGCTGTGGGCTTTTCCTCTGAGGTGGTTTTGTAACAGACTGTCATAAAACAGGCAGCCAAGAGCCAGCGGCCGGGAGCTGCCCTGCTCAGGTACTGCTCATACACCCCAGGAGTTGCTGTGCTCCTCAAAAGCTGTCCTCAGCGAGGGCGCGTACCTGAGCCCCCCGGGAGGCTGAGATTTGGGGAGGCGGGGGGGACACCCCGGGCTGGCTCTGGCTGCCCGTCTGGCCAGGTTCTGCTGGGGGTTTGAGAGGTCTCCATCACAGCCAGGGACACGGCTGGTGGGGTCTGTGCCCTGTGAGGGGGGGCTGGGGTGGGCAGGGGACAGGCAGGGTCCTCCAGCAGGAGTAATTAATAAGCGATCCTTTGGTTTATGGAGAGTCATTTTGATAGAAGAACAGATATTTTGGGATTTGAATGCCTTACCCAGGTGTGGGAATTTAAGCTAAAATCATCACCGCTGCCTGTTGGGCGAGCCTAACACCAGTTATTTTCAGTTTGGAAGAAAGTAAATAATCATGTTTTTTTTCCACAGCCCGGCGGTGGAGGAGTTGCTGCAGGAGCTCTGGAGGAGAGGACCTGAATTCAAAATGATTCCGGCAAATTGGTGAGTTGGCTCAAAATCAACCACCTGAAATTGAATAAAGAGGAGGACAAATTGCTAACTTTGGGAAGGAGAAGGTAAACACATTACTGCAAATGGGGAATAATTAGCAAGGCAGAAAAGTTGGTACAAATGTAGCTGGGCTTCATTTTCGGAGTGAAAGCTTGCTGCCCTGGTTAATGATTTGGCCCCGCGGACACATTCCTGGAGCTGGGCTGGTGGCTGCACGGCAGGTGTTCCCTGAGAGGGGTCACGGCAGGGGGGGTGTGAACAGACACACTCACACCCCCCTCTGTGGACACTTCTAAATATATGGCTGCTTATATACGCACACACCTATGTATGTACACACATATATACTTAATTATCTCGAGAAGGACTGCATTCCCTTTCATATCACCTGGCACACATTTTGTTGAAATGGTGATGAGCAGCAAAGCTCATTCACTTTCTTTTATACACGTATTAATTTTTGTAATTTACATATGAATATGTATTCAAATAAGCAGACTTTTTTTTTTTTCCATTTTCGTTCTGGCTCCTCTGTCTTTACCATAACAAGGTAAGATGTTATGGCTCAAATAGAAGTGTGCCTTGACTTAATGGGCAAAAGTGTTCTTCTGTAGCTCTGTGTGTGCTGGGCTGGAGCCTGTCGCACGGGGCCAGCACTTGCACATCACATTAAATGAATGATTCATACCTGTGTCCATGGCAGTATGTAGGTGGTACCTGAGGTGTGGTTGGTACCTGTGTCCATGGCAGTATGTAGGTGGTACCTGAGGTGTGGTTGGTACCTGTGTCCATGGCAGTATGTAGGTGGTACCTGAGGTGTGGTTGGTACCTGTGTCCATGGCAGTATGTAGGTGGTACCTGAGGTGGGAGGTGATGCTCAATAACATCTCACTTCATACCTTGGTTCTGCAGACACCATAAAACTTGTTTTTGCTGCACACGTGTTTTTCTGATTGCTGCTGGTCAGGGCCTTGGCCAGTCAGAGACGGTGGTCACTGGCCCAGTGCAGCCCTGTCCCCGTGGGTCCATCTGTGCCCTCCCGAGCCAGAGCAGCCCCGAGGGGATGGAGACAAGGTCCTGCATCTCACTGTGCTTGTTCTGCTTTTTATTTCTCCTTGTTGCTGAGTGAGCATTCAGGGCAACTGAAATAAATAGCATGAAGTTATACAGAAATACAGTAAAAAAAAAACCCAAACAGAAAAAGTAGTAAAATTATTATATAGTCTCCCAAAAGCTTGAAACTGAAATCTCTCTGTTAAAAAATATATTTTTCTATATTTACACCATCCTGTATTAGCCAGGCTTGTTATTCCCAAGGTCTCTTCAGGCTCCATTGATTTTTATGGGCTTTGAGGCCGTAATGGGACGGATGAAGCGAGAAACATTTTAACATGAACAGTGTCGTTGTGGAGCCGCGTACGAAGCCCTCGGCCGGGCGGCTGCGCTCTGCAAGGAGTGTGGGGGGTGCTTGTTACCCCGTGCAGTTCTGCACCTTGGGTATCCCATGTGTAACCCCCCTTCACCCCTCCCCAGGTGACCTGTCCCATGGTCCCCCCCTGCGGCAGGTACCCCCCCAGCCCATGGGCAGAAGATGGGAGCCTGTGGGTTTCCCTGTAGAAACCCTGGAATTCTGCCCTGTGAAGGTGTGCCACAGCCTGAACAGCACTCTCTGGGTTACAGGATCAGTGGGATCCATGGCCCGCTCCCGTTTAAATAGGTTTGAGCTCCCTGGTTTGAGTGGGGTGTTGCTGCTGCATCCCTGGGGAGAGCAGGAGAAGGCATCCTCCTGCCAGGATGGCATCCTTCTGCCAGAGTGACATCCTCCTGCCAGAGTGACATCCTTCTGCAGCTCCTGGCACCAACCAAAAACTGCTGCATCTCCTGAGGCTCTGGTGGGGGTTCTCACTCTCGGTGCTGAAGTGTGAACAGTAATGATGGTGGGAACGGGGGCCGGTTTAATGCCAACAGATTGGGGCTCTTTGTCAAGACTTGATCTAGAGAAGCTGAGCGAGCTCCTCGGGCTCCTGCGCAGCCAGAGGCAGGAGGGCGCGGGGGCAGAGGCTGACAGTTTTTAATAAGTAAAGGATGTCTTTGAAGGAAACGGTTCGAATCCTGTGAACCTTACAGCAACATGGTGTAAAAGGATCTTAACACCGAGTTCTTTAAGTAAGCTCAGTGTTCCTAGATAAACAAAAAGAAGGGAAAAGAAGAAATGGTCTCAATACGTGGCACGAACTCATGCAAATTCTCTTTTCCTACTGGAAATCCTTTCTAAAGCTCGAGACTGCGGCATCCAAGTTGTTCCTCCCTTCTTCATCTGCCTGCGTGCAGCCAGCTCTCCTGGCTCCTTCTCCCCTCCCAGTAATGCTTTGATGATAGAGTTTCCAAAACAAACCCGCCGTTATCAAACAGCCCCGTGCCGAGCCCCAGCCAGCCCGTCCCTGCGCTCGCCGAGCGGGAGCGATGGGCTCCAGCTCCGTTTCCCATGAGGTTATTTACTGCAATCAATCCAAGGACTACTTCTGGGGTTTGGGGTTTTTTTTTTGTTTTTAACTAATGAAAATAGGGTGGCCAAGAGCATGGTTGAGGCAGATGTAAGTGGTGGCATGGCATTACCTAAGAGTATTTTACCCGCACCTTAAAAAAGCTGTGTAGCGTGTTGCCACCAATTGGTGACTTCATTAATACAATGAAGTTTTAATAAGTGTTTGGGACCAAATAATTTTGTGCATTGCTTGTATTTCCATGGTTTGTCTCCAAAGACTCGTTGACTTAAGTCTGGTACATTTTACAGTATTTACTCTGTGTGTATTCCTCTGAAAATCAGCAATAGAGCAGAGTGGGAATTTTATATTGTACTTGGGGATTTACTCGTGTGCACATTCAAGACAGACAGGGAAACACTCATCATTCTCTCTGCCCGTGGTATATTCCCAAGCCTTATTTGATGCTCATGATGTTCAGCAGCTTTTTATTGAAGCACTAATCTGCCTTTTCCAGGGAGGTGTGTGCATGGGACTCTGTATTTTTATACATCTCTGTATTTTAGTAAATTTACCAAAGTTGGGCCTCTTGCAGACTGAGTGCAGGGGGCGAGGACTAGGGAAAAATTCTAGGATAAAGAGAATTTCCCATGCAAAAGCAGCCAGATCAAATACCCTGATGTTTCTAGCTTGCAATGCCTGCTCTGGGCCACATCCTTACACCAGGGTTCATGAGTGGCTGCAACTCCTGTTGTAAAACAGTGGCCTGGACTTGAAGTTTTGCCAGACCTCTTCTATCATGGGGACTATAAAGTTGGGATTCAAGATAGCTATTGGAAAAACAGCTATTTCAGATGCAGCAGTAAACTGAAATGCAATTAAATTTAGCTTTGTGTAGCGTTTGTGCTTTTGATTATTCCAAAGCATGTATTTTTAAAATAAAAACCTTTCCAACTCCATGGCATCATTGAATTTTTAAAGCTGGAAGGAGCTTGGGGGGTGACTCAGAGGAAGAACCCTTTCGTTCTCACAAGATTCTTTGCTTTAGAATCACGTGTGCTTGGTTTTGAGTTGTGGGGCAGCCGGCGCTCCGCCGGCGAGGGGGCAAGGGGTGATGAGGGGCTGAGGGACACCTCCTGGGGCTGCGAGGGGTGACGAGGGGCTGAGGGACACCTCCTGGGGCTGCGAGGGGTGACGAGGGGCTGAGGGACACCTCCTGGGGCTGCGAGGGGTGACGAGGGGCTGAGGGACACCTCCTGGGGCTGCGAGGGGTGACGAGGGGCTGAGGGACACCTCCTGGGGCTGCGAGGGGTGACGAGGGGCTGAGGGACACCTCCTGGGGCTGCGAGGGGTGACGAGGGGCTGAGGGACACCTCCTGGGGCTGCGAGGGGTGACGAGGGGCTGAGGGACACCTCCTGGGGCTGTGAGGGGTGACGAGGGGCTGAGGGACACCTCCTGGGGCTGCGAGGGGTGACGAGGGGCTGAAGGACATCTCCTGGGGCTGCGAGGGGTGATGAGGGGCTGAGGGACACCTCCTGGGGCTGCGAGGGGCAATGAGGGACTGCAGGGCCAGCGCAGGGAACGTCACTGGGAGTGGGACACTGGCCCGAGCCCCAGCGAGGCGCTGGGCGTAGGTGGGATGTTTTGCTCTGACAGTTCCCTT
This sequence comes from Calidris pugnax, assembly GCF_001431845.1. Lineage (NCBI taxonomy): Eukaryota > Metazoa > Chordata > Aves > Charadriiformes > Scolopacidae > Calidris > Calidris pugnax. The sequence goes on from NW_015090880.1 coordinate 775,075, forward strand.
CGGTCTCTTCCCACTGCAATTAAAACCTCATGGCTGGATCCCTGGCCCGAGCGTGGCTGGCCCCTCATCTCCAAGCCCATGGGGCCACTTCCCCGTCCCTGCTGTGCCCAGGGCGCTGCCAGCGCAGCAGGGGCCTTGTTTTCAGCCATCGCCTCTCCCCCTCGCCCCCCGTGGGGTTTTACACCCCGTAATTGCTGTGGGAAAGCAGAGGTACGGGGAGAAGCCTGGCCTCCTGTGTGTGACTCTCACGCCTCCATCCCAGGAAACCCCGCCAGGAATACAGCTTCCAGCTGCAACCCCCCAACTGCACAGACACGCAGCAGGCAACAACCCCACACAATTAACAGTAAAGCATTTTAATTCCGCTCGGTGACAGCGTTATTGTCTTCACGGGCCGGGAGGCTGAAGTGGGCAGCCAGCTCCAGGAGCCGCAGCCACCGCGGCGGGACGGACCCCGGCTCCCCGCGGAGGAGGAGGCCGTCCCTGCTGTCCCCAGGGCTGTGCCCACAGGTACGGGCCGTGCGGGATGGAGCCCATGCTTGGTGCCATCGGTGTGTGCCCCAATGGGCGCCCATGGGCACGAGGGAGTGAGCTCTCGTGGCAGCTGGCAGTGGCAGCCTGAGTTTATTTTGACTGGACTTAGTGGTTTTTGAGAAGTGGGTAGAAATTTTCCTTTAACAGAAACCGAGAAAAAGAAAACAAGCAAGGGAAGGTTGAAAAGAAGGAAAAAAAAAAATAAGCTGGAGTTTTCTGCTTATTGCATCCTGTGCTCCCCGTGCCCCAAGCACAACTTGGGGGTCACCCTGCGCAGTGGTGCCCATGGCAGGGCTGGGTGTTGTGTGGGGCCAGCAGCACTGGGGGGCTCCGGGCAGGTCAGGAAGGGGAAGGTTCCTCAGCAGGACCAGAAGAAGCCTGTGTGCCTGTGGCAGGACCTGGAGAAGCCCCTGGGGCAGGCGTGGGCTCCGAGGGAGGGCCCTGGGGTGGGCAGTTTCTGTGCAGGGTGTGGGGCAGCAGCCCCGGGGAGCTCTGCTGTGGGCAGGAGCTGTGGGCAGCGGTGGCCGGGTGGCTCTGAGAGCTTGGACCTCCTGGAGCTGCCAAAAAGCTTGTTTGTTGGTATAGCAAAGCAGTGATTTCCTCTGCGAGCCTTGCCCTGGCCCTGGCACATGTCGGTTGGCCTTGGGAGGCTGTCAGAGGCTAATGGCCAGAGCCAGGGCCAGGCAGCGGTGGCTGTGACGGTGCAGCCCGTGGCGGGGAGCGGGCACCCGTGGTGGCTTGACTCAGGTTTTTTTTTTTTTAACTTTTAATCAAAGTGTTAGTGCTGTGTCAGCCTCAGTGGCTCCTGCGAGCCCAGGTGACAGGCAGGCACGTCTCCCAGAGCTGGTCCAAGCCCTTTGGCCATTCTGGGGTCTGGGATGAAATAAGGTGGGCAGAGCCCTCCGGGAGCTGGGCTGGGAACGCCGTGGGAGGGGGATCACCGGGACCACTCCATCCCCAGAGCCCGGCTGCTGCCCCAGCATCGCACCGGCACAGGAACCTGCTTTACGGTTACTGAATTTGTTTTCAACCAGAGAGGTTTCTTTTTTTATTTCTTCCCTTTCGTGCGTACTAAAACAAACATCCTCGCTGCCAAACTGACAGCCAAAAACCAGAGTCACCGATGAGAAAATACATGGAAGAGTCGGATGTTGCATAACTGGGGAGGGGCTGGAGCCAAACCCCCGTGAACGGTGTCTGCGGGCTGCCCAGGAGGGAGGCAGGACTCTGCCTGGCTGGGGGTGCTGTCAGCCCCGGTTTCCCAGTGACAAACCAGTTGAAGGAGCACCCAAAGCGCTGACTGAAGCTTATCCAGCCACAAAGCCATGGGAAATGGCTGCTGGAGAGGGGCTAGGGCAGAGGAAGGCGATGGTGATGGGGAAAAGTGGGGGGCCGGGGTGCATGAGCACCAGGGGCACCCGGCAGCATCCACACCTCTCTTGAAAGTCAGTCCCCTCTGTGATGGGGAGGGGTAACTGCAGCCCCTTCCATGAGGAAGCAGAGATGCTCCCTCAGGGGCTTGGCCGTGCCTCGTGTCCCTGGCCCCTGCTCCCCGTGTCACTGGCCCCCGCTGCAGCTGCATCGCTCCCGTCCAGGCTCCGCCACCAGCAAAGCAGGGGAGGACCCAGCCTCTGCAAGGACCACATGAGCAAAGAGCCTGGCTGTAGCCAAGACGCTTAGACTAAAGCTAATGAAAACCTTCCTGAGCCTTTTAAATCCAATGTTCCGTCCTCAAGGAGTGTGATCTCTCCCCTCGGCAGCGAGCGGCTCACTGAGCCCCTGCACTTCTGAATCAGCGCAGGCAGAGCCTTAGAGAACACAGCCCTGGGAACAGTTTGGCATTGGCAAAGGGACAAACGGGATGAATCCTCGGAGAGCTCTTTCACAGCTTAGCATTTGTGATTCACTGTTGAGATAAAATGTGTTCTGCAATTACACACCGCTCTTTGAGGCGTTCAGCTGCAGCACGTCTGAGCAGCACAACCAGCATAAGGCTCTTTTCTGCATTAGAAGTGGTTCAGTTCTAGTCTGTGAGGAAATTAGTGTCCATGTAGTAATGAATGACTCCTCCTCCGAGGGCAGAGAGGAGCAGTGGCTGCTCTGTCCCACCTGAGGCCAGTATCTCAGTAATGCTGCCCTCCCAGCTGGGTCCCAAAGCAGATTTACCACCTCTTGGTGCCCTGCAAGATGCTGAAGGATCTGTGCAGAAGCCAAGGACAAACCTCTCCTTGACCCTGCCAGAGCCAGGATTTCACCCACGGCCAGTTCCTCCTACAGAGCTCTCCCGAAAAGGGCAGAACAATGAAAAAAAAGCACTGCACATGGTGAGCTGTTATCCTCAGCAATTCCCACAGCCGTTTTATTGCCTGAAGGAGGAAGAACGTGAACCCTGGAGGGAAGAACTTGCCAAAGTATTTAACATTTCTACATCTTGCATGGAGCTAAAGGTTCCCAAAAATCTTTAAAAATAACTGCAGAGATGTTTATTCAAGGCCTAAGGCTAGGCTGAGTAGAGTTTGGGATGTGGCTTTCGGGGGGAGGCAGCAGAGGGGAAGGAGCACCAGCCTGGGCTCGGGGTTCAGGGGCTGCAGTGGCCGGTCCAGGTGCTTCCCATTGAAACCACCTTTTTGATAGAAGGCCTGGGAGCCACTCGGTGGCTGGTGCTGCCGAACTCGGGGAGGGGGAGCTGAGGGGGTTAGATGTTCTTCTGGGGAGGGGGAGCTGAGGGGGTCAGATGTTCTTCTGACCACTCCTGCTCGTGCTCCCGGGTCCTGCCTCCCCGAGGCTGGGGAACAGCCGTGAGATGTGCTGCTGAGCTGGTGCTGCCCGTGGCACACTGTCGGGGGACCCCAAACCAGGGCACAAACCGGGGCAAATAGCCACTTTTTTGTTTTCTTTTTTTCCTAGAAATGGTTTGATAATACTTTAAAATAATCCTCCTGGAAGAAAAAAGATAAAGTTCTTGGTGGTTGTTTCAACTGTCGAGTAACAGAAGTGCAGCCCCCCCGAAGGCAGCGGTGCTGGCAGATGCCGGGGGCTGTTTGCCCGTGACCGGCACCCCCGGTACCCCCCCGGTTTCCCCCCGGCTCCCGCAGCCCCCGCAGCGCAGTGCTGGGCTGGGGGCGCGTTTCTCGCTCCCGCCCGACGCTCCCTCCAGCCTCCGCAGCCAAAAAGAGCCTTTTTCCTGCTGCCGCGGCCGCCCGAGCTCCTCTCCGGGCTCTCGCTGCCGAACCGGAGCGTTACCCCGGGAAACCCGCATCTCGCCCCGCACCGGCCCGGCCCTTCCCCGCTCCGAGAGGCCCGGCCGGAGGCTGCGGACCCCCGGGGGCCGGGGCCGGGCTTCGGAAGAGGTGAGCCCGCCCTGGGGGCTCTCCCACCCTCCGCGCCCACCCGGGGTCTGCCCAGCGCGGGACGGGGAGCGGGGGGGCTGCGGGCGAGGGAGGGCCGCTCGCCAGCCAGGTGTCGCGGTCCGTACGGTACCGGCGCCGCCAGCCCCCGCCCGTCACCGCGGGACCGGCCGGCGGCCCCCGGTCTGCCGCTCCCTCTCGCGG